>NC_072419.2:22539500-22843500 GCF_028858775.2 Pan troglodytes
TTCCGATATTGACCTTAACATTACATCTGGATTCCTTTCTCTTTTTCTTTAATCATCTGACATACTGTATCCTCAATTATTTCCAGTTTTCCAGCATTATACAAATCTTCCTTTCCACTGATTCCTTCTCTTGGACCTTCAAACATACACAAGTCTTTCTTGTCTTGCAAGGAAATAATTGTTGCCCCTCTTCAAGCCACCATATTTTCCTTTGTGGCTAGGTGTCTTATATGCCTTCATGACTTAACTCTCTCTATTCTTTCACCATATAGTCCTTCACTGTCATGGAATCCTCATGTTTCAGGTCTCAGCTCTGTTAACATGAGACATCCCAGGGGCTTCTCTTCTTTTATTTAAAAAGTCTTCTTTAAGAGTTTTTCTACTCTCCCCATTAAAACAATAAATCTATTTCCGGGATCACTGAGCACATTCTGAGGGCCAGACACTGTTTGGGCATCATTCATCAAACATTTGAATGAGTCATAGAAATAGGACACTGGACTAGATGGATAAACATTGAGGCAAACATAAATATGTTTTTCCAGGGGTACAAAGAGAACCAAAATTTGAAAAACTTTAAAAAGAACAAACCAACTTAGAATAAAAGGTATAAAATGGTACCATACGTATATACACATTTTTTTATATACTGTAGAGGGTGGTAGATGGACAACTAGCTGGGTTTGCATCTGAGGAACCACACTGGTGGAAATGAGGGCCATGCTGGGACCTGCAGTGTGAGTAGGGTTAGCTACCTTAGGATGGGGGTGGGTTGGATGTTGCAAGGAAAAGGAGCAGTACAGTCAAGCATTGTAGGAAAAGACAATGTGGCACAGTGTGGCGCTCGCCATCGTGCACCCACATTCACTGGAGACTTTCCTTGCTTGCTTCATATTCCATGGGAGTTCTGAGTTGGAGGGAGGGGTGCGAGGGACTACTCCACACAGTTATTCAGGAACCCAGGATTATTCCTTCTTGTGCATCTTGTAACTCTGTATTGTTTAGGGCTTCAGTAACCACAATGTAGTTCCTGGCCCAGCAGCAACAGCATCACCTGGTAATTTGTTAGAAATGCAAATTCTTAGGCCCACCACAAACTGGCTGAATGACAGGCTGTGAGAGGATCCAGAAACAAATGTTCTACCAAACTGTCCAGGTGGTTCTAATGCTCAGTCACATTTAACAACTCCTGCCCAAGGCCTGGCAGAGGAGGGTAGGGCACATAGAGATCACACAGGAGGGTTTTCAGGTGTCAGCCCCAGCAGTAGCACATGTTGCTTCGGCCCACAGTTGTTGGTTGCTGCTCAGTCCTGAAGCCCTGACTGACTATCCAAGAAGCTGAGAAATAGCCCAGCTCTGTGCCCAGGAAGAAAGGGCTCACCTCCCAAATGTTCTTCCCACTGCTAGTCTGTTCCCCTTAAATTCATTCACCTCAGCTAATCATGCAAATCTGTGATGACCCTGGCTGACTGAAACTTCCACGGGTCCCATGGATCTTCTGAATGACATTTCTTAGTCCCACAAAGGCTGGTTCCTGTTGCCTCTCTGGCTTCATGGTTTGCCATCCCACCCTGACCCTGAACTCTAAACTCCAGCCGTCTTAAACTATTACAAAAACACCTGGCTAATCTTTACCCAGCCCTGTGCCTTCTGCTCTGGGCTTTTGCACCTTCTGCTCTTCCCATGGTCCTTTGCTCCTGGCTATTCCCATTCATCCTTCAGGGCTCAGCCGGATGTAACTTTGTCTGGAAATATCTCCCTGAAACCACTCTCTACCTCCCCTCCACCCAAGACTGGGTTAGATGGTCTCTACTAATTCAGAATAATCCTTAATTACTTTGGCTTGTAATCACATCAGTCTGTGGAAGGAAGACCGTGTCTTATATATAGTTGCTTCTTTGTTGCCTGTAAAGAGCTTGGCACATGGTAGATGCTCAGCGAATGTCTGCTACGTAACGAAAGCAAAGTGGCCTACTAGACGTTTAGTGGGTGCTTATCGATGAGGACATTGATTGTCTATCTCATACTTTGGCTAAAATTTATTATTAATGAATTCACTCTTCCTTAATTAGGTACTGCATCTTCACTGCAGCCAAGAACTTCACCACTGACTAAAAGCATGCAGCCACGTACAAGTGGGATGGGGGGAAGGAAATCCATCCCCATGGACAGAAAGTTAACTCAAAGCCTCGCTCGGCTCTGGTCACAGTCAGCCCATCTTTTTCACAGACAAAAATCTTCATGTCTTCATCTTACATTAATTTACATATGTAATTTACATAATAGGAAAATAAGGAAGCACAGTGTTTGAAGTGTAATCAAATTACATTGTTTAGAAAACAGAGAAAAATAAAGCTTCCTGGTGCTGGCGGGTCAACAAAGATCTCTCAGTAGCTTACTCATCCACCAACTGAATCAGTCCCCTGTTCCTGTCAATGCTTCTGCCATGACTCATTCTGGTGGGCAAATTTTTAATAGAAAATGATAAACTCAGGGATATTCACTTTAAAAATATGACAACACTTCCCAGGGACATGAAAATAAGTAGTATTATTCTCCAAAAGTTAAAATAATACCTGTACTCAGAACATGAGTAGCAACCACTGTCTTCCCCTCGCCCACAGCCTCCATGACTCATGACCACATTCTCTCCTGGACATTGCCTCATCAGTGACTGCCATCTCTCCCTCTCTAACTGATTTTTGTGTTGGATCCTCCAAGAAGTAGACACCTAGTTGGAGTTAGGAGAGCACAGGGCTCATTGAGGAATAAGACATGCGGAAGTCGAATGAAGCAGCAGAGTTGTGCAGGGAGAGACAGAGGTGGCATCGCTTGTCCAGGGTGCACAGCTAGTAACCGGAAAAGCCAGGATCAAAACCAGGCAAAGCAAGCTCCAGAAACCAGTGGCCTAAACACTGCCTTGTACTGTCTGTGTCTTCCCCTGCCCAGATGGATAGTGCATTTTATTCATACTGAAATAATAGCTGTTCATAATTGGTTATTATGAGCCTAACACTCCACTAAGTGCTTTATTAAATGCATTACCTATCTATGAGGTAGGCGTGGGTTTTCTGACTTTTACTTATTAGGAACCTGAATCACAATGAGGTTAAATAACATGCCCAGAATCACTCGGCCAATAAGTTGGAGAATCAGAATTCACATCTCAAATTTATGTTCTCTACTCTGACTCCAGGGTCTTTTATACTGCTATTTCTTTTGAGTTATTTCTATTCATCTTTGTAGTTACACAATCCAACAAAATATAAGCATTGAATAAGAGTTTCCTGAATTAATAAATGAATGAATGAATGAATAAAGTGCTTTTCCAGAAATTCTGTCCAGAATTATGGGTATTGTGGTCATTTAGCAAAAAGTAGGTCATTTTAGTAAGCAAATACTGCTCCCAATGTTTCAGTTTCTTCTTTTTTTGGGGGACAGAGTCTTGCTCTGTTGCCCAGGCTGGAGTTCAGTGGCACGATCTTGGCTCACTGCAAGCTCTGCCTCCCAGGTTCATGCCATTCTCCTGCCTCAGCCTCCTGCGTAGCTGGGACTACAGGCGCCCACCACCACACCCAGCTAAGTTTTTGTAGTTTTTAGTAGAGACGGGGTTTCACCATGTTAGCCAGGATGGTCTCGATCTCCTGACCTTGTGATCCGCCCACCTCGGCCTCCCAAAGTGCTGGGATTACAGGAGTGAGCCACCGCGCCCAGCCTCAGTTTCTTTTTTAATTTTAGCTATAGCTTTTATGTAATTAATAAAATTTCTAGTTGTGAATACATTAAACATGCATAGTAGAAGAGGTCCAAGAACCTTAACGTTGTTTTGGTGAAAAGCAATCAGTAAACCAATGACTCTCAAGCTTTTACATGTACAGGAATCACTAGGGCAGCTTGTTAAATTGCAGATTACGAGGCTCTGCCAATCACAGGTTCTTATTCCGTACAGCTGGTAAGATGTCTGGAAGTCTGCATTTTATAATTATCCTGAGTATATCCAATGCAGATGGTTCCTGGACCACATCTTGAAAAATTCAGATGGACCAGTGGGGCTGGCAGTTGTCTAATCAGCCTCCATGTCAGACATGAGAAACCTTGAAACACACATAGCTTTTCAAAAGGATAAAACAGTGTGATGTCCGTTGTTTCCTATAATGATTTCAGAGCTATATTATAAGACCTGAGACCTGTAGCACAAATGCATGTATGTGCCAACCGAATCATACATTGTGCATGAATGCATGTATGTGCCAACTTTGCTTAACTGGATCATGCTGGACAGAGCACTTCATAACTATTTAAAACTTGGTATTGATTTTTAGAGAAGAGCTAATGACTCATTTTGTATAATCAATGTGTTTATGGCATCTCAGAAGAGTTTTATTTTTCTACTAATGATATCTTACTGAAATTAAGGTACCTTCCACTGTAAGAACAACTCTTCTGTATATGTCACTGAGAAGGAAAATAAAAAGCTCAAAGTGGAGAGTTTAATATAAGACAACAAAGAGCACTACCCTCAGATGAGACTGAAGAAGATATAAGAGATGGTGCCATCCGGGCACGGTGGCTCATGCCTGCAATCTCAGCACTTTGGGAGGCTGAGGCAGGCAGATCATGAGGTCAGGAGATCGAGACCGTCCTGGCTAACACGGTGAAACCCCGTCTCTACTAAAAATACAAAAAATTAGCCGGGCGTGGTGGCGGGCTCCTGTAGTCCCAGCTACTCTGGAGGCCGAGGCAGGAGAATGGCTGAACCTGGGAGGTGAAGCTTGCAGTGAGCTGAGATCCCGTCACTGCACTCCAGCCTAGGGGACAGAGCGCGACTCCGTCTCGAAAAAAAAAAAAGAAAAAGAGATGGTGCCTTGGTTTATGGCCCTCTAAAAGCAGATCTGTAGGCCAAATCTTGAGGGCAGGTGGGTTACCTGGGAGGCAATCTGAGGAAGCACATGTGAGGAGGTGGGGAAATGAGACCGAGAATGGAAGGCACCCATTGAAGTATGATCATGAGCAGACTGTCATTGTTAGCAGTTGGGACTCAATCCCACTGAGGCCGCTGTGAAGCATTCTGTAGAACACACCTCAGAATTGTACAGTCATGGGTAGGGAAGCTGGGCTGTTACCCAGTGACTCCCTTTCCTTATTGGTTGAAGTTTGTCTGGGGGTGGGGCGAGTAGATCTCCAGCACTTTTAGTGAAGAGCAGTCAATAAGCAAATGATTCCCAAATTCTATGCGCTCAGGACCCCTGGGCTGTCCTCTACAAGGGCTGAACAAGCTACATTGGTGCTTTAGGTGGAGAAGTAGAAAAATGTAGGCACTTGAGGAGGGATACCATCAGAGTACAGAGATACTGTCCCCTGCAGCTGCAGTGGAGCTCAGAGGTGGGCTGGGGTGATGGCCCAGGCATCAACAATAGCTGCTCCAAATAGCTAGGAGACTTAGGTGTCTTAATTGTGGCATTAATTAATGGAAGTTTAAAAAATGTCCCCTTAATAATTTGGATCACAGTCTAATGCTAATCATGCAAGTTTGTGTCCTAAATTCATACAAGTGTGGTTCATAGAAGCCTCAGTTAGGGACTTTAAGTGGTTTCAGGTTGATAATGCTGCCTAGTGACTAACAAGGAAGTGCAAATCCTCTCTGTCTGAATGTGGCTTCAATCCAGGTTAATAGCAATTGTAAGGCTATTGATCATTCTATTCATTTCAACTTCTTCAATGTTAAGATGTAGAAAAAATGTCTTCAAAACAATGAAATACAGTAGTAACAAAGAGCTATAAAAAATACAACTTCCTTCCTACATAATAAAAATGTAAAGAGCACTCCTTTTTCACCCAACCCATGCAGCCATGTTCACACACACACACAGACACACACACACACATGCCAACTACCACATAGCCTCTTTGTAATGGAGGACATTGACTGGTAAAGGAGAGCCTGCCTTCTTTCTTTCTCTCAGGTCTACAACCACGCAAATGATCAATATTCTATTGAAGTCAGCCAAATAGCAACCAGATTAAATACGACAGAACCAGGAAGCTGAAAATTGAGGGTAGCTATTCGTATAACTCTTTTATTTGCTCAAAGGAAGCCACAGGGCAAAGGGGGAGGGGGTGTTCCTGCTTCTAGCTGCATTATTTTCAACTTTCAAATTTTTTTTTACAAGGAAAAATGTCTATGTAATTCTATAAAAAGAAAGAAATTAACTCTGCTGGGTTTTTTTCCTCTTGAAAAAGCCTGGTCTTCAGGTTTTTATTTGCAGACTGGTCTAGGCTTTTTGTTTGTTTGTTTGTTTTTAGAAACAACAGGGCATTGTGCCCTGAGATCAATAAATCAAAACTGGATTGCCTTCTCCTCAAAGGTGAATTGTTATCTTGCCGAAGAGGTTATGTGACAGACTCTCTAGTTTGGTAAAAATACATGAACAAGAAAAGGATTAAGGTTTCTTTGCCTGAAAGGAAAATTCTGGAGGCTATTTTTTTCTATGATAGGGAAAGTTTCTTGAATTGTCTCCTGGAACAAGAGATTAAATGTCAGTAGCTAAAGCAGCTGTGGGCCCATTATTTGGTGCTCGCAGAGCCCATTCGGTCATTGGAGGCGCTGTTTTCACACAGAGAATGAAGTCAGCTTGACAACTGCAGGAACAGCTGTGGCAGCCTGAGAGATGAGGCAAGGAGGCAAAGCCCAAACAGAGGGCAAAGAACATCTGTTTGTTGTCAACATTCTGAAAAAAGCAAAAGATTCTTGACTATGGGAGAGACCAGGGTACCTGGAGATAACAGCAGTCAAGACAAAAGCAATTTTCAGCAGGCAGAAGTCAATCAAGCTTGAAGGAAAAGGCCAGTTAAGATGCTTAGCACCCAGGGGTTCTGGAAGAGTGCTGAGCCACCCAGAGATGTCAGGCCTGAGTGGAGCTGGTGCTTTGATATGAATTCAGGAAGCCGCCTGGGGATTGGGGGTTGGGGGACATCATCACAGACCCAACTGCTGTGGATTGACCTCTGCCATTACTTCTGGGACCCCAGGCCCTCTGGTGCTCAAGAAAACCATAAAGCCTTGTGCTGCCTCATTTTTAGAATCTGTTCCCTGGCATTCTAAACCATGCCATAATGCATTTCTAACCACAGGGATAAGAGATCCAAAGCAACATTAATCTGGTTTTCCAGAGCAGGGCCACAGAGTGATCCCATCTTAGAAAGGAGAATTGGCCGGGCATGGTGGCTCACACCTGTAATCCCAGCACTTTGGGACACCAAGACAGGTGGATCATCTGAGGTCAGGAGTTGGAGACCAGCCTGGCCAACATGGTGAAACCCCATCTCTACTAAAAAAAAAAATAGAAAAATTAGCTGGGCGTGGTGGTGGGTGCCTGTATTCCCAGCTACTGGGGAGGCTGAGGCAGGAGAATCGCTTGAACCCAGGAGGTGAAGGTTGCAGTGAGTCAAGATTGCGCCACTGCACTCCAGCCTGGGCGACAAGAGCAAAACTCCATCTCAAAAAAACAAAACAAACAAACAAACAAACAAACAAACAGAAACAAAGGAGAATCAAACCACCAAGCTTTGATCCTGAAACATCTGAAGGGGAATGAGGTCCATGCTACAGGGCTCTGCAGGTCCTGCAGGAGGGGAGAGCCTCAGTACACGACCATTTTACTGTATTCACTGCCACAGATGGTGCAGATCATAGTGATGTCCCTGGCATGTGACAGGAACTTACTGTCTTCATTGTGAATGAGTTTACTTGACTGTGCCTCCCCCAGGAATCTCAGGAATATGGAAGATGTTTGAGTCCATTACTTTCAAGTGGATTACAGTTGACCAGGCAGGCCTGTGAAAGAAGGTTTAGGGCCACCTTTCAAATTCCAGCCTCATTTCACCTGCCTCTGCAAGGCTCTCTCACCACTGTCACTAGTGATGGGGTGGAAATATCCCAGAAGTAGAGTTAGGAGAACATTTGGTCCCAAGCTCATTGCTGGGTGGCCTGGAGCAGTCATGCCACTTCTCTGGGGTCCTCTGTTCACATCTCTAAGGGGTTTAATTGGACTGGGAGACAGTCAAGGAGTTTTTTTTATTTTTTGAGGAAAGTGGCCCTTTTTCAGACAACAAAAGACAACACTTGTTCATAAGCCTAAAAAGTGGAATAAAGCCCCTACGAGGAGGGTTTCGGCAAATGTAACATCAACATCTCACAGGTAGCTTTGACTTCTCCTTAGCCAAAGTCATCTGGCTGAGTTTAGTAGCACTTTTGGTTGCATGTTTAGTGAATGTGACCTAGACACTCTTTCAGGTGTGTGTATGTGTTTGCTCTGGGAGTAATTAACTCTCAGAAGGCATAAAAATGGTTAAACCCAACAAAGATCAAAGATTAAGGCCCAAGTATGTGCGATATTGCTTTGTGAAAATAAGCTGCCTAGAAAATGGGCTTTCACTTAATGCAGATGTGTTTGGAAACTTCTCCTAGTAGGAAAAAATTCTATCATTTTTCTCTGAAGCTGAAAGAATTGGTGTTGAGAGACTGAGACCGGAAATGGAATTAGCTTAGCAGAACCGCATGCATTTACTTCCAGTTCAGAGCCCTCAGACAGCCTTCATCTAATGCTTCTGTAAACCAGCCGATTATTTCTTGGATGCAGCGTACATTTCTAGTCCTTTGGTCATGGACAAAGGTGATGCACTAGATTTTATTAAATATTCAGAACAAATTATGCTATTTAGGAAAATGTGACCTACAAACAGGACAAGATATAGTGCAAATAATTAAAGACATCTATAATTAAGAATGTATAGGATTAAGTTATTCTTTGACTGAAGAGCTAGATACATAATCATGCAGGATTTCAGCCCTCGCCATCAGAGATGCTTTCTTTTCTGGGCCTTAAGTGTATGATGAAGTTTCGAAGAATTCAGCCTTGGTTATTTTCAACACTAAGTTCCTTCCTTGTGAGATTTCACATAAAGAACCATTGAAAAGACAGAAGTTGCCCCCACTGTGGCTCCTTACATAGTTAAAACCCTATTAGAGTAAAAGAATCAAGAAACTCCTCTGGAAAAAGTACATATCTCTGTGTTCACTAGGACCCTGCTGTGTACAGATTTAGCTGGTTTCTGCAGAGAAACAAAAGCCACAAAGGGTGCATGATGGGGTGGAGGGGAGTGTTAGAGACACCCAATGTGCATTGTTCCTGCTGGAAAGACCCTGATCTGAGATCAGCTCTGGCAGCCCCCAACTGAGAAGGGCCTCCTTATAGTCTTCATTTCATTCCAGCCAAGCCCTGGAGGGGTGGAGAATGCATAATGAGGCTGAATGAGAATTAGATGCTTAATTGAGGCCTGGAAAAGGAAAAGAAAAAGCCAGACATGTGGAATGTGATCAGAATGCAGCTCAGTTAAGCCAAATGTGATGACACCTGGGAAGGCTTCAGTGGTTGGGACCACTATACAGAGAAGCTGGAACTCCTTTGAAACTGACTCATCCATCTAGTTCCAACTCAAATGTTATTTTCTTGTCCTCAAAGATTTTTCTTCATCCTCACAAAAGGTGACTCACTCTCTCCTTTGTGCATCCACCATGCTTGGTTCATATGACAGTGCTTGCCATTTGGCCTCGTGGGTGGGGGATGACTTTCTCTCTGCGTTGGCTGGCTTGTGAACTCCATGAGGGCAGAGGCGTGCCTCATTCATTTTGTATCCCAGAACATAATAGGCATTGAAGTACCTGGTGGACATTTTTTTTTTCTTTTTGCTCTTCTTCCTAAATACTGAATTATCTGTAGAGTAGTTATTCTGACGATGACTGATGAAGCATTTCCAAACCATTCTCAAAGTGGCACATGGAGGCATATTATCTGGCCAAACATAAAAGTATTTCTATATATCAGGATCTCGTGCTCACCCTCAGCCATCATCACTGCCTTTCATCACTTAGTAAAGACAGTTTCTGATTTTGACTAGGGTAGAGTATTCCCAACTAATACATGAAAATTTCTGTTGCCATGGAAAGGGTCTTTTGTTAAAACAGGCACAGGCACATTTTCCACAAGTATGTTCCTGTCAGTGTAATCATTCACTATTTGACTTTGGAGAGGGGGCCAAATGTGTGTGTCTACAGTGTTTGTCCAAGTGATGAAGAGAGGTTCAGTGGTCAAGTAGCAGCTTTAGGATGGAGGCTATTTGGAAAAAATAGACTAGGTGAGTAACAGATGGCATACAATCAATTGTATCTTTGTCCTAAAGAAGCATGGACTAAGTGTAAATCAAGTGTATCCATCTGCTTGGCTGCCATAACAAAATACCTTAGGCTGGGGCACTTAAACAACAGAAATGTATTTCTCACAGTTCTGGAGGCTGGAAGTCCAAGATCAAGGTGCTGCTAATTTGGTTTCTGGTGAAAATTTGCTTCCTGTTTCATAGACAGCCGTCTTCTTACCGTGTCCTCGCATGGCAGAGCAGAGAGAGATTTCTCTCTTCTTCTTTGCATAAGGCCACAGTCCTATCAGATTAAGGTCCCACCCTGATGACCTCATTTAACCTTAGTTGTCTCCAAAAGGCCCTATTTATAAATACAGTAACTTGCAGGTTGGGGCTTCAACCTTTGAATTTTGGGAGGACACAAATATTAATCCATCATATCAAGTCTGATCAGAACCATCATTTGAAAAATATTCTTGAAACCAGCTGCTAGCAAAGGCCAGGTGCATGTGACACCCACAACGAATACCTAGAAGAATCAAGAGCCTCTGAACACCTGATCTTGGGTGAAAGAAGGTGGTGTGTAGTCACATTTTAAAACCTTACTCTCCTCCAAACTTAACAATATGAAGGAAGAGAAGTAAAACAGGCAAGCAAGTATCATCAACAAAAACAGTAATTAAACGAAAGAAAGGGTGGGTAGCCAGCAAAAGGAAGGCACCTTTCTGGAAATGTGCGGAAGGAACGAGCCTGGTGTTGCCCTACCCCATCCCTAACTCTACAGGCTCAGAAATCTTCCTGAATAAGATCCCACCAGCTACCATTTACCTCCCTAACTAGGAGAGAAAAGGCCAAGGAAATTTCCACAAGAGCATGAAGTCAGCCATGAACACCTTTTACTCAATCTTTCCCCAGAGAAATAAGAATAACCTTTGTAATCCTCCATGTCAATACCTCCGAAGGAAAACGGGAAAGAAAAAGCAGACCAATAACAAATGACTAGAACTAATTATCTCTAGCAAAATCCCGGGAATTTCACAAAATAGAAAATTTAAGAGGACATACATAAGGCAAGGTCTCTGGCATGAACAAGTAGCAGGGAAGGAGGTGCTAGCAGGCCCCAGGTGATGCTTCCTTGGAGAAGGAGCCACCTTCGCTCTCTGACAAGGCTGCAGAGGGTTTATCACCTGCTAGTGTGGAAGGCTAAGAAAGAAAACAGCAAAAGAGAATAGAGGAACTTTCAGACTGACTCTTTCTCCTGGAAAGTTCTGAGTCTCATGTTGAATTGAAGGAATTATCCAAGCCCCAAAGATAGTGCCCACTATGGGAAGTCCAAGCCCCAAAGATAGCCCCCACTATGAAAGTCCAAGATGGCAACTGTGCAGACAAATTTGGGGGGAACCTGGGCTGGGCATGGGATATGCTATACACTTGCTGAGAAATCCAACACAACGAATGTGGCTGCTTTACCCCTCCCAAGGAAAACCTCCAAATGAAAGGCTTCTAGGCAGCTGCTGGAGGACCAAGGAGCCACAGAGCAGTATAGAAAGGGAGCAGCTTGCTGACATGCATGTGATATACACATCACCCTGCAAGCACACTGAAACCTTGACTGAGAAAGAGAGGGAAGGAAGGAAGAGAGCAAGTGAGCATGCAACCCAGTAAAGGGCAGGTGAAGAACGTACTGTGGAAGAAAACATAACCCAAGAGAAAGATCCAAATTCCCTGCAATGACCACAGATGAACTTTGAAAAAATGTTAACAAGCTTGAAGATGCAGTGATAAAAATAACATAACTGATCTGAAATGTAAGAACTAAGGAGATAGATTTTCCACTCTTAGAGAAATAAATCAGTTAAGAACAGCAAAGACCAAATTACTGACAAAGAAAAAAGGTTGAGATTTTCACAGTGAAAATATAATACATACGGAAGAGAAAACACAAAAATTGCTCTATGTGAGAATGATTGGTGTCCCTGAAATTTAGAAGTCAATGTATAGAACAGAAAATGTCTTCAAACAAAGGGAAGCTGAATTGATGATCTAATGGGCAAACCATGTTTTAAAAAATCAATACAGAAATCTCGTCCTGAAACACATCTTTGATAAGTTTAACGATTTTTAATAAAGAATTTCATGGTTATATTGGCACATGACATGTCACTTAAAAATACCTAAAACTTTTAGAAGAATACATAGTTAAATTTATTTAATGTATCTTAAAGAAAATAAAAAGATGACAATCCAGGAGAAAATATTCACAATGTATTAGACAGGGAAGGGTTAATTTCCTTAGTTTAGAATATACAAAAATCATGGAAAAAAAACAATCAAATAGGAAATTGGTAAAATATAAAAACAGATGACAAAAGACAGGGAGGAGGAAGAAAAGAAGGGAGGTAGAAAGGGTAATTTCACTCATAATGTAATGTAAATCAAAACAATGAGGACATACTATTTTCTTCCCTGAAAAGTTTGAGGATACTCACTGCTGGAGATTGCGGAGAAATCATTATCATTATCATTATCATGCTCTAAGTGATCTGATTGATCTGACCTTTTTGGAAGGAAATTTTGTAACATCTATGAAGATTAACAGTTCACATACACTGGATCTAGGAATTCACTTGGAATTCATCCTTGGGAAATATTTACAAAATCTTTCCAAAATATAAGTGCAAGAACATTCACTGAAGCTGTTTGTAAAAGCAACAGTGTAGAAACACATCAGAAGTCCACTGAAGTGGGCCTGGATAAAGAAATTATGATATATCCATATTTATGCAATGAGATATTAACACAGATTACAATGGCATGCTCATCGATATATAGTAAATGCATATATTGAATAGGCACTAAAATCAATGCACATATTAAAATGCAATACTAATCAATGCACATTTGCTAGTACCTGTTAATAAAGTATGTACATATTATAAATACATATATTTATGTAGAAAATAAAAAGGCCAGACTGCAGAGAATAGAAAGTATCATCTATATTTTAAGTAAATGAAAACTGAGATGAGAGAGGGTATGAAGTAGGGCAAGAGTGGGAAAAGAGCAAAGAGAGAGAATTAAAGAGATGGGAATTGTGTGCATTAATTTTTCTGGGAAGGTAATAGGAACATTTTAACATGGAAAGAATTGTTCAGGGTCATTTTTCATTAGCATTTTTCTGAGCAGTTTGAAAGTGTTAATTATGTGTAAGTGTCCTTTCTGTTGTTTTTTAATGTCACTACAGTTATTTAAGGGTTAGGTTTATTGAGCTTTATTTCTATTTAGAAATAAACACATGCTCTTTTAAAAAGTTAGCATATAGTATGTTTTCACCTGTAAGTGGGAGCTAAGCATTGAGCACACATAGAATAAATATGGGAACAATATACAATGTGGACCCTTGGAGGGTGGAAGGAGTGGAGTGGGTGAAGAAACTACCAATCAGGTGCTATGCTTACCACCAGGGTGACAGGATCCATACTCCAAACTTCAGCGTCATGCAATATTCCCAAGTAACAAATCTGCACATGTACCCCTGTATCTAAAATGAAACTTGACATTAAAAAATTATATATTAATATCTCATTAAATTGTAGTTTGTTTTGGTTAATTAAATCTTCATAAAACATGAAAGTGTCCATAATAATAAGTCTTAAATTCAAGGAAGAAAGGAAGAAAGAGGGGAGGGAAGGAGAAAGAAGGGAGGCAGGGAAGGAGAGAAGGAGAGAAAGAACTAGGATGCAGGAAGGAAGGTAGAGGAAGGAGGGAAGGAGGGACAAAAAGAAGGAAGAAAAGAGGGAGGGAAGAAAGAAAAGAAGGAAAGAGGGATGGATGAAAAGAGGGAAGGAGGGAAAAAATTAGGATACAGGAAGAAAGGTGGAGGAAGAAGGAGAGAAGAAGGGAAGAAAGGGAGGGAGGGAGGAAAAGAGGGAAGGAGGGAGGGAGGGAGGAAGGAAGGAAGGAAGGAAGAGAGGAAGGAAGGGCAGGAAGGGAGGGAGGGAGGGCAGGAAGGGAGGGAGGGAGGGAAGGGGAGGTATAAAAGAGAGAAGGAAGGAAGAAACAAAAGGAAAATGAGGAAGAGGTAAGAGGAAGGACAGGAGAGGAGGGGAAGACTCTGGACACCCTATCTACTAAGAGGGAAAAACTGAAAATGCCTCTGAAGAGCAGCACAATGGGTTAAAAGCCTTTGACTTATTTTGCGTGACTGTGACTAAAGAATTTAAACATTACTTTTGACTAAAAACAATTATTCTTGGCACTTATTAATTAAAACAGCCCATTTCCAACTAAAAACTGAAAGACTGAGAGTAAAATAGCTACATGTTAATAAAGTTTTTATATGGAATCTGATTTTTAAATAAAGACTGGACCAATTTACCTATAGTAAATTAAAAAGAATAAATCTTGTTCCAAAGTCAGAAAGAGAGACTGTGTGACATTTTATTTTTGATACTTATTTGTTCTTCATGTAGATGTAGAATGCAAGAAAGCTAATTATGGACAAGGAGAAGGAATAAAAGAAAAATACAACGCCGAAAAGCAACAGTGCTTTCTCCTCTGAGATTTAATCTAGCTACATCAGAGCTCTAATTCATTTAACTTTTTAAATTAAGCTTCATACATATAGGTATGCAGCACAATATGCTGGCTGTATAATAGAATAATGAATGAATGGTACCCCAGAGGAGGGATATGTGGTAAATTATTGAATGATATGAAGAGGTGATTCAGCTAAGTTTGTGTTCTTAAGGGTCAGTGATAAAGAGATACCCAGAAGTAGCCAATAAATATTAATCAGGCATTTATGATAGTCAGTCATTATGTCTTTCAATCCTCCAGTTTTATGAGAGAGATATCATTAACTCCCTCTACAAGTGACAAAACCAAGACTCTGGAAGTGAACAGAACTTGCCCCCAAATCACATAAATAGAAATGCCAGGACTTGGATTTGAAATCAGCTCTGCCTAAGTCTAGTGAGTTAAACTCCATCCCCTTTCACTAATAGTGACACCTCTGAGAAAGATAGCCAGAAGTAAGCAGACTTGAGGTTCAGAACCTATCACAGTAGGGGGTAGGGGGGAAAAGAGAAAGGGAGAGACACAGAGAGAGAAAAAAACAAAGGCATACTCAATGAGAGAAGGAATTTCTAGAGGGTCGAGTTGTGGTTTGTTGAATGGCATTTGTTGTAGGGAAAGTGGGGTAAATTGCTACCTGTTTTTTATTTTGACTCCTTTCACACTGGATGAATTTTAAGAGCAAGTGTTTACCCCTTGCACCCCTATGGATTTTCACAAAATACCTGAATATGAAACCTGGACATTACTACAGCTATGTGAATGAATAAATCCATGCCATTATCAAGGACTGGAATGCTCTTTTAGAAGTTAAATTTATTTAGTTTATGGCTGTTGGAACCACATGATGATTATTTTAGATAGTGCTGGTGACTTCATTATAAGGAGCAGTTTGTGGGAAAGCAACATTACGGTATAGTGTACTGTGGACTCAGCTTCTCTTCAAGCTGGTGTTGATATTGACGCTGTGTTATTCCTCATTAAATTGGTCTTTGATCTCCTTTCACTTAGTTGCACATGCATTCTAGACCTAGATAGTGAACTGGGAAGTCTGGGGGAAAATGAAATCTAATTGAGCTCATCTTTTCCAACAATCATTAGCTTAAAAAGAACATAAATTCGTGTCTGTGCATATGGGATAATAGCCTTCTTCCATTTGAGCTTGGGAGTTAAATGTACGTGCAGATGCCCTAAACTCCAAGACCAGTTTTCTTCCATTTTAGAACCATATCACAGTGAGCACAGTTTATTTTCTGTTTGTTTGTTTTTGGTATTATATTCAGTTTTAACACTTTATTATTATTATTTTATTTTTCCATAAGTTATTGGGGTACAGGTGATATTTGGTTACATGAGTAAGTTCTTTAGTGGTGATTTGTGAGATCCTGGTGCACCCATCACCTGAGCAGTATATACTGCACCATATATGTTGTCCTTTATCTCTTGCCCTCTCCTACTCTTCCCCCTAAGTCCCCAAAGTCCATTGCATCATTCTTATGCCTTTGCGTCCTCATAGCTTAGCTCCCACATATCAGTGAGAACATACGATCTTTGGTTTTCCATTCCTGAGTTACTTCACTTAGAATCATAGTCTCCAATCTCATCCATGTCATTGTAAATGCTGTTAATGTATTCCTTTTAATGGCTGAGTAGTATTCTATCATATAACTAATATATAAAATATAATATATAATAAAATATTATATATAAAATATATAATAAAATATATATAAAATATATAATAAAATATTATATATAAAATATATAATAAAATATTATATATAAAATATATAATAAAATATTATATATAAAATATATAATAAAATATTATATATAAAATATATAATAAAATATTATATATAAAATATATAATATAAAATATTATATATAAAATATATAATATAAAATATTATATATAAAATATATAATATAAAATATTATATATAAAATATATAATATAAAATATTATATATAAAATATATAATATAAAATATTATATATAAAATATATAATATAAAATATTATATATAAAATATATAATATAAAATATTATATATAAAATATATAATATAAAATATTATATGTAAAATATATAATATAAAATATTATATGTAAAATATATAATATAAAATATTATATGTAAAATATATAATATAAAATATTATATGTAAAATATATAATATAAAATATGATATACTATATATATACCAGAGTTTCTTTATCCACTCATTGACTGATGAGCCTTTGGGTTGGTTCCACCATTTTGCAGTTGTGAATTGTGCTGCTATAAATGTGCATGTGCAAGTATCTTTTTCAAATGTAGAACTCCCAGTTAATCCAGCAATCCCACTACTGGGTATCTACCCAGAGGAAAAGAAGTGAGCAGAGTTTAGCCTGTTAAGGGACTTCTCCTTTGTATACATTAATTCAGTGTTTCTCAAAGTTTTGTACACGCACCATTTGTAGTTTGATAGATGATTTTAGGTGATGTAGAGATTAACACATTATGGCATGTTAAAAAATTAGCCACAAATGAAGCTCAAGATTTCATAGCTATAATTTCTATGGGACAAAATTAAGAAAAATTTAGAACCGAATCGATTACAAGTGTATTATTATGTGTGTTAGTTAGCTATCACCACAGTAATGCTTCATCTCAAACCATCTTCAACCTCAGGGGATTTAGAACAGTTGTCTGTTCTTTTGCTCATGGATATTAGGATCAACTGCAACTAGTCTGGGCCAGGAAGTGTATCCAGCTGTGAGCTGAGTCCTGGTCTCATCCTCCTCGGATGAGCTACCCCTAAAGCATGTTGTCCTTGCAGTAAAAGGTAGGAGAAGGAAAGCCCCAACTGTCAAATGCATTTCAAGTCTCTCCTTGACACACTTCTGCTAACATCCCATTGGCCAAAGCAAATTTTGTAATTAAGCCCAGCATCAAGAGAGAGTGAAGTAGATTCCCATGAGGGTGGCAGGTAGGAAGGAAACATTTCTGAACGCATTATCTAATCCAATTACATTAATAGTGAAGTTGGAACATAGGTATGGCAAAAGTTGTCAGGGTGGTTCAAGAAGGTTTGCTTTCGGTTAATACCACTTTAATTCAATACAATTGAATCCAGACAGGCCCTGAGCTCTGTACCCATCATGTCACCTATGCAACTACAGATTCTGCCAAATAATTACTTGTAATTCTATTTGTTGTGTGAAGTTTACTGTCAATACACATCTCAAAAGAAAAGCTTGGAGGACTCCCCCCCCCCAGCATCTCTCACGTTTATATATTTAAAAGTCTAATTAACTACATTCTGTGTGCATCTCAGTATCTTTTCTTCTATGATGACATCTGCCTCATTTATTACTTTTTATGTAACTCCACTAACCTAGAAAAAATTGCTATAATCAAGGGTTTGAGCAGTACAGTTGCAGTTGTTGATAGAAAATGAAAATAGTACTGAATGTCCCAGACTCTTTCTATTTCTGCATCTTTTATCCCCTGCTAGGAGCTCTGGAATGTACCTCTTGTGTGTGTTTCAGCCAGCAGCAATCCAAATGGAAGGAGGGACAGGCAAACTGTAATAAATAGGCCACAGAGGCCATTTTTGTTTTTATCAGATTATGTTGTCTATGTGAAATGGATTCATTTCTGTAGGGCATCCAGTTGCACTGCCCAGCGATGAAGAAGCTATTAGGATAGTACCAGTTCCACATGCATGACACAGTAAGAAATATCTGTCATTCCTCTCCCACTTTCCAAACAAACAACTCACACACACATGCACGCACGCACATGCAAATTCACATAAACATACCATTGCACACATATGCATCATATTCACAGTGCATGTCCACACATACAGGAAAACCTCATGTGCACTCATGATATTCAATTAATGAACAATCTCTACCAAACATGATATTGGAGTCTTGGAAAGCAGATCTAACAGACTATACTTCCCTCTGCTCCAGGAATATAGTGGTATACAGAGCTACAACTTTGATTTCTGTTTTTTTCTCTCTGTTTCATGGATTTCAAATCTGCCATTGAATCTCATACTAATCTATGCCAATACTGTGGCACAACCTGAGATTTCTCACACATTCCATTGTGAAATGAGGTTAGAAGGACAAGCATAGGGCTAGAAATTTAAATGTTTACTGTTTTCTGATTTGCTATTTGCATTTTGCTTTCTTCAACTTTTTCCTCTCTCTCACCTAACTTTTGAAAGTGTTTTGTACCCTCCCTTATTTCACTAAGCATTGTTTAATAGACTAGAATTATGCCTATTAGATAGAAAGTTCTCTGTGATACCAGAGGGGTTTCCCCATAGTAATGTAACCAGGGTTATTACCATTGAGAGTAACAACTTAGAAAGATATTTCCTGAAAGAATCAGCTACAGGTACCTCTAGATCCCATGAGAAACAAGGACCCTAAGAAAATAGTCAAGAAAGTAATGCTTAGATAGAGCTTATCAATTAATTTTTCCACAGTAATCATTTCATATAAATAATAATAATATTATATTTTAAATAGGTCTGATGATGTCCCAGAGAGTTAAGATGAGTCAGAATATTTTATAATCATTTTACTAGTGAAAAAGCCAAGGCTTTTAAGTGCTATGAGATTTGGTCAAAGTTACTGAAAAAATTAAATGACCAGCCACAATATCCTCTGTTGTGACACGTCTGTTTGTGTCTTGTCCACTTTCTGTTGGGTTCCCTGTCTTTTCAAGGTTATTTTGTATGTTTATTTCTTATATATTCTGTACAGGAGTCTTTTGGCTTATTTTCCTCTCCCTTAGCATGTTTTGATAAACTTATTTTAATGGTTGGTGCTTTGTCCTGTGTAAGAAATTTTGCATAATGATGTGAAGGTCTTTGTCCACATTACCTTTCACATTTATTTCTTTTTGAGGGTAGGGGAAACTATTTCTTCAGTATAGGTCTGTGGACACCAAATTCTCTCAGTCATATTCTCTGAAAAATATTTTATTTCAAATTCAAATTTGAAAGTCTTTTTTTTTAACACTTCAAAGATGTCATTGCATCATCTCTGGCTTCCATTATTTTTGTTATGAATTTATCTATAAGTCTTATTGTTATTTTGAAGTTAATGGATCTTTATTCACTAGATAACTTTTTTTTTCTTTAATGTTGGTTTTCAGCAGTTTCACAATGATTAGACTGAGTGATAGTTTTTTTCATTAATTTTGCTTCGGAATCATAACAGTCTTGAAACAATGGTTTGAGATGATATCTGATATCTTTCATTAATTTTGGCAAATTATCAGACATTATCTCTTAAAATATTCCTTTTGCTCCATTTTACATAGGATAAATCCTATCTCATATGGTTCCTTCACTCTTATCTGGGGTTTTCATCTGCAATTTAGGCTTCATATCTTTTTCCAACCTAGCTTTTGGCTTACTAATCACCTCTTCAACTGGGTCTACCTGCTGTCAAAATCACCTATTTAATTCTTAACTTGTTTTTGTGGGTTTTTTTTTTTTCACTTCTAGAATTTTCATCTGACTTTTGAAAAAGTATCCAGCTCTCTGATAAACTACTTTGCCATAAAAATTATTCAACTTGGCATCCAATTTCCAAAATACATTAATTGTTATTCAAGCTGCATCTGCAATACCTGGATCTCTGATGTCTATCCATATGTCATCTCTTTTATTCTCTTGGTTTTCAGTGACTTGTTCTTGTTCCTCTGAAATGCCAGGTAATTTTCGTATTGAATTCTGGACACTGTGTTTGAAAAACTGTAGAGATAACTTGAGGCTTTTAATCTTCCTCCAGAGAAGATTTACTTTTGCTTCTGACAGCAAAGCACCATAATTCAATCAGGAATTGTATTAATTAAAAGTTAGACTTCAGGTTTTTTTAAAGAGATGGTCTATTTCAAGTTCATTCTTGCCCCCAGGATATAACCCTTCAGGGGACCCCACCAAAAACCTGAGGTAGTTAGCAGGGTACCTCTCCTTGGTAGAACCCAGCCTTCAAATTTTGCTCCCTGCCCCTAGCCTCACAAAACACCTGCAGGCTCTATTCAACTTCTTGACACATGTGCAATGTCAGCTTCACCATTTTGCATTTCTTCAGGTTTGTCCTGCATTCATAGCACTCTGGGGCCTTACAATGCTATTTTTAAATAATGTATTCAGTGTTTCTAGCTGTTCTTGGTAGAGGGTTAGTCTGAATCATTACAGTCCACCTTAGGCAGAATCCCTTTCTCATTATAATTTTAATTTGCATTCCTTTTGTTGTTAGCAAAGTACATTACCTTTTCATGTGTTTTGCAGGCCATTTTTATATCTTCTTTTATTAACTGTTAAATCTCTTGTCCATTTTCCTATTAAGTTGGTGGTCTTCTTCATCTCCATTTTTAAAAGGCCTTATATATTAAAGATTGTAGTAACACTTTGTCTATGATAAAAGGTGCAAATATTTTCCCTCAATTTGTAGCTTTTTAAACATTTCTTTTGGTATTTTTTCCATTAAAAGTTTATTATGTTTATAAAGTCAAATATTTTGTTCTTGCTCCCTATTACTTCTGTGTTCTAAGGCATAATTAGCAAAGTTTTCCTGCTCCCAGGCTTAGGGGAGTTCACAAATGGTTTCTTCTGTAATTGTGTGTTCAAGGAGTATGTTGATGAACAATTGAAAAATGATATATTTCTAGAATAGGCAGTGTGAGAACGGTATTATATAGTGTTAACAAGTCCAGTTGGAAGTTCCAAGTTTTGTTTTTCCTTTTCCACCTCATTCTCAGGAGCTAGTGAAAAGCACTGTGGACACAGTGACTTTCATCTTGTCCTTGAAGAGTTGAGGAGACCATAAGTCCTTTTTTTCCCTTGTGTTATCTTTTTCCTGAGTTCTTTCATCTACTCTCATACTACGAATGTTACCCTATCTTGGTGTCCCCCAAATACCCACATGTTCCATTCATAATTCTCTTCTCATAATTCTCTCCCCAGTGCTAGATGCAAAACTTGTTTGATATCTCACATAAATGCCCCTACACTTCAGGCTTTAAATCTAAAATAACTTTCTTCTTTTCCCACTCTGCTTGTTTTATATGTCATCAATTAATGACCTCTCTGCCATGCATCTACCTAAGCTCAGAGCCCAGTCACCTTTGAATCATATTTCTTAATTGTCAACCTCAATACACCATTACCAAGAGTACAAATTCTACCTCTGAAGATCTCTTCCTTTGTAGACATTATAAACTGGATCTTTCCCGTCCTTGCTTTTTTCTCATCAATAGGCACATGAAGTTTAACATACTCTGGACACAGTAAGTAATCAGGTAATGAAAATAAATTTAATCCTCTCTTTAAAAATGTACAGGAATCATAAAACCTTTAAAATTGTGGGTTTTCTAGCACTTTATGTATGTATTTGTATTTACAAATGTCCTTGCTCTTCAAGTTATAAAAACTTAAGAGAGATTTAACTAAGAAGCAAGAAATGATTGTCCTTTTGAATACCTGGAAATGTTTTTACAATATGAAACACAATTCCTTTACTACATTGAAGCATCTTATCGAAGCACCTTGTGAAGCTGTGCAAATAGAGGCCAGTCACAAAGGAAATCTACTGACGACTAAATTCTCAGCAATTCGAAATGGCAGCATCAGAGGTCTCCTAAGGAAACAACTAAACCGTTTGTTTCTGTTTAAAAAACAAACAACAACAACAACAAAAACTCTCACTACCAGGAGAATGAATCTTTCAGCTTTCAGTCATGCCTAAGGCAAAATTCATTTTCTCTTTTTCTTCTTCTAAGGTTAAACTACATAAACTCTCTCTCACACCCACCCATGCATACAGACACACTTCCCTAAATTTAAACTGTAGGTTGTTCTGAGGAAATCAACTTTTCCTGCTGTCATGCTACCAGATTTCTAACTTGAGAAACTATATATGTATATATGTGATCATCTCACAAATTAAAGAGAACTTAGAAGGCCACACAAAAGTATTCAAGCAACTCAACCCTCTGTTTCCTCTTTTAACCTTTTCTGCAAAAGAAGTTGAATCCCAGGAGTATTTTTGAATTTAAAAGGGCAATGGAGGGTGACAGAAATGATTGGCCCTCAGGCTGCTATAATTCTCTATTCATCAGGGACTGTGGTCTTTTTCTCTTCCAGCTCCAGGCGAGGACACACCTAGGATGCCTGGGAAAAGTGAAGGCTCCAGTGACCTAGAAAACACTCCAGGTCCTGATGGTAAGGTTCTGAGCTGTTGGAGCCCATGGAAACTACAAATCTGGCATATTTTCTATGTGTAATCTAGGATTAAGGGAACTGTCTGTTCTATAAAGCAACATATTTGGTTAGAACACAGTAAATTTCAAAAACAATTTTGTGCTACAAACTAATAAAAATGGCAACCTCTTATTTTTAAAAAAACCTGTTTCTAGCTGTTTAAAACAGCATATGTCCTGGTTTAATCATATCTTATAATACTGAGGACTCAATAGATACTTTCAAGACTAAACTGAACTGAAGTCTATCTAGTGAACTTTATGGAAGCATTACTTACTTCTGCAAAAGGTACTTAGCCTACTTAGCCTCCTGTTACCCTGCTCCACTCAGCATTCGGGAGAGCCCTACCTTGGGTGTGGGCTAAGATTGTTCTTGTACCTTCATCACTTCACTCCACTGTATCACATCCATTGCCTTGGTTAAAAACATAGTGAGTCTTTAAAAGCACCTTAAAAATAAATTTTCAAACAACCTTTAAAAACTTACATCTAATTTTGTAGGCATCTAAAGAGTCTGAGCCTCAGGAATATTAATATCCCTTTCCCCCTGCACGACGATGCTAAGGGCCCTTTGAAATACCATTACTTACATTAGAGAAACAACTATTTGAGCCTACCTAATGTAATAAGTATTTGATTCCACTGGCCCATAGAGTTTAGGAGAACCAGAATTGGTTAGGTGGTCAGTCATTTAAGTATCTTGCCATTTGGGTTATTTTAGCCAAAGGAAAAAAACAAATTACTTTGAGTTGATAATGACCTTGGAAAAAATTTAGCCAATGGTGGATGTTATTTATAGTTTTAAATAGAATTTCCTATACCAGGTATTCCTTGTTCCCACCGGCTTATCATCACCTGAATTGCCTCCCTTAATTATAAGCCCATCGGCTTATATTGCCCAAATTGGCTTTTTACTCATGGGCATGCATTGCCCATGAGAACAATGTTTTTAAGCCCCAGACCCATCCCTTAAGAGCCACTGCTTGTTAGTTATGAGCAGTTGAACTAAACCTGCTTCAGCTTGGTTGTGATGCTACAGACATGGTTCTTAACTAGTTATTTACAAATCATGTTCTGAGGACTATCAGGCCCATGAATAAAAGAGAAGTAAATGTGAAATACTGAGTTTTAGTCCTCACTTGGAGATTCACCATACACAGTAGAGGATTGCAGGCCCTCAGAAGTCTCAGAGGTAAAGAGACTTGTTTAACAGGATTTAAAGTTGCTTTTCCCAAACTTATCTGGTGATGGGATGCTTTTTATTGTACCATTTATTAGTAGGTTTTAGAACTAGTATCCCTTGGTTGGAAGAAGAAACAGAAAAGGAATACTCTCCTGTATTTTATCCTGCACATTCCCACCCTGAGAAGGGTGAACTCACAATAACTTTGCAGAGCAGGATGGACGGTGGATGAATGCTTATACTTACATAGGGTTGCTGCATCTGGGGCCAGTTTATTTATGGGGTTTAAAATGAGTTCACACATCATTAGAAACTCGGGGCAGTTTGCAGGTGAGAACACTGAGACCTGCTTTTAAAACCTTCCTTATTGGGAGAGAGTTCAGTGGATGCCACATAACGTCATTCTCTCTTTCAAGCCTCTTTGAAGTGTGAAAGTCAGCATCTGCCACTACTTTACACTAATTTCATGTTTGTGAAAAAGGAGATACAGGCTGTTGGTTTTGTGCAAATAAATGAAAACTGCCCAAATGAGAACAAACAGTGGTTACTTATTCAAAGGTAACTATAACAAGGGCGGCCATTATCACTTGTGTTTGGCAGGCTCAAAGGTGGGCAGGGGATGGGAAACCCCCCTTTATAGGTTAAAAAAAGAGAATACTTCAAGCATGCTCTGATTGGAGGTTGTTGGCATAGAGAAGCTGGACATGGCTAACTAGAAGTGGGGCACCTTAAGTGATTGTATTAGGGAATACATTTGGCCTTCCCTGGTTGGTCCCAAGTTGGAAGCAGGGGCAAAAAATAGGGACGCTGACAGTCACTGACCAAGTCCTGATCATTCTGAGTCAATTGCTGCAGAGACTGTGTTTTGGTTGCCTAGGCTAGCTTCTGCAGAGGTTTTACGTCAGAATTCTATCATTATATATGATCTGGCCATTGTCTATTTGTATATTCATTTTCTCAGCTTATAATGTGGACTTTGATGCTTGAGAAAATATCAATCTAATTAAATCTACTGACCCTTGGAAAATTTAGAGTGAATGCTATGCCTGCTCTGGGTTACTTCTGGAGAATGGCAGTAATCATGCATTCTATTTTTATTCAAATGCTCACATAGAATACACTGAGTCAGGTAAAAGCACATGTTTTATCACAACTACGGGATCTGGTTAGATGGTCGGCTTTTTAATTTCATGGCCACTCACTGCCACTACAGCAGCCATCGGCAAGTCTACAAGGTCTGTTTTGAATTCGAAATTGAAAGTATGGCAAACCAAACAGGCCTGATATTGACATTTTGGAGCAAGCTGCTTACCTCTCTGCATGTCAGTGATGTGCTTTGCTTTGCCTTCTCTCTTTATTTTCTTAGATATCTATTAAAGCCTTTGCATTTATCCAAGAATCATAATATGTACATCCAAACTGTCAACCCAAAAATCTGGTCTGAAGTGACAACTCAGTTTCAGTTGAGGGAAGAGGCAATCCTGCCCTCCCCCACTGGGTTAGGCCTTTTTTGTGTTGCTATAAAGAAATACCCAAGACTGGATAATTTAGAAAGAAAAGAGGTTTAATTGTCTCATGGTTCTGCAGGCTTTACAGGAAGCAGGATGCCAGCATCTGCTTCTGATGAGGAACTCAGGAAGCTTACAATCATGGCGGGAGAGGAAGGGGGAGTATGCAACTCACATGGCCAGACTAGAAGCAAGACTAGAAGCAACGTGTCACACACTTTTAAACAACCAGATCTCATATGAGCTCACTCATCACTAAGAAGATGGCACTAAACCATTCATGAAGGATACATCCCTGCAATCCAATCACCTCTCACCAGGCCCCACCTCCAACATTAGGGATTACATTTCAACATAAGATTTGAAGGGGGCGTCTGAGGTATATCCTCTACCCCCACCAGTAAAAATCTACAAGAATAGTCCCCAAATCTTGAATGAATGAAAACAAATGGAAAAGAGGCATCAAATAGGAAATCAGGAAAGTATCAAATCATGGGTCATTTTAATGTGTCTCAGAGATTTAGGTTTAATGAATATTTAACTTTTTTTTTTTTTTCTGGTGACAGTTGAAATGAATAGTCAGGTTGACAAGGTAAATGACCCAACAGAGAGTCAACAAGAAGATCAACTAATAGGTAAGATGCCCCTTGTGGTGAGATTTTCAATGATCAACCAGCCATAAGAACTATTTGCAAATGACATACTGGATTTCCCTTGGTTTTGCCAAGTTCCCACAGCATGGCTTGGATAAACCTTGAAAATCTTTAAACCAAATAACACAGCGTAAGGGGAAAGGATCACCCCTAGAAGCTTGCCATCTTGAAGAGGAAAAGATGAGCTACAGCACATTCAAATCATGTATACCCTGGTTTTCTGTGCTTTGACAAGTAAAAAATGTCTCCATCCATCTCACCCCCTGGCCTCCTGGAGTGGTCAAATTATTTCAGAAACTCCAAGCTGATTCTGAAGCATTGCTTTTCTAGAAGCTACCTGCTGAGTTGCTTGGTATATCTGTCTTTAAGCATAACACTCAATCTTTGCCCTGGAGTTTGTATAAAGGAATATGAGTGTGTTTGGACAGAAACAAGCCTGCCTTAGGTCCTGTTTTTTTCACACCACTACCTGTGGACCCGTGCGTCTGCACGAAGGTTTGTTACGTTGAATGAGCTTCAGGGAACTCCCAGGAAAATAAAAAGCCTGGTCCAGATCATGTTTAGGAGTTTTTCCAGACCAACATTCTAAATCTCTCAGTAGAGACTAAAATATATTTAGAATGATGAGTGTAACTGAGTCCAAAGCCAGTACTGCTTGCTTCATGGCAGCCAATACATCAAGAGACAACGTGTTGAGGCAAGGAAAATGACTTTATTCCAAGAGCCAGCAAACCAAGAAGATGGCAAATTAATGTCCTAAAGAATCACCCTAAATTTATAGAATTTTAGGCTCCTTTTCTCTTTGAGGAAAAGGAACAGAGAGGCGGTTGAGATCAAGAGGTGACAGACATCTGGACTGCAGCAAGGGTTCAAGGGGGAGTTGTGAAACTTCTTTGCCCTTGGTCAGGTCACATTGCTCCTATAAATCTTTAACATAATGTTGTTACTTGTGTGCATACTGTCTTTATCTCTTCGGTGGTTAGTTTTGGGAAGGAACTATTGTCATCTTTGCTTTAAAGTTGAACTATAAACTAAATTCCTGCCGTGGTTAGCTCACCCTGCATGAAGAGATGAGCAAAAGCAATCAACCTAAAAGATATCACTGGACGGGGGCAGCGGGGAGCAAAATGGAGCTAGTCATGCTAAGCCTCCTTTACACTGCTACCTGAGTGGTCTATAATCCTCTTCCATACCTGAGGGCTGATGAGAAGAATTAGAAGAAGGAAATTATGCTTGATGTTATAACTGTTCCAAGTTCTGGTTTAAAATATTTAGTTGTTAAAAAAAAAGAAAAAAACCTATGGAATAAATGAATCATGGGTCATCGAGTGTAAGGCACAAATGATGTGTTGACACCCTTGCCCCCTGTACCTCCTTGCACTCACTGCATGTTCTTGATGGTTCTCTACACTTTCCTAAGAGGCTTGGCTTTACCATTCTTGTGCTCCAGCATCATGGAAGAATAAAATTTGGGAATGTGTGAAAGAATACATGTCTTATTCCTGTATGGTCTTGAACATCCTATAAAACTAAATGTAATGGTATCTGTGTAATGCATGTATAGCATAAGACTGCTAAAAAGTATAAGCTCATACAAACATGTTCTTATAAACATTTCTCCTTTTTTTTTTTTTTACTTTCTTTATATATTTAAAATACCCTGCTAAGCTGCAGAAATGATACGGTTGAGGAGTTTCCATTAAAAAGTAATGAAATGAGACTAAACTTGAACAATTTAAATGCAAGCTCCTCAGTGTTTCCTTTCCTTTTACCCTTTTGCTGCCAATAAACTATAGGCTTCTTGTCTAGATTTTTTTCTTACAGACATTATTTCTTTCCTGTGTGACCAGTGTCCAGATAAAGTGCCAGGATTAGTCTGTTTTTCTTGGTTAATATCAAAATGATATTTTTCTAGAAAATAAAAATGAACTCATATGTTAACCCAAATGAATCAGGTGTCAAAACTTTTATTTATTTATTTTTTTTTTTTTTGAGACAGAGTCTCACTCTGTCACCTGGGCTACAGTGTAGTGGCACGATCTTGGCTTACTGCAGCCTTCGCCTCCCTGGTTCAAGGGATTCTCATGCCTCTGCCTCCTGAGTAGCTGGGATTACAGTCGCATACCACCACAACTGGCTAATTTTTTGTATTTTTAATAGAGATAGGGTTTCACCATGTTGGCCAGGCTGGTCTTGAATTCCTGATCTCAAGTGATCTACTTGCCTCAGCCTCCCAAAGTGCTGAGATTAAAGGCCAGGTATCAAAACTTAAAGTCCAAAATTAGTTTAAGGAAACTAAATTCCAGGAAGGAGAAGTGACATGCACAGGATCACCTGGCTAATAAATGGAAATTTAAATACTCCAATTCAAAATTCTGCTCCCTAAGCAATAGCAAGTTTCTGGACACAGTTGTCACAGAGGCAGAATGAATGACTTGTGCAACGTCACTGACTCCCACAGCAATATTTACACAGAAGGGTTTGTTAAGATGATCTGGTCATTTGACAGAAAGAAGGAACCTTTGCTCCATGAATCATACCTCCAAGGAAATTAAAGAAATACAGTGAAATAGAATTAGAGAGCTCAAAGACATAATACAAGAATGTTTGGCGTTGTATAATTTGTAATTGTAAAAAATCAGGGCTAGCATAAGGATACAACAGGGGGAGGGTTAAATGCATCAATGGAACACTTTCCAAATGTAAATGTTTTCCAACAAGTATTTGAGGGCAGTAATGATGGTTATGGAATCTGAACCTTTGGTTCTGGAGAAACATGGCAGACTGAGTGTGGCTTCTAGGTTGAGCTTTAAGAGGCTTGTAACTTCCGTTTTTGCACTCTCGTAATGCTCGCTGCCTGGAATCCAGACACCCTGGAAGAAGCCCAGGTTATCCTATAGAATGAAGGAGGTCACATGGAGAAAAGTCCTAGAAAATGAGAATCCCTTTCAGATGTTCTGGCCCCAGCAGGTACCACCTCAAGCAGATGAACTGTCCCGCTCAGTCCAGGCCAGATGGTAAAATCATGAGAAATAGTGAATCACTCATGTTATAAGCCACTAAATTTGGGGCTTCAGATTGTTGATACAGAGACAGGCCTTATGGCCACAGTCTTGCATTTTAATGCCCACCTTGGACCTTGAACCATTCAACGTAAGGAGTTGGAACTGATACCTCTGCATAAATAAATCTAGGACTTCTAGCTCAAGAAATTAATAGAAAGACTTGGATCTGCGCCAGGTACTGCATGGGGAGAGAAAAAGGCTCCCAGGATAGATAGAAACCGCAAATACACTGTGATTTTGAAACATAATTTTATGTGATCCAAAGTCATGCAGTAATAAACAAACTGAAAAATGAACTTAATAATTGATTACCGACCAGTGTGATTCCTGGTGTATGTGGCAAATGGAAATATGAAACTACCCCATGGAATTTCTGCAAAAGAAAAACAAATTCTGAAGTTGAATTCATAGTTTTAAGACTTACAGAACACACAAGGAAATGATCCATTTTGAGTGAGAGTCAGTAGGTAAAATTACAGGACAATTAGCACTATGAGAACGTTAAGAGAGTAGGAAATTTTGAAGATTTTATAAAATAACTACATTTGAATGACAAAACAAATAAAAGCAGACATAAAACAATAAGAAAAGAGCAACACTAAATAATTAACGACAATAGAAAAAACAAATTAAAATGTAGTAATATAAAAGACACGTGAAGAGACATGAAGGAGAAGAAGAGAATAACCAAGACATGTTAAGTTCAATAAGAGTTCTACAAGGAGACTAGGCAGTGTAGGGCTGTGTATTTGATTGATACCCACCAAGCATCTCCAGGTTTAACTTAATTTGGACTGAGATTACTGAAAACCAGGGACCGCAGATATAAAATACAGAACCACAAAGAAATCCCACCACGATCCCACTAGTATTGAATTATAAAGTTAACACCACCAAATGTTACAGAGGATGTGGAGGAGCTAGAATTCTTATACATGGCTGGGGAACATATAAATTGGTTCAGCCACTTTTAAAAAATTGTTAGTTTCTTGTAAAATTAAGTATGTATCCATCCTATGGCCCCACAATTCTATTCCCGAGTATTTGAGAGAAATGAAAACCTATATTCACAAAAGCCTTATACAAGAATACACATAGCAGATATGCTCACAAAAGCCCCAAACTTGACACAACACAAATGTCTCGCAGCAAGAAAATGAACTTTAAAAAGTGACATATACATACATGGGAATTCTAGTTAGCAACGAAGAGGAACAGATTACTGTTAACAAAGCAGCAACATGAATGAATCTCAGAAGCATTACACTGAGTGAAAGGAGACAGACACAATGAGGTACTTGTATGATTCCATTTGCAGGGAGTCCTAGGGCAGAAAAAAAACTAATTTATGGAGATAGAAATCAGATCATTTGTTCATTCCAGCAGGAGTGGGGTAATAGGGAAGGGAACTTTCCGGGGTGATGTAATGTATATCTTCTTGGTGGTGTGGGTTTAATGTATGCATTTTTCAAAACAGATTGAAATGTATGCTTAAGATCTGTGTGTTTTCCTGTAGGCAGATTATACCTCAATTTTAAAAATCTAAAAAAAAATAAAGAGTATAGGTTTTTCCAAGGCACAGTGTCTTCTTAGTGTCCTCTCATGGGTAGTGAATAAGGCAGATAATTTAATAAGTACAATCTGAAGTGGTGGCATAACCATCAATGACTTTTGCAAGGCAGCATTATGAAAATTGTTATTCTTTATATGCTGATCCCTGGAAACCAGAGTGTGTGCATGGGCCTGAAAAGGGAAGCCACATCAACTCAGGGTTACAGTTTTCAACGAATACTTTGAAGAATTGAGTTAATCGTCCCCATCAGCCAAAGCTCGTTGTCAATGTGGCATACATTTATTAACAGTGATTTATATGCTCTTTAAAGATACCATGTGCCAGCAATTGCAGTTCAGATATCTAAAGCTCTTTGATAGTCAAATAAGATATTTCTGGGCCTATGTGAGGGGCGAGAGACATTTAAATGGCTGTATTAAAAACGTATTCCTTGCTAAGCCTGTGAAGATGTCTTATCTTTAATCTAACAAATGGCTTCTCTTTGTCTTCAGCAGGGGCACAAGATGAAGCGAAGGAACAAAGAAATGGAACTAAATGACAATCCTCAGCATCGCAAGGCCTCTCCTGGCTCTGGGGGAGCTCGGGAAGATAGCAGCACACGCTGTGGAGGAGGGTGGGGGTGGGGGGAAGGCAAGTCCCATGGAAGGACGGGGAATCCTTTACTCTAATTTCTCCAGCTGCATTTTGTTCCGTTTATCTGCAGAAAAAGAAAGAAAAAAAAGAAAAAAAAAGTTTCCTTTAATTTGGTGGAGGGACCCATGTTGACGCATCTTTCAGGCATTATCCTTGTAATTTCTGTCTTTTCTCTTACAACTTTGCCCCAGGGTCACAGTGGCTTGATTGAACACTCACATGTGTATCCTGGCCCCTGTCTGCTTTCTTGGTTATTTCACAAAGCTGGTCACACAGTGGTTTATTCAAAGGAAGGGGAGGAAGACAGTGGTTTGATAAGCTGCAGGCTAAATTTTAGGAATCAATGAGCCCAGCAGCAGTACAATCCCCAGACAGAGGAGGCAGGATAGAAAATGGGCAAAAGCCTCGGAAACCACTTGAAAAAGGTCTGGACAATGAGGTGAAAATATTTTCTTCAGGGTTCCCAAGGCACAGTTCGTTCCAAGTGGCTAATGAGAAATATGGAAGCTGAATTTTTTCCAGAGCAGAGTGCAGAGGCATAACAGAAGGGTGGGCCCTGGCAGCCATCTGGGTCTCTTCCTTCCTAACCAGGGTGGCAGGTGCATCCTTCTTTGACACTGACTTTCAGCAGAGCTTACTTGGTTCATGAGGTCTTCACATGGAGACCACCAGCAAGAGGTGACTCTCTGCTGCATAACTGTAAAGGATGGCCCTTTGCTAGGTGTTACAGTTAAAAGCTAAGAAAAGGGGCACTGCATTTAGGACCCAAACATATGCCTATGAATATCAAAAGCTCCTCCTGAAATCGCTATGAGTTTTCCGTAAAAGAATATCCTGTCTTCACCCAAGGCTTGACAGCCCACAGAGCAGTCTCATTTGAAATTACAGGAAATTAGAGCTTTTGCTTGCAGTTCTGCCTTCCTGGCCTGTGTTTAAATGCTGTCACTTGTTTATGCCAAGTTCAAGGCTGATTCGATGGTTGGTCCCCTCACCCAGAAAACCCTGAAGGGGAGGATACAGCTCTGAAGGGGGGCAGCAGTACTAAAAACCCAAGATGCCAGTGGTATAGTGGGCACAAGGGATGGCGACCATGAGGATGCCAGGCATCATCACCAATATCTATCCTAGAGCCAGTATAAGGCCAGATGCCTACTTCCCACAGCCTCCCCGGGTTCCAAAGTCATGTCATTGTTTTCAGTGGAAACATATCGTTTGTTGCATATCTTCTTAAATCCATCTTCCTTGTAAGGGCTTTAGAACTAAAACTTACTTATATTGTTTTTCCTAACAGAGGGAGAAAAATAGTGGATTATTATTTCTAAAATAAAAGGATGTTCTGCTTTCTAAATATCCCATCAAAATCTTCAGTTTTGCACTTTTTTGATGGAAAATTCATCTTATCTTCCTATGACTTTGGTTTTAGCCTTTCTGAATTTGTTACCCCTTCTGGATGGCTTATTTGATATACTGGAATAGTTAACAAGCTGTACTTCAGCATATGCAATATATTCTAACAAATTTTTTTTAATAAAATCAAGACATCAGCAAGAATGACATTTACGTGACCTCATAATGTGGGATTATGGCCTTCTGTTGCTATTCCAGTTTGATATGGAAGCATCTATATCCTCTATTGCCATTAGATGTTGTTGCTTTTCAGAAAAGTAACGAAAAGACTCATTTTAAAGAATCCAAGAAACGATGTCATCCAAATATTGACAGTTTCTACATTTCATGCCATCTTTATAACTCAATTGAAAGTTGCCGTCATTCTTGTGAAGTATTTGACAAGTGCAATCTGCTAGAAGCTCGTTTTTCTTGTGACTCCCAAATGTTAGTGCTACTTAGCCTCAGTAACGAGTTACAGTTGAAAAAAACATGAGGGAAACAGAGGGACAGAGATTTTCTAATGAACAATGATGGAAGAGACCTAATGTCCTTGCTAGAAACAGCCAGGATGGGAATTATCCAGCCCTGGCATTCTCCTTATCATCAATGACAGTCATTTTATTCATTTATTTCAAATGTGGGTGGGGTAGAAGTGGAAGGAGGGAATTCTCTCTGCCTAAAAATTCTAGAAGAATGAAAGTAATCTTTGTATCCAGGAAACTAAGAGAATGAGGAATAAATATCTTCAGCCCGACTCCTGAATTTGTTTATTCTTCCATCTATAATTAGATTGTGTTTTCATTTTTGCTTTGTCATGCTTTTTGGTTGTTATTTGGCTATACAGTTTTATGCTTTAAAACAAATGATAAAGTTAATTTCCATTTCAATAGTGAAATATTAACAATCTAACTATAGCCAGATCAAAGACACCTGAACACAGAAAACCTTTATTTGCTGGTGCTGCCATTGCACAGGCTGTACAATGGAATAGATTTGAAAAGCTGATTGATTTTCCTGCACATAAATTCTGGATGTCAATTTCCAACCAAACTCCAATCCAGCTATGTGGCATGAAGAGTTACAGGAGGGAGGGAGGAAAATAGCCCTATGTTAGTCATGTTTGCATACAGAGGATCAAAGTAGGCCTTCAACATAATAGTTCTAATTAAAATGGTCCTCGCTGTAGGAGAGACAAAGGGGCTTTTCCTCTAGCTGGTAACTATTCAGATGATGGACAAGTCTTCTTTCATAAAAGATTACAAAGAAGGCATCCGAATCACTGTCTGTGATACTGGGTCACATATTAATCACCGCAGCTAATTGTAAATCTTTCTATGAAACACTGAAAAGCCTCTTTGTGAATTAATACAGTTCTGCTTGATGCACTTGATTTGAAAAGACATTTCTCTGTATGTGGCGCATGTCGGCTTTGCTTTGAAAAATAACAAAGTTAGCAGAATATGTTCAATATATTTTCTTGGGGAATAGGGTTTTTATTACATGATTCATTAAGGATTTGCCTTACCCTGACATTTGTGATATAAAGGAAAATCAGAAAAAAAGTAATTTTCTTGATCAAGATATGTTTTTACTTAATGCAAATAAATGTAGTCTGTTGCTTGCAAGGAAAAAAAAATGGCTTCTGATATCTGGTATAAACTGCTAAATAGGATAATACGTGCCTCTTTTGTTAAACCAGCATTTAAATGCTGGACTGCTTCTGAATCTGTTTGTTTCTTTTCATCTGTGCCATACACTAAAAAACAACTGTTGCCTTCATACTATATTTGTTAGAGCAGAATACAAATAAAATTTGTTTGAGAGGATAATGTGAAATTATCTGTGTTTTGTGAAATTTGTTCTTTAGCCACAAGCAATGAGTAACTAAAAATACTCACTTAATACTATTTGACTGCAAATATATATATTTAAAATTATTCCTGTAAGTCAGCTTTAACTTACTGATAGTTTTCCCTTACTAAGACTGGTCAGCGTGTTGGCCGTGTTTTTCAAATTTTAAACTATAGAGTAGTTTTGTATAGCTACAAATCCCAGTGTCTAAATTTTCTCTGAATACTAGATAATGACTTACCCTAGCATCAGCCTCTGAAATGCAAGTTATAAGTTGCTGAGATAAAGCCAATGGTCCTGTGAACATTGGTCTATCTTTCAGAACCCATGACCATTGCTGGAATTTTTAGTGAGCACCTTTTATGATCCAGTCACTACGCGGACACTACAACCATGGCAGCAGTGATTCTCAGTCTACTGATGGTGGAATTGACAGAATTACGGAATTGTTAAGAGCTTAGCAGTGGGCCACCAAAAAATCACTACAGGAAAAACTCAGTGTTCTTTTGAAAATGGAATATGCTTTCCACCAAATTTAGCTCCCTTCATCTCCTACAGAAGGTATCATCATTATTATTTGAGGAGGCAATACAGAAAGCCAACCCCTTTATCAAACAAAGCCAGATACTTAATAGTTTAAGGATAATAAGGTTTTCCAAACTGCTGTACCACTGGAGTGTTTTTCCCATAATAAACAAGGTTGGATGAGACAAAAATTATAGATAGGACAGTCTTATGCTGCAATGGGCAACCTCAACACAAATGCTTCAGAATAGCATTGAAGATAACGTGAAATGGCCGGGTGCAGTAGCTCACGCCTGTAATCCCAGCACTTTGTGGGGCCGAGGCAGGCGGATCACCTGAGGTCAGGAGTTTGAGACCAGCCTAGCCAACATGGTGAAACCCCATCTCTACTAAAAATACAAAAATCAGCCAGGCATGGTGGCAGGTGCCTGTAATCCCAGCTACTCGGGAGAATCGCTTGAACCCAGGAGATGAAGGTTGCAGTGAGCTGAGGTCATGCCACTGCACTCCGGCCTGGGTGACAGAGAGAGACTCCATCTCAAAAACCAAACCAAACCAAAAAAAAAAAAAAAAAAAAAAGATAATGTGACATGAATCTAGCCCTGCTAGATGCAGTTTTTCATCTCTAACCAATTTTCATATCTTTGCCTGGCCCTCTTGTGTTTCTCCCCCAACATTCCCAACATTTCTGCCCCTGTGCCTTGCATTGACCAAAGGTGCCAACAAAGATTGCTTAAGTGTACTGGTGGTTCTCAGGGCTGAAAGGGATAATGGTATCAATTTAAGTTGTTCTCGCCAAGACTGGCCCAGCTGTGGGGTTTTGAGAACGAAACTGCCTCAGTTTCTTTGTTTAGAAGATGTAAATACTAATACGTGCCTGAACTCTCTTACAAATGTAAACATGAATAAAATGCCAAAATATGATACTTTAACGTTTGGAAAAGCACTTGGTAAATTATTAGCATCAGATTATGCTATTTGGTGCTGTTGGCAAATGGTCCTTTCTCTAGCTGAGGCTGCTCCACCAAAAGAAGAAATGATTTTTACAATTAGTAAATATGAAATTTTATTCTACTGAAATTGATTTAAACTTTGCCCTCAAACTAAGGACCCGTGAGGTTAAGAGAAATTGTTTTGCTATAATTTAGAGAAGTGAGAAATTTGAGGTCTTAAAATTAAAACATCTACACACTGACAAAAATACTGATGGCGTGAATTTTTAAAGTCATCTTTTCTCTGATAATAACCAGCGTATCTGTAAAGAAAAAAGGCAGTACACTTCTCTCTACTTCTTGGTTCACATGTATAGAAGGACATAGATTTGCAAGGAGATAACTATACCAATGTGCACTTCCCTTCCCTGGGGAGGATTATACTTCCTCATCTTACTGAAATTGGATATGGCTGTGTAATTTCCTTTGTTCAATATATAGGCAGAAATGGCATGTGTCACATCAGGCAGAAGCATGAAGACTCACGCTCTATTCTTTCCCCATGGTAATAACCAGCAATATCCCAGACAGGCTGACCTGTCACCATAGATCCAGGAGTGAAGACATGAAGTGGAGTTTCAGGCAACCCCAGTGAGAAGGTGTCATGACTGAGAAATCAAACTGTGTTTTGAAATTTGGGGGTCATTTGGTACCCTATGGTAACCTGTCCTATACTAACTGATACATAGGCCATCAACATTTAAGTAAAAACGGTAAGAATCTAAATTATCCTCTTTTCCAACCTGTTCTTTAGTGACTCTCAACTTGGTTTATGATGCTGCCAGCATATTGGCCTTCTGTCCACTGCTACAACATGCCAAGGTCCTTCCATCCTTAAGGCCTCTAAACTTGAAAGCTCTTTCTTCCCATTCTCATGGGTCTGGTACCTTGTCATCCCTGAGATCTCAGCTGTAATGTCACTTTCTAGACATGCTGTCCCTAATGGCCCAGTTGAAAATAGATCGCTTTTCCCTACTTGTGTTTGCCTATCTAACTCCTGTTTGCTACTTCAGAACACCTACAATAATTTTGTAATTGTTTATTTGTTTATAGGGCAGGGATAAAAATTATATGTCACAACTCAGATGTATAAAATAATGTAGCTGCTCTCCAACCCCTGACACCCCTACCAAAAACAAAACAAAACAAAACAAAAAAACCCCAAGTTTATCTTGTTTCCAAGCTCTATTCAAATGGTCACAGGGGATTGTGGTAAAATAATTTAAATTTGTCAAGTAAAGTTATCTAGTCATTTCCAGTGTAAAATGCTTTGGAATAAAGATTTGGTCAGATTCAAGGTTTAAACTCCACACTAATGCTATTTCTTGCCACCCAAATTTTGTGCCCTTCTCATAGATAAAGGCCTTTTTTTTTTCTTTCTTTCTTTCTTTTTTTTTTTTTTTTTGATACAGAGACTTGCTCTGTTGCCCGGGCTGGAGTCCAGTGGTGCGATCTCAACTCACTACAACCTCTGCCTCCCAGGTTCAAGTGATTTGCCTGCCTCAGCCTCCCGAGTAGCTGAGTTTACAAGTGCCCGCCACCACATCCAGCTAATTTTTGTATTTTTAGTAGAGATGGGCTTTCACCACGCTGGCCAGGCTGGTCTAGAAGTCCTGACCTCGTGATCCACTCGCCTCGGCCCCCCAAAGTGCTGGGATTACAGGCTTGAGCCACCACGCCCTGCCAAGTCCTTATTTTTTAATCACCGTGCAATAAAACTGCCAATAAATATTAAAATAGTAGTTACTATAATATTTTAAAAGTAATTCTCCAAATGTTTTCTCAAAGAGGGTATTAAGAATAAAATGATGTATTATTTAGAAAGTAACAAAACCAAGAACACTGCTATGGTCTGAATGTTGGTGACCCCCACCCTGCCTCAAAATTTATATGTTGGAACCTAATAAATACCCATGTGATACTACTGTGAGGTGGGACCTATAAGAAGTGATTAAGTCTTGAGGGCTCTCCTTTCACGAATGGAATTAGTGTCCTTATAAAAGAGATAGACAGGAACCGCCTTGCCCCTGGTGCCATGTGAGAACACAGCAACAAGGTGCCATCTTGTGAGGGCAAAGAGCCCTCACCAGGCGGACAACCTGCTAGCACCTTGATTTTGGACTTCCAGCCTCCAGAACTGTGAGTAATAAATTTCTGTTGTTGGCATATTACCCAGTCTAAGGTTCCTTGTTACCGTAGCCTGAACAAACTACAACAAACACTATTAAAAACGTGAGATGAATCCAAAGCACTATTTAGAAGAAAATTTAGTTTTAAATGCTCTAATTGTGTATTACAGCATTTTTTGCATTAAAAATAAAAAAGAAAATAGTATTAAAAGCATTCAAATTAAGATTTTCGAAACAAAAAAAATCCAAAGAAAATGAGGATTTTATATATATGTATACACACACATATATGTACATAAGACTGAGAAATTTTCAAAGCAGTAAACTATTAAAATCAAACTAAATCTGGGTTCTTTGAAAGTCAATTGAAATAGATAAATAATCTGTAACTCTTATGAGTAATTTTTAAAGGATAGCAACACAGAAATTAAATTTTGAGGAGGATAATGTTAAATTTTATGCATAACTAACCAATAAAAAGTCAAAGAAATTGGAGATTTTTTAAGATAAAATTTCCCAAGATCAATATAACATGAGGCAGAAAATCCACAAAAAATTTCATAGCAGAAATGAGAAAAGATATCAAAAAGCCACCCAGGCTAACTATAGCTATCTATCTACCCATATATCAATTGATCATTCAATCGATCAATCTAGCTAAGAATTATGTGCCAATTGTCAAAAACTTAAGAACAATCACAGATAATATGCTTGATTTGTTTTCATTTCATATTATTTTATAATTGAATCATACTATATATCATTTATGTATACTACTTTTTCACGTGGTTGTACCACAAACATTGTCTTGTCAATTAAGGATTTTCCCAAGTCATTTAAAAATATTTCCTCATATGGCTGTAATTTTTACTTCCACTTCCCTATTCTGTGATACTTAGTTTCCTTGATATTTTTTTTTATTTTGAATGAAATGACGAATAACACTTTTGGTCACAAATTTTTGTTTACATCAGGGTATATTTCCAAAAGGGGATTTTCGGGGTTCACAAACACTTGATATTTATTATCGAATTACTTTGCAAAGTCAAACTGCTAGCAATTAAAAGTGAGAATTTCCATTTTGTAGAACACTCACTGGCCTTGAGGGGCCTATAAATATGGACATTAAAACATGTCAGCATGAGAAACGTTTGTCATTATTATTTAGCATTTTTTGTTTACTAAGGTGGGTAAACAAATTTCTATCTGCTATTTTTATTTCCTGATTAAGGAATTAGTCTGTTCATGTTCTTTGGTCATTTGTCAGTTGAGATTTTAAATTTTCATTGATATTCATGTGCACTTTATATACTGAGACTATTATCTTTTTGTCGTATTTCCTGCATATAATTTTCTACTTGTGCTTTGCTTTATAATTTTGATTGTGATATTTTCTGACACACAGCCTTCTTTTTGTGTTTGTACACAATCAAGTCTCTCCCTTTGTGCTGGCTTTCATCACTTTTGGAGTTGACATTGATGGTTTTTGCCTACTAATCATCCAGTCCTGCTGCTTCTGGGGATGAAGCCCTTCAGCCTAGGAGAAAACTCTTCTTATGCAATTTCTGGAGCTGTCCTTCCACTCCTACTCTCTGTCCAGACAGGCACACATAGGACCCAGGCTGGACAATCACAGGACTTTATCTCCCTGTTTTCAGTGACTGATTAGAGAGAACATGTGACCGAAACTGCGCCCCTCGATGTCTTCCCCAACACTTTGATTTGGGGAGCCTTTGTTGTGACTCAGGAATGTGAGCCATTGAACTCCCCTTTTAAGCAAGTTTGAGTTAGGTTTCTGTCTCATGTGACTGAATGGCTCTCCAAATCTCCCAAAGAACAAAAGTCTTACAGTGTCTTACGGGCTGTGATGTCATGGTGCCCTCCTCCCTCATACCTCTACAAACTCATCCTCTGCTATTCTCCCCTATGGGCTTCTCTACTCCAGCCACAGTGACCTCCTGAAATATGCCAGGCACATTTCTTGCCTTAAAGCTTTGCACTAGCCCTTCTAGAATTTTCCTCTTGTATATATGCATATACATACATGGCTACTTTGCTTACCTCCTTGGAGTCTTCTCAAAGCTTTCTCAGTGAGATCTGCCATCACCACCCTCTTTAATTCTGCAAACAACCCCCAACTGAGGCCGTCCTCACTGGCTCTACTTTTTTCCTTTTCCATGGCACTTACATAATTTGCCTATTATTAAATTCATTTCAAAGAAAACCGTATTGAAAATCTCCCACTGCTTGATGAGGAAAAGGTAGTCCCTATGAGGACAGAGATTTTTATGTTTTGCTCGCTGAAGCACCAGAACAGTCCCTGAAACATATTAGGTTCCCATTTAGTGTTTACTGAATAAATGAAAGAATTCCACTGACTACTGTGTTCTGGGAAACACTTGGCAAAACCCCTTTTATGAGACTGGTGACCCCTGGCTAAGGTCTCTTGCTTTTCTCTTTGGAGAAAAATGTAGAGGAGAGATGAAATTCAACTCTGATTATTATGGAAGTTAATAGGAGGCTCTGCACCTTGTCCCAGAAGAAAAATATTAATAAAGAATGATGAAAGAGCAAGCAATGTTTGCAATATTATTGCAAAAACTCCCTTTTGGTTCATAAATTATGCCTACTCCATATTTAATTCAAAAAAGGGGGAATCTGTTCATTGATCCTTCCTCAAACTGAGCAAGGGATTGGATTTTGTTTTGATGTTACCACGTTCCATCTTTTTGTCTGAGAGTTGATGATGACAAGAACTGTTTAGCTAGGGTTGGCCAGGCTACCTTAGGAAGACAATGACATCTCTATGGCTGAACACAATGAAAGTTGACTTGCAACACACTCCTTGTGAGTTGAGCAGCTTTCCTACAGGCTTCCATCCTGTGGTTCTGTTACCTTCAATGTGTGGCCTTCAAGGTCACCATGGAACAAGAAGAGAGAATGGAGATTGTTATCAGCCGGATACAGGAAACATTGTACATCTCCACTGCCCACATTTCACTGGTCACAACTCAGTCAACTGGCCCAACTTGATCTCCTGGAAAATGCAGTTTGCCCAAGCACCTAGGAAAACACATATGTTTGGTTATTACCTAGCATTGCTTCTACCTTCCCTCCTTTGAGTCATAGCTGTGGGCTGTGGACCAGCCCTCAATTTTCATTCCCCAAGACCATGTCAGCCACAGTGGCTTAGGGAAGAAGTACCACCTGGATATCTTAGATGCTCGTAGCAATCTCACACTGGGCAAAGGGCTTAATAGTGGAGTGGAAAAACCTGAATGGTGCTCTATGTTGCCTCGGACAGAAAGTTGAGGATGTAGTAAGATAAGCTTTTGCCTGGCCTTGTTGTCCTAGAACTGACTTTTTATTTGTTTTTAAGAACACCAAAAGAAAACATGGTCCAGGGGAGGTGTGTGTGTCTAATTTTTCTAAGTCCTAAAATGTGCAGCTTTTGAACTTCAAAAGTCTTTCCCTGTCCAGAGATAGGCAAATGTTCCACCAGATATTCACCTATATTTTCCTTTATTGTTTAGAAATTCTTTGTGTTTGGGTGTGTGATTCCATTTTTTACACCTATATCTTTAAGGCACTTTGAATTTATTTCAGTAGTTGGTATTTAGAAGGGAATGACTTGGTTGAGTAGCTTTAAAACTAATCCTAGCGCCGGCTGGGTGCAGTGGCTCACACCTGTAATCCTAGCACTTTGGGAGGCCGAGATGGGCAGATCACCTGAGGTCAGGAGTTCAAGATCGGCCTGACCAACATGGTGAAACCCCATCTCTACTAAAAATACAAAAAATTAGCCAGGTGTGGTGGCTCATGCCTGTAGTCCCAGCTACTCAGGAGGCTAAGGCAGGAGAATCATTTGAACCTAGGAGGTGGAGGTTGCAATGAGCAGAGATCACACCACTGTACTCCAGCCTGGGCCACAGAGCAAGACTTCTCAAAAAAAAAAAAAAAAAACCAACCAACCAAACAAAAAACTAGTTCTAGCACTAATTATGAAATAACACGTCCAGATCTTTTTGCTCCAAGTTTATTTCTTTAACTTATACTTATTTTACATTTATACAAGGATCTATTTTCTTGGCAACATCTTCCTTTGGTTTCTCTGGTGCTATTCTGTTTTAATTAGTGTAATTTTAGAATATGTGCTGATGTTTATTAAGGCAAACTCAATACCTACTCTTCTTTGCTTTCAGATGTTCTTGGCTATCACTTATTGTTTAGTGGTCCAGACAAATCTTAAATTAACCTAATCACCTTTCCCTCCTACAGTCCCCATTTTCTAATTCTCCCTCTCTCAATATCCTCAGAAAAATGAATAAGCCAGTCAGTTTAGCCAGCCCATGCTTAGTTTAAAGTGGGAGGGCATCTGTTATAAATGCAGCTTCCTGAGGTGTTCCAGAGAACAACATTTCTGTTCATCTCTGGTCTCCTGACAAGGCTGGGCTGCGGTATGAATAATGATTGGTTTCTGAATATTCTGTTACAAAGCCTTTTCCTGACTCTCTTGGCCTCTGGTCTCATCAATCTCGTCTAAGCCGTTTGGTTCTGCATAGTGAGTCAGGAGGCAAAAGCTAGGTAAATATCACTGTGTCTTGAGTGATCACCCTCTTTAAGTAACCATCCGCTTTGTAAACAAATGCTGAAGGACTCAGCCGAGCTGGTCTACAGGACTCTCAATCTGCAGGCACGGGAATACAGCATTTGGTTACACATGGCATAGATCTGGGTTATTCTTGAAGAAAACTGAAACAAGTTCAGCCTAGACTCGTTAGCAGCCTGGCCTTGCAAAGACTTACACACTGCAACCTCAGAGATGCTGAGCCCTCTTTAAATGATCCAGGCCAGGGGGTAAAAAGTACTGTTTTTTTTTTTTTTTTAGTTTTTGGTGAACAGAAAGCATCATAATTATAGACAGAGAATGTATAAATAGCTAATGTGAAATAGCTCTTTTCATTGTTTAAATAGCTTCATATATAATTCATTTAATCTTAACAAAAATGATGTAGGTACTATGATTATCCTACTATACAGATAAGCAAACTGAGGCACCAAGAGACAAAGTAATTTGCAACAAGGCCACCCAGCCAGTAAGCAGCAGGGCTGTCATTTGAACAGGAAGTTTGGAGCCAAAGATTACTATCCTAACCACTATACTAAAGGCTCTCAAACTTGGGTCAGCATCAGAATCACCTAGAGGCCTTGATCAATCACAGATCCTGGACCCCAACCTAGAGTTTCTCATTTAGGAGGTCATGGGTAAAAAGCTGGGATTTTGCACTTCTAACAACTTCCAGGTGATGCCACTTCTGCTGCTGCCCAGGGACCACACTGCGAACCACTGAAATGGTTGGCAGGTGTGGTCCCATGAAGGCGAAGCAGGATGAACAGACCGGGACAATGACTAAGCCCTGCAGCTAACTCTCAGTCTCTAAAATCAGAATATCTGTATTCTCCTAGTCCCTAAAGCAACCCAAAGCTGGCATTGCCTGCAAGGTGCCAGCTTCCTCTTATTTCCACTAGGTTTATAGGCAGCTATCAAAATAGTAGACAGTATTAAGACCACTGGCTGCAGCATCAAAACATCTGGGTTTAAATCTCAGCTCCATAGTTTACCAGCTGATTTAACCTCTCCAAGACTCTGCTGTCACATCTCTAAAATACCGATGATCATTATTTATCACTTACGATTTTAATAAAGGTAAATTTTATACACACACACATTGCTTAGCATACAGAAAAAATGATGGTTAATTATTTTTATGAGAAAGAGGTATCTGATTCCCTTCCTTCCTCTCAAATACCAGCAGAGGTATTTATCTTTGAGAAGGCACTGCAGAAAGACTTGTCAGGGTCACGTGGGGCACTCAAACTTTCTTTACAGCTTATAACTGTGACAAGGATAAAAGAGAAAATACACATACTTGACAACCTGCTCCCACCCAATGCTCATCTCTGAGGCCATCTTACTGTGTGCAGAAGAAACAGAGGAACTGGAAAAATGGGAAGTCCCCAAAGGAGGCGTGCAATTAACACAAAGGGAAGCTGGGCAACTGGTAAAAAAGAGAGATCACTTGAAATCATTTTAGTCAGCGTTATGAATGAAATATCCTCTCCAGCAATCATTGAACTTTAAAAAATTCCTTCTAGCTACAATTTCTTTCATTTATTTAACAAATATATATTGAGTCCCTGTTTTGTATCAGCCACTCCCCTGGGTTCTGGAGATGTAGGGATAAACAAAACAGGCTGATTCCCTCCACATGGAGCAGGGGAGGGTGATGTGAGGATGTAGGGGAGAATTGAGCCAGACCAGGGGGTAAAGACCTGAAGGAAACGGGGATATAGCAGCATGGTCTCCTGAAAGGGGAGCATCTGGCAGTGGCAACTGCAAGAGCAAATGCCTGGAGGCTGACTTGTGCCCACCTCCCAGAACTGCCGGGTGAGTGATTTGGAAGCGGTGAGGACAGAGGGGTAGAGCAGAGACCACCTCCCATCATGGAAAGCCTTGTAGGAAGATAGGTCGCCACTCACAGGATTTTAAACAGAGGAGAAAAATGATCCAACTTTGAAAGTGACTCCATGTCAGTGTTGCATGAGGGAGCTGGGCTGACATTAATTGAGGTCTCTAATTTGGGACCTGGATATAGAGGTGGAAAGAGAGAAAAAGAGAATAAAAAACAGAGGTGCAGGAAAAAGACCTGGGGAGGGACCAAACCCGAGATGAATCCAGGTTCTGTCGACCGTTACTCTCTTCTCCAGCCTCTACCGCAGTTTTCACATGACCCTAAAGGGTAATTTGCTAAGTATAATGGCCTCGTCCCCACTGCATTGGACCAGAGTCCTCAATCTTCACTGCACATTAGAATTATCTAGGGAGGTTTCGATTCCATTCCGCCCAAAACCAAATTAAAGGACATTCTACAAAATCAATGACCAGTACTCTTACAAGGTGTCAAAGTCATGAAAGACAAAGATTGCAGAACTGTCCCAGATTAAAGGAGGAGAACAAGACATGACAACTAAATGCAATGTGAGATGCTGGCAAAAAGCATGAGTGCAGCAATTGGCAAAATCTGAATAAGCTCTGTGGAACACGTCACTACGTGCAATGTCGTTTTTTATTTTGATTATAGAACTGTGGCTATGCACATCATGAACACATGGGAAAGCTGGGTGAAGGATGCATAGTAATTCTTTGTACTCCTTTGTATCTTTTCTGAAAGTCTAAATTATTTCACAATAAAATGTGAAAAAAATACCACTGCTCAGGCCACACTCCAGACCCAATACATCAAGAGATTGAGGTCTGAGGTACAGGCACTTTTAAAAAGCTCTCCAGATGATTCTGAAATGCAACCACGTTTGAAAATCACCACCTTAAAGTTTTAAAGCTTTCAGGGGGCTTTGCCTGAGAGTTTTCTTCTGCCCAGGGCAAAATGTCCGTGGGGCACACCAAGGCCCTCTCTTCTGATGCTGTGTCAGCTCCTCCCAGTTTGCCTCCCTAGGCCCAAAAGGAACCTCTTGTAGGTAGCATCAGATATGAGGCCACAAGGAGGGGGAATGTAATCATGCAGTCACAAGAGATGCATCCTTTGAGACTCTAGCGGAATCTGAGTCTTCCTCCTGGAGGAGATCTGCACTAAGCTAGCTAGCTATAGTTCCCAAGTCCCTCTCTGCCTCTTTGGGAAAAGGAGAGAGATCAGAGGGTCTCTTAAAATCACCTCCAGCCTTGGACCAGTGTTCATCTCCACTGTCGGCTTTGGGATGTTTCTTTTTCCAACAATTTTATCTTATTGCTACAGAGTAGGATGCTCCCTTCCCTGTAGAAATTGGGAAATGCTAAATACCTATGTCTCCCAGGAAATACAGCTGTAAGAAAATGAGGCTTAATCTGTTTTGATTAACAAGGAGGCAGCAAAAGGCTGACCATGCACTGGAGGATGCAGGAGGAAAAACAAAAGAGAGGTAGAAATGTGCCCAGAAAAGCAAAGGGAAAAATCAGGGAAGGTTAAGCAACAGAAAAAGATCTCTGGATTCTGATTCAATTTTAGTGGTTGCAAAAACAAGGCTCTTGGCTATTTGCATATAAATGTGCTGGGGGCAGGGGAGCCACAGTACTCAGCTGTGCATTCTAACTTTCTCCTTAAAATCTGTTCCCAAAGCAGCTGCAGAAATCAGCTGCAAATTCCAAATCTAAAAATGAAAGTCACATGGTTGAACTTGGGAGGAGGAAAGGAGAGGAGGGAGGAAGGGCACCACATGACGCTCCAATTAACCCATTGGGGCCTGGAGCCCATATGCATTGCCTGGGAGCTTTAAACACCCAGATAATTAAGCTGCACCCTAGAGCAATTAAATCAGAATCTCTGGGGGTTGGGTCCAGGCATCAGCGTGTCTGGAAATTTCCCAGGCAATTTGAATCAACAACCTTAATTGACTCTAGAGCAGGGGTCAGTCTGCAAACTTTTTCTGCAAAAAGCCAGGTAAGTAAATATGTTAGGCTTTGTGGGCTTTTCAGCCTCTGTTGCAACCACTCAACTCTGCCATTGTTCAGCCATAGATAACACTAGTGAATGTGGCTTAGGCAATGCATGTATTTACAAAAATAGTTTGCAGCCCCTACGCTAGGCCCTTGTTATCCAAAGCACGGTCCTTGGACCGGCAGCAACATTTCATGGGAGCTTGTTAGAAATACCTAAGCTCCAAACCCACCCCAGAACTCTCCTGAGTCAGTCTGTTTTTAACAAGGTCCCAAGATGACCACAGCACATTGAGGTCGGAGAAGCAGCCATAAGGTGAGTGACACTGAGAGGTGACCAGCTGTGGGAACCCCAGAGAGCTTGGCTGTCTTGGAGCACCAATTCCTTTGTCTATAAAACTATCCTTAGTACTCCGGGTGGTCCATGTATTTAAGGGGTATTTTACCTGTATAAGGACTTTGAAAGGTACAAAGTACTGCAGGAATGTGAATTGTTGATAATGGCAGCAAAGGCCCTGGCTTCTCACCAGTGAGGGAACTGTCCCTTAAGCAGGTGCTCTGTCATCACTCAGGACAAGGCTGGGAAGGCCTGGCCAGCACAGGCTCTCATCTCAGAGGCCAAGACACTTAAAGGCCAGTCTCTGCCAAGCCCACCATTCACAGACTCACAGCTGCAGAGCCCAGGGGCAATGACTGTGAGTTTAAAGAACTCAGCCTTGGAAAAGGCTGGTGAGGCTGAATGCCACCAACCTGATTTAGTCACTCTAACATGTGGCTTCCTGCTTTTACATCTATCCCCACCCCATGCAGGGAGGTGGCCTGCTAGCTATCGCATCCCAGTGCATGGCACAGGATCAGAGCTCAAAAATCATTGATGAGTAAATAGACACAGATGATCAGATGCTGAATGTTTGGTGGCATCAGTCTTTAGGTCTGGAGTATCTGTAATTGACTAGTGACCTTCATATATCAGCATGCAGAAGGGGCTGGAGGTTTTTATTTGTTCCAAATGAATTGTCTCTAGTTCCTTTGTTGTACAAAACTCCGACAAATGACAACAGAAGCTCTTTTCTTTTTTTTAATCTGTTGCTAGGGGCAGATGGCCTGAGGGTCTGTGTCCTGGCCCATAAGGGTTAATGGGACTTCCAAAGGTGCTTCAAGTACATTGTGTTTTCCTGAAAGCCTGGGCTGAGGCATTGAGCAGGAAGGTAATGAACTGAGCAGCTCTCTCCAAGTGCCCGTCTGCAGGTCAGCTGGGACTAGCCTGTTGTCAGAGGATGTTTGCCACGTCCTAGAAAAATGCTCTCCCTGCAAAGTCCTGCCAGTGATTAGAGCATGAAGGAAGTGTGTACACACCACTTCATAAACCCTTGCACCTGCCTCTGAGGTGTCTCTGTGGAATGCAGTTTTGACACATCTTGTGTAGTGGACTTGGAGAGAAGGCACGAGGGGACATTACAAAGCACTTGAGGTCTGAGATGATGCCCTGGACATCCGCAGCCAGAGGAGCTAATGTGGTATAGAGAACTATTCCTCAAATCTATTGTGCAGATGCATCACTTGGGAATCCTGTTAGAATCCAGTCCCCGAGGCTGGGCTGAGAGTCTGCATTGCTAATAAGCACCAGGTGCTGCTGCTCTGTGGCTCACCCTTGGAGTAGCCCAGGCATAGACTTGTCATTACAATACCTGGGCTAGTTCTCTTCCTCAGACTTCCCCCAAAACATAGGGTGTAGCAGGTGTATCTTCCAAAGATATCTCTGTCCTCACAATGTGACTTTGACTCTCCTCCCATTGCAAGGTAGGGCCTGCGTGCCCTCTTTTTAAATTAGGCTGGGCTTGCAATACCAAGAAGTAATACTGTGACTTCTAAGGGTAAGTCATAAAACGTGAGGCAGTTTCCTCATGGTTCTCTTGGGACCCAGCCACCATATTGGGAGGAAGCCCAAGCATCATCCGTGGAGAGACCCAAGTGAAGAGGCCATGGGGGCCATTTGCCCCTTGGCCCTGCAGAGCTCTCAGCTGACAGCCAGCGTCAACCTACCAGCCACATAAGTGAGCTGTATGTCTAAAAACTCCCCAGATCCATCTTGGAAGGGGATTCTCTGTCTCCCATCAGGTTGCACCATCTGAAAGTGTATGGAGTAGCAATGTACCCACTGATCCCTGCCCAAATGGCAGGTTTATGAGTAAAAGAAATGATCCTTATTCCTTTTAACCTCAAAGTTTGGGGGTATTTTTAAATGCAACCGTAGTGTTTAAAACATAGCTTTAACTACTCCCTGGGTCTTCTTTTCACGCTGTATTTTCTTTTTGTACAATCTGACCACTCCCACTATTTAAATTATTATCTGCTTGGACCCCTCATCCCCGCAAGCTACAGAGCTGTAGATCTAATTGCCCACCAGATATTCCCAATATACACAAATCTTTCTCACCTCCTCCATCCTCTTCCCCCCTCCACTCCCAAACACCTTCCTCCAAGTTTATTTGGTGCTGCCATCAATTTGGTTAATTAAGCCAACATTTCCTGACCCCAACTCCATCAGGTTGGTATTGCCATCAGATTGACACTCTGGTTTCTGTTCATCCCATTGCCTTCTCATGGATGTTCACTACCTGGGCTTATACACTCACTGTCTCCATCCTGAGATGTTCCAATTATTCCTGGGTGCATCTATCATTTCTTAGACACACAGTCACTATCCTCCAGGCTATTACCTCAGTGACCTTAGCTCTCCCATTCACTGACTCCCTGTTGTTTTGAGAATGAAGTCTAAGAATCGCATGGAATACCTCTCCTTCGTGGCTTGGTTCTAGCCTATTGATCATATCTACTGCCCAGCAGTAACTGCCTTGCTCTGAGTTGATGCCTTCGCAATCTCAAGCTTCATAGTCCCCTAGATGCACCCTGCCCATTCATCTGTGTATATCTTTGTACATATTTTCTCTGGCTAAAATTGTGCTTCTCATGAGTCCTCCCCATTTGACTTGTCCTTCTAAACCCAACTCAGACACCACCTTGACCATGAAGCCCTTTCTAACCCTGGGTCCTCTCTCTCGTTATGTCTGTACACAGTTCTGTTGTTTGCCCATATTTTACTGCAGCTCGTCTATTTACTTGACTCTCTTTGCTTCTAGACTAGTGCTTCTCAGACCAATAGTATCAGCATCATCTTGGAAATCTGTACACCGTTCTGTTGTTTGCCCCCATTTTACAGCAGCTCACCTATTTACTTGCCTCTCTTTGCTTCTAGACTAGTGCTTCTCAGACCAACATCATCAACATCATCTGGGAAATTTTTAGAAAAGCAAACTCCCAGGCCCTACCTCAGACCTACTGAATCAGATGTTCTGGGGTTGGGGCCCAATAACATGTGTTTTGACAAGCTCTCCAGGAAAGTCTGGTGCACACTGAGATATCAGAACCACTATCCTGGATCAGTTGGATGGAAATTAGAATCACCTGGCAAGTTTTCAAAACTCCCACTCCAACTAAGTTGGAGTTGCTGGGTTTGGGACCCAGGTCTCAGTATTTTTAAAGCTCCCAGTAAATTCCAATGTGTAATCACAGTTGAGAACCTTGCTGTTAGATCGTTTCTTCTGAAAGTGTAATCTCCAGACCAGCAGCTTAAATAAGCATCAGCTGAGAACTTGTTAGACCCACAGACTTGCAGATTCCATCCCAGCCATACTGAATTAGAACCTGCGCTTTAACAAGATTCCCAGGTGATTTGACTGCCTGTTGACATTTGAGAAGCATAGTCTTGTACACCTCTGTATACCAGCCCCTAGCAAAGAGATTGGAACATAACAGCCACTTGATAAATTCTAGAGAAATTTTAATAACAATGTCTATTCTGATTCTCATGGTCTTGAAGAATAAGATGGAAACTTATGGTAACGTGCTTTGTAAACAGCTTTATAAATATGAGGTACTAATATTAACTGATATATGAATTCATTATGTCACTCATTCCAAATATTCAATGAATGCCTACTATTTGACAAGTATGGTTTTAGACACAAAAGATATTGTAGTAAACAGGAAAGGTCAAGACTTCAAAGTCTAGTGGGAAAGACAGATATTAAACACTTAATTACATCACTAGTTAAAAATATAATTTTGATGAATGCCACAAAAGGGAAGTAAGCCACGTTGTGAGCACACATTGCAACCACCTCCCTGTGTCTTAGTTGAAGAGTTTTACTTCTCTGAGCTCCCTACAAGGTGCAGTGGGAATATACCAGGGAAAATCAGTGATTCAAGTCAAGAGACTTAGAAAGATTCGGATATAAGACTTTGACCAAGTAAGGTTTCTTTCAAAGCAGAGTCTGAGACAAGGATGTGGGTACAGATAGCTTATGTGTGAGGAGATCTCATGAAACAGAAATGGGTGAAAGGAAAAAACGGAACCCAATAAAGGGAACATTAGTGAGAGGCTGGGGGTCAATACTATTGGGGACCCTTGGGGAAACTGGGTAAGACATACTTCAAACTTCAGAGTCATCCCATGTGATGTCCAGGAAGTAGAAGCACATTTATCCAATGACTTCAATTCCTCATTGATTGAGGGTTCCCAGGGGACATGAACTCTCTTAAACTTCCAAATTATATTTCTGAGTAGCTGAGCTACCTCACTGAAATGTGGTTCTTTTTTAAAAAAGTAATTTCAACTTTTATTTTAGGTAGGGGGTACATATGCATGTTTGTTACCTGGGTATATTGTGTGATGCTGAGGTTTGGGATATGATTGAGCCCTTCACCCAGGTACTGAGCATAGCACACAACAGTTAGTTTTCTAACCCTTGCCCTCCCCACCTCTTCCTGCTCTAGTAGTCCCCAGTATCTATTGTTGCCATCTTTATGTCCATGAATCCCAGTGTTTAGCCCCCACTTATAAGTGAAAACACGTTATATTTTGTTTTCTGTTCCTGCATTAATTTGCGTAGGATAATGGCCTCCAGATGCATCCATGTTGCTGCAAAGGACAGGATTTCATTCTTTTTAATGGCTACATAGTATTCCATGGTATATATGCACCACATTTTCATTATCTAATCCACTGTTGCTGGTGTCTTTTTGGGAGAATGATTTATTTTATTTTGGATATATATCTAGTAATGGGATTGCTGGGTAGAATACTAATTCTGTCTTAAACTCTTTGAGAAATCTCCAAACTGCTTTCCACAGTGTCTGAACTAACTTACCTTCTGCCAACAGTGTATAAACATTCCCTTTTCTCTGCAGCTTCACCAGCATCTGTTGTTTTCTTACTTTTTAATAGCCATTCTGACTGGTGTGAGATGGTATCTCACTATGGTTTTGATTTGCATTTCTCTAATGATTAGTGATGTTGGGTTTTTTTTCATATGCTTATGGACACGTATTTGTTTTATTTTGAGAAGTGTTCATTCATGTAATTTTTAATGGGGTTATTTGTTTTTCACCTGTTCAATTCCCTATAGATACTGCATATTAGACCTTTGTGAGATGCACAGTTGGTGAATATTTTCTCTCATTCTGTAGGTTGTCTGTTTACTCTGTTGATAGTTTCTTTTGCCATGCAGAAGCTCTTTATCTTAATTAGGTCCCACTTGTCAGTTTTTGTTTTTGTTGCAGTTGGTTTTGGGGACTTAGTCATAAATTCTTTCCTAAGGCTGATGTTCAGAATGGTGTTTCCCAGGTTTTCTACTAGTATTCCTATAGTTTAAGGTCTTAAATTTAAATCTTTATTCCATCTTGAGTTAATTTTTGTATGTGGCAAAAGGTAGGTGTGCAGTTTTATTCTTCTGCATGTGGCTAGCCAGTTGTCCCAACACCATTTATTGAATATCTCCATTGGTTATTATCATTTTCATTGACTTTGTTAAAGATCAGATGGCTGTAAGTGTGCAGCTTTACTTCTGGGTTCTCTATTCTGTTCCACTGGTCTATGTGTCTGTTTTTGTACCAGTACCATGCTGTTTTGGTTACTGTAGCCTTTGAAGTCAGATAATGTGATGCCTCTGGCTTTGTTCTTTTTGCTTAGGATTGCATTGGCTATTCAGGCTCTTTCTTGGTTCCACATGAATGTTAGAAAGTTCTTTATAGTTCTGTGAAAAATGACATCGGTAGTTTGATGGGAATAGCATTAAATCTGTAGATTGCTTTGGGCAGTGTGCTCATTTTAATTCTATTGATTCTTCCAATCCATGAGCATGGAATACTTTTCCATTTGTTTGTGTTAACTGTAATTTCTTCTAGCAGGGTTTTGTGGTTCTTCTTGTAGAGATCTTTCACCTCCTTGGTTAGATATATTCCTAGGTGTGTATGTATGTATGTATGTATGTATGTATAGGCAGCTATTGTAAATAGAGTTGTGTTCTTGATTTGGCTCTCAGCTTGAATATTGTTGGTATATAGAAATGCTACTGACTTTTGTACATTGATTTTATATCCTGAAATTTTACTGAAGTCGTTTATTATTTCCAGGAGACTTCTGGTGGAGTCTTTAGGGTTTTCTAGGTATAGAATCATATAGACTGCGAAGAGAGATCATTTGGCTTCTTTTTTTTCCTATTTGGATGCCCTTTCTTTCTCTTACTTGATTGCTCTGGCTAAGACTTTCAGAAAAGTGGTTCTCAAAGCGTGATTGCCAGACCACCACCAGCAGCCACAGCATCCCCTGGGAACCTGTTAGAAATGCAGTCTTGGGTTTCATCTAAGACCTACTGATTCAGGATACCTGAGGGTGGAGCCCAGCAATCTGTATTTTTAAAAGCTTTCCATTGAATTCTGATGTCCACTGAATTTTGAGAATCATTTCAACTTAAGTTTTCAAACTCTTAGAAAGGCCTTAGGCATAAAAGAAGAGTTACCAGGAATTGAAGTGTTTAGCTGAGACTGTCCTGAGAGGGGCAACTTCAGGTGAACTCAGATGGGTCGTGGGGCTATGGGCTAGAGTAGCAACCACATCCACCACAGTCTGCCTGATTTAACCTCATGTATTCTAGGTTTGTCCATTCACCCACGCAAGTATTTATTCAGCCTTTACACTTTGTCAGGTACCATACTTAGCGTTCACAGCCTATTAAGAATGAGACAGAGATGTCCCTTCCCTCATGAATTTGTAGTCTAATGGAGAAGACAGTTGTATGTGATCTGGTCTGAGAGGTCAGGACAGGTTCCCTGAAGGTATCCAAACTTTATCGTTCATCTGAATCACCAGTGGATTGTGTTAAACAGAGAGTCAGTTAAATAGGATTGGAGCGGTAGTATAGGAATCATATTTTGAGTAGCAAGGCCCTGGAGGACACTTAAGCTGAGATCTGAAGAATAAGCAATAGATAGCCAGGTTAAAGATAGGTAGACCAGCTGTTCTCGTTTGCTTGGCACTAAGGAGTTTCCTGGGATATAGGGTATTAAGTGCTCAAACCGGACTGGATGGCCACCTGGGAAAAAGGATGAAAGGATGAGGAGAAGTAAGCCTAGGGTTCATGAAATCCTTGAGGTGTGCTATGGTCTGAATGTTTGTATCCCCCAAAATTCATATGTTAAAATCCTAACCTCGAAGGTTCTGTTGTTTATAAGCCACCCAGTTTATGGTATTTTGTTATGGCATCTTTAGCTGACCAAGAAAAGTTGAGAAAAGCATGCTGTGTTGTAGAAATGGAATAAGCAAATAAGACTGGGAAGATGCCGGAAATAGTGTTAACATCTGGACATCAACAGTCTGCTTTAGCCAAGCTTATCAGTCACTTCGGAGCAATCCACCTGCAGCTGACAATTTCTATGCTTTATCTCCAGCTGGATGTTTCACGAGGGCCTCCATATGGAAGTCCCTACCACATGGAGATATTGATTGACCACTTGAAATATGGCTAGTGCAACTGAGGAATTGAACTTTTAACTGTATTTAATCTTAACTATAAATTTAAATTTAAATTGCCACATGTGGCTAGTGGCTGCTATATTAGACAGTGTGGGTACAGAGAACAGATTGATTCAAGATAAGCAAAAGTGGATGCTAGCATACCAGTGGGACAACTATTTCAGGACAGAAATGATGTTGGTTTGAATAAGGTGTTGGCAGCAGGAAACAGAGCAAAATAATAAACCTGGCTTAGACAGGAAGAAAACATGAGGGATGAGAGAGAAGAAGGAGTTAAGGATAACTTCTAGGTGCCTGGTTTGAGCAACTGGACATGTGGCAGAGCCATACACCATGGAGTGTCAGGTTTGGAAACAGCATAAGAAAGAGACTGACTTTGAAGTACTCACAAAACATTCAAGGTAGATGTAGAATGGAAAGTCCCATGTGTAGGTGAAGAGCTCAGAAGAGAGGTAAGGTGGACATCTAATGTTTGTTCTACTCGAAACAGTCACCCCCTGGCCCCAACCTGCTGGTTTAAATAGGGATGTCAAGATCTTCATGTAGCCCTCACTCCTCCTAAGTCAAGGAATGAGGGGAAGACATGATGTGAACTGGACCACAGGCCCCTAAATACCACGATGGCCCAAGGATGGGCAGCTGACCCAAATAGAAGTTCTCGAAGCTCTTCCCAAAGCTTGCAGCTTGAAGTCAGAAAAACAGACACTCAGACTCTTAATAATTAATCAACTAAATATATGGGCATTTCCTTCTTATAAGGCACCCTACTGGACTCTGAGGGAGTAATAGAAATACATAGACCTTTGCCTTAAAAAGCTCACTGTCTATTTGGAGGAAGATAAACTGTTAACAAAAGTTCAACAGCTGTAAAACTGGAGGCCACTGCAACAGACGACAGACCTGAAAGTATAGTGGGGTCTTTACGTTACTTTCTACTATATTCTCCACACCCAGTAAGTTGATAAAACTCGTCAACTCTGTGACAAAATACCTGTTAAATTCATTCCTATTTTATAACCTGTAAAAGTCTGTTTGTAATTATAAATGAACACTATCACAATGAAAAAATAAAACCAAACATTTTTAAATACCCAAATTATCGAATAAGATTAACAGAAAATGCCATTCAGTAAATAAATAAATAAGCAAGCCTAGGAGAAGGATTGCTAGTAAATTGGGTCTTTCCTACTTAGATTTTTCTCTTTCAACTCAAAGCCTTTAAAATACATGGTAATTAATCAAAACCTTAGTTTGTGTTAACATTTTTCTAGAAATAAGTCCCCAGGTTAAAACCCTCCAGTGGCTCATATCACATTTGAGAATAAACTCAAAATTCCTTGTAATGGCTTCTAACATCGTCTATTCTCACCATTTTCCTACCTCATTTCCCACCACTCTCCCTCTCATCTTTGCTTTCCACAGTCCACCTACACTGGCTGTTTTTGTTTCTAGAATGACCTCTTCACTTGATAAAGGATTCTTTTCCCAGATATTTTCTGTTCTCAGCTTAAAAAGACACACTCGCTCACTCTCTGTGAAATAACACTGATTTATTCCCCCTCGTAGTACATGACCTATTTAAGCATGTGTCCACTGTTTATTTTCTGTCTTCATTAACATAATATAATCCCTCTGGTAGCTGAGACATTGGCTGTCTTTTACGACATTGTTCTCAAGAGTTCAAAGTATTCCTGGCACATGGTAGACCCTCTAAGCAATAGGGGATGGGCAGGAGGCAAAGGGTTTTATCTTGAGATGTCTCTTATCTTTTACATGGGAAGAGTAAACTCCCTAAGAGACTTCCCTCATGCCTCATTGGTTCACATTGGATCATGTGTTGATTTCTGGACCAATCCATGGGAAAAAGAAATAGTATTATTGTGAATGGATTTGACCTACCATAACTCATTCCTATGGAGAGGCTAGGCTTCCTGGAAATCAATGGATTATCACTCACTACCTAAAAACAAAGTTATAATTCTATTAGCAAGGAAGAAGGAGAGATGACCATTGGGTAGGCAAAGAGTAGAGTTGGCCATTGTGCAGGATGTCTCATTTCCATGTTGGAGTCAAATCTCTTTGAGTCTATGAAGACTATCTTTGCATATCAAGCCTATGCAAGGTTGTGTTTTCTGCAAAGCCTTTGTGATAGTTATTGTTATCAGGTGTATGTGCATGAGAACCCTCCCTTCATGGCCTTCTCTGGCTCCAATTTAATCCAGCTGATTAAACCCACAGCTAACATCAAACCAAACAGAGAGAAACTGAAAGCGTTTCTTCTAAGAACTGAAACAAGAATGGCTATTTTCCCCACTCTTATTTAACATAGTACTTGAAGTCCTAGACAGAGCAATTAGGCAAGAGAAAGAAATAAAGGACATCCAAATTTAAAATGAGGAAGCCAAATTGTCTTTGTTTGCAGATCACATGATCTTACATATAGAAAAACCTAAAAACTCTATGAAAAAAACTCTTAGAACTGTGAAACAAATTTAGGAAAGTAGCAAGATACAAAATCAAATGTAAAAATGAGTAGTGTTTCTATACATGTACAACAAACTACTGAAAAAGAAATAAAAAAGATAATCCCATTTATAATAGCAAAAATAAAATAACATTCTAGGAATAAATTTAACCAAGGGGATGAAAGACCTCTACAAGGAAAAACTATAAAACACTGATAAAGGAAATTGAAGAAAATACAAATGGAAAGACATTCCATGCTTGTAGATCAGAAATATTAATATTTTTAAAATGACCATGCTGTCCAAAGTCATACACAGATTCAATGCAATCCCCAATAAAATACCATTGACATTCTTCACAGAAATTGAAAAAAAAATACTAAAATTCATATGGAACCACAGAAGACCCTGAATGGCCAAAGTCATCCTAAGCAAAAAGAACAAAGCTAGAGGCATGATAGTGTCAGCCTTCAAAATATGCTACAAAAGTATAGTAACCAAAACAGCATTGTTCTGGCATAAAGACAGATGCATAGACCAATAGAACAGAATACAGAACCCAAAAATTAATCCATATATCTACAGCCAACTAGTTTTGGCAAAAGCACCAAGAACATTCGTTAGAGAAAGGACACTCTCTTCAATAAATGGTGCTGGGAAAACTGTATATTCATATGTGGAAGAATAAAACTAGACTCCTATTTCTCACCCAATGTAAAAATCAACTAAAAATTGATTGAAGGCCTAAATGTATGACCTGAAACTATAAAAATACCACAAGAAAAGATTCGAGAAATGCTTCAGGACATTGGTCTAGGGAAAGATTTTATGAATAAGACTGCAAATGCACAGTCAACAGAAGCAAAAACAAATGAGATTATATTGAACAAAAAATCTTCTGTACAGCAAAGGAAACAATCAACAAAGTGAAAAGACAACCTATTGAATGGGAGAAAATATTTCCAAAGTATTCACCTAACAGGAGATTAATATCCAGAATATAAAAGGAACCCAAACATCTCCACAGCAAAAACCACACAAACAATCCAATTTAAAAATGGGCAAATTATCTGGACAGACATTGCCAAAAGAAGACATACAAATGGCCAACAAACATATGAAATAATTCTCAACATCATTGTTGTAACAAATGATTAAAGGAAACTTTTATACACCATTGGTGGTAGTGTAAACACACAGATTTTATGAGAACAGTATGGAGGTTCCTCAAAAAACTACAAATACAACTCTCGTATGACCCAGCAATCCCACTATAGGGCATTTATCCAAAAGAATGGAAATCAGTACATTGAGGAGACATCTGCACCCCCATGTTTATTGCAGCACTATTCACAATAACCAGGATATAAACACAACCTAGGTATCCAAAAACAGATAAATGAATGCATAAAATGTGGTATATTTACACAATGGAATACTATTCGGTCATAAAAAAGAATGAAATCCTGTTATGCACAGCAACACAGAGATAGAACTGGAGAATATTATGTTAAGTGAAATAAGGCAGGAACAGAAGGTCAAACACTGCCTATTTTCATTCACATGTAGAAGCTGAAAAAAGTTAATTTCATAAAAGTAAAACATAGAGCAGATGATACCAGAGGCTGGGAAGGATAGGAAGAGATTTGTTAGAAGATACAAAATTACAGCTAGATAGGAGGAATAAGTTATCATGCGCTACAGCACTAGAGGACGACTATAGTTAACAATAATATATGGTTTCAAAGAGCTAGAAGGAGGATGGTGAATGTTACTAAAACAAACAAACAAAAAAAGGTAAATGTTTGAGATGATAAATATGCTAATTACCCATATCTGATCATTATTCACTGGACGTATCAAAACATCAATATGTACCCCATAAATATGTACAATTGTGTCAATTTAAAAATATTTTTAAAAAGTGAATTTACCCGAAAAGATATAAGGTCCTCACGGGCAGAATGTAATTTCTGTAGATACTAGAGTTCTCAAACCAGAAAGACAGCATTTGTTTTTATATCAGAAAGGGCTTGCCAGAAAAGACAAAAAGTCTTTTACCATCCCAGGAGGATGAAAAGTCCTTTATTAAGATGGTCTTCTCCAAATCAAATCCAAATAAAGTCAAAGAGCTTTTGCCAATAAGAGCAAGCCTTGGCCTGAGAGAAGACTCACCAGGGCCAGAAAAGGTGGGTTGTGGAAGGAGAGTGCTCAAAGGGCTCAAGTGAGCACTGCATATTTGTCCCAAGAATTGTCAATTCCTTCCAAAAGTCGTCTTGTTTTAGATCTCACTTTTGACTCCAGATATGTCAACCTAAATAACAGGCAGAGAGGAGACTGTAAAACAAAAAGATATTTATCAGAATATTGCAATGGGAATACACATGTCATAGTAAATTATGTGTGCATTCAAGGAGGTTGGGGTAAAAGAAAGATTTTAAAGGTAAAATGAAGAAGATTACATAAATTATTTTGAATCAATTATCCTTGGCTACAAGCATCAATAACAAAGGAGTAATTAGTCCAAGATTAGACAGGCAGTTGCCAGACAGATGTCCTTGCAGAAGTATTTTCTGTGTAAGGTTATGGTGGTATTTGTGCAAGTTGTCATATTTGCAAATTCTTTTGTGATAGTTCTTGTTATTAGGCATATGTGAATGAGAGCCCTCTCTTCATGACTTTTCCTGGCTCCATTTGTCAGAGTTTTAACACAAGTCACTCTACTTTGATTCTGACAACTTTCACAGAAAGATAAAAGGGAGAGTTTGATGGGGAGCTAAAGCATTGCTTGAGTAAATTAAATTCAAGCTTTGTGTACCTCAGGTGGCCTAATAGAAAAGAGTCCTTTAAGAAAAGAACCTGCTGTATGTAGTGTGTATATATTTTCCCCTTAAAGCAATTTTTTAAACTTTAAATCAATGTAACAATATCTCCCCAAAAACAATTTTCTAGGAGATGATATCTATACTAGCTAATTATGCAAGGCCCTTCCAGAAAAAATGCTATTGATATACCAGCATTGAGTTCTTCCCGCCATACTTCTCACATTTTATCAATATAGAAAAAGACAGATCAGAAAATCAATTAATATAATACACCATATTAACAGAATAATGGGTAAATATTACATGATGATCTCAATAGATGCTTAAAAATATTTGAAAATTCAATACCCCTTAGGATTACAAATTCTGAACAAACTGGTAATTTTTTTTTTTGAGACGGAGTCTCGCCCTGTCCCCCAGGCTGGAGTGCAGTGGCGCAATCTCAGCTCACTGGAAGCTCCGCCTCCCGGGTTCACGCCGTTCTCCTGCCTCAGCCTCCCGAGTAGCTGGGACTACAGGCGCCCGCCAACTCGCCCGGCTAATTTTTTGCATTTTTAGTAGAGACGGGGTTTCACCGTGTTAGCCAGGATGGTTTCAATCTCCTGACCTCATGATCCGCCCGTCTCTGCCTCCCAGAGTGCTGGGATTACAGGCGTGGGCCAAGTAAAGAGCTTTCTTAACCTGATAAAGGCCATCTACAAAAACCTCACAGCTAACATTATACTCAATGGTATTACATTTTAAAATGGTGTCACATAAGAAAGACTCTCTCCCTAAGATCAAGAACAAGATAAGGATGTCTGCTCTCACCACTTCTATTCAACATTGTACTGGAGTTTCTAGCCAGGGCAATTGGGCAAGAAAATTAAACAATAGGCATCCAGTTTGGAAAAGAAGAAGTATAATTATCTCTATCTGCAGATGACATGATCTTGCATAGAGAAAACTTTAAGGGATCCACTCACGCCTGTAATCCTAGCACTTTGGGAGGCCCAGGCAGGCGGATCATGAGGTCAGGAGATCGAGACCATCCTGGCTAACACAGTGAAACCCCATCTAAAAATACAAAAAATTAGCCGGATGTGGTGGTGGGTGACTGTGGTCCCAGCTACTCAGGAGGCTGAGGCAGGAGAATGGCATGAACCCAGGAGGCAGAGCTGGCAGTGAGTCAAGATCGCACCACTACACTCCAGCCTGGGCAACAGAGCGAGACTCTGTCTAAAAATAAAATAAAAAATGAGAACTAATAAATAGTTCAGCAAGGTTGCAGGATACAAGATCAACATACAAAAAACAGTTTTATTTCTTTGCAGTAGCAATAAACAAACTAAAAATGAAATTTTAAAAAGTGCCACTTACATTAGCATCAGAAAGAAAAAATACTTATGAATAAATGTAACAAAAGACGTACAACACTTATACTCTGAAAACTACAAAACATTGTTAAAAGAAATTAATAACCCAAATAAGTAGAAGAACTTCCTATGTTCATGAATGGAAAATGATATTGTTAAGGTAACACTATACCCCAAATTGATCTACAAATTCAACTCAATTCCTATCAAAATCACAGCAGGCTCTTTCGAAGAAATTGAAAAGCTGTTCCTAAAATTTATGTGGGAATTCAAGATTTCCATATAAAAATTGTTTTTGTAGCCAAAACAATCTTGGAAAAGAAGAACAAAGTTGAAATATTCACAGTTCTTGATTTTCAAAAGTTATTACAAAGCTATAGTAATGAAAACAGTATGGTACTGCCATAGGACAGACATATAGATAAATGGAATATAATTGAAAGTTGAGAAGTAAACCTACACATCTATAGTCAATTGATTTTTTAAGGGTACCTTGACAATTAAGTGGGGGAAATAATAGTTTTTTCAACAAATGGTGCTAAAGCAACTAAATATCCACATGCAAAAAAATGAAATTGGACTCCTACCTCATAGGAGGTAAATATTAACTCAAAATATTCAAGTAAATGTCTTAAAAGAAAACATATGTATAAATCTTCATGACCTTGGTTTAGGCGATGTGTTTTTGGATGTGAACTCAAAAGCAAAATCAATAAAAGAAAAAATAAATACATTGGGCTTCATCAGAATTAAAAATATTTGTGTTTCAGGGGAACACTATGAAAAAAATGAAAAGATAACTTATAAAATGGGAGAAATATTTACAAATCACACATCTGATAGGGAAATTGCATCCAGAATATATTTAAAAACTTATAACTCAATGATAAAAATACAAATTATCCCATTAAAAGATGGACAAAAGATTTGAACATTCTTCCAAAAAGATATACAACAGGTCTATAAGCACATGAAAAGATGCTCAACATCATTAGCCATCAGAAAATGCAAATCGAATGCAAATCTATCCAAAAACTGCAATGAGATATCATTTCACATCCACTCAAATGACTATCATCAAAAAGGTAGGTAGTAACAAGTGTTGGCAAGGATATGGAGAAATTGGAATCATCATACACAACTAGTGAGAATGTAAAATGGTGCAGCTGTTGTGAAAAACAGTCCAGCAGTTCCTCAAAAGGCTAAAGATAGAGTTACTAGATGATCTAGACATTAAACTCCTAGGTTAATATCCAAAGAGAGATAAAAACGTATTTCTATACAAAAACGTGTACATAAATGTTCACAGAAGCATTATTCCTAATAGCCAAAAAGGGGAAGCAACCCAGCTGTCTATCAGCTGATAAATGCATAAACAAAATTGCACATCAATTCAATAAAATATTATTTGGTAATAAAGAGAAATGAAGTAGTGATATATACTACAACATAAATAAACCTTGACAATTTTATGCTAAATAAAGGAGCCAGTCACAAAAGGCCACATATTGTGTGATTCCATTTATATGAAATGTCCAGAATAGGCAAATCCATAGCAAAAGAAAGTAAATTAGTGGTTGCCTAGAGCTGAAGTGAGGGTGTTAGAGAGAAATGGGGACTAACTTCTAACGGATATGAGCTCTCATTTTGGAGTGATGAAATATTCTGGAATTAGTAGTGATGTTTGCAGAATTTTGTGAGTATACGAAAAAGACTGAATTGTACCCTTTAAATGGGTGAATTATATGTCAATTATTTCTCAGTAACACTATTGTTTATAAAAAGACAAGCCTTTCTACTTTTAGAATCTCTTTCCATAGAGACTTTGTTCACTAAAACAAGTTTAAGAGCCATATAGGTAAAATCAATGGTATGAGGCAGTCACCATGGTTGGGACCTTAGGGACTTTTTGTTTCACAGCCTAAAGCCACCATATGAGAAAAGCCAAATGAGCAATGCTTATTGCAGTTTTCAATTGCAAGGACTGATCTGAACCTATGTGTGTAAACTTGAGCCCTGACAGAGGAAGTCCTGTTTCTTTCAATTCTTACACCCGATTTCCTGATTTTTATTCAGCCTGAAACACTGCTCACTTTGCCAGGGCAGCCCTGTGGAATTGCCTGCTCAGGCTTACCTCCCCATCAACCCATGCAGAGTCCTGCAGCATCCACTGCCTTGACCTCCCCCTCATCCCTGATCTGCCATGCTCCCTGCCCAGGCAGGCCTTGTGCCGCCAGCCAGCTACCTGCCTGCTCATGGAACTCTCTGGAAAAAAACCACACTTTTAAGTTCTTTTGATTTTTCTTCCTAGCATCAATAGTCACCTGTTTAGCTTCCTTCCTGCAGAGTAATTATACTGTATTCATAGACTCATTTGACATTTCCAAACAAAAGTGTAATTATAGCATCCTGAAAGGTGGAAATAATCTGATGATGATATTTGAGAAGAAAAAAAAAATCACTTTCAAGATTTGCTTCAACTAAATCTCGTAGAAACAGTGTTACTAAATGCTACTGAAAGCAGAGGCTTGGTCATTGTCCTTCACTTAGATATTAAACCTTTCCCAACTTCAAGCATTAAGTTTCTAAAGACTCCAAGTTAAGAGAGCTCACACTAAGCAACTTAGAACTTTAAGAAGAAAAACTGTATTTCATAGGGGATAGAAGATGAGAATAAACTGTTGAAAACACTTGTAAATTCATCTTATTCATGAAAAAAACACTAAGTGGCAATTAGAAGAATATTATTTGTATTTTCCACAGTTTTAATGAATAATAGTAGTATTACTAGGTACTATAGTATTCATTTCATTTACCATCACCTGCTCGCCACTTTTTAGAATTTCAGTGATGATCTTTTACTATGCCTCCTACCAACAGATACTTTTTTCAAGCATTGAATAAGTGTCAGCATTGTGCTAGGTGCTTAATGCACAAGATCACGGCACACAGCCCTAGGTTCAAATTGGGATGTCACCACCTGTTAGTTATGACCCTCAAGTCCACAATCTCCGTTTCTTAACCACAAAGTGCTATATAAATTTGATTTATTACATTTTCACGTCGCTATACTGTAAGCCTCCCGCATCTGCTTTGGTGAGAGATATGGAAGCTGTCCTGTGTGAGATTTTTAGACATCAGGGTATTATAATTAAAGGTCCTATGTGAGGCTGAAGATACTGAATCCTTGAGAACCAGCCCGGGGCCCCAGAATCCTCAACTGACCAGATGCACTGATGGTATTAGCTCCTAGACGCCCTTTTAGGCATCCTTGCCTGCAAGGCCTTTTTTTGTTTTTCTTCAGCAAATTATCATTTTGGATGCAGCTCAGTCCAAGGGCAGCTTTAATTAATGAGTCAGGTTTCCGGCATTGATAAGAATTGCTAGGTTAAGGTCGCATGTGGAGGGCAGTCTTTATTAAATACACCAAATGTGGTTGCAATTTGAAATGCTATTGTCTGTCTCTTCCTGAGCTGCTGTCTTATTCTAACAGAAGCCATGGTCTTCCAAATCCCAAAGGCAGTAAGTGAAAGGGCACTATGGGGAAAGACATTTACTTTTATCCTGACTATTAAAATAAAACAGTGCTACTACCTATGTATCTGGGCAGGATGGCATGACATCCCTACAGATGGTCTGCTTAAAGGCCCCTTCAGACCTCAGTGTCCCCATGCTTATTCTGGGGCTCCTAGCCTACTCTAATGACAACCAGATACCAGATGTTTTGCTTCCAATCCTAAAACCTAAAACAGAATCACAATAGCATTTAAAAAATTTTAAATTATTTTTTACACTTATTACTTTTTATTTATAACATCTTTTGAAACATTCCATGGAGCTTTTTTCTTTAAGAAAGGTTAATTTTATAGAGATTTTACACTTATTTTTTTCTCCCTGACTATCAACATCTTGAACCAGAGTGGTGCATCTGTTACAACTGATGAATCTACATTGACACATTATCTTCAAAAGTCTGTAATTTACATTAGATTCATGCTTAGTGTTGTACATTCTATGGGTTTGGGACAAATGTATAATGGCATATATCCAATGGTGTAATATCTTACAGAGTATTTTCATTGCCCTAAAAATCCTCAGTGCTCCACCTATGTATCCTTATTTACTGTCTCTATAGTTTTGCCTTTTCCAGAATGGTTTCTTTTGCTTAGTAATATGCATTTACAATTTCTCCATGTCTTTTTGTGACTTGATAGCTCATTTCTTTTAGTGCTGAATAATATTCCATTGTCTGGATGTACCACAGTTAATTTACCCATTCACATACTGAAGGACATCTTGGTTACTTTCAAGATTTGGCAATTATGAATAACGCTGCTATAAACAGTGTGTATAGATTTTTGTATGGACATCTTTTCAAGTCATTTGGGTAAACACCAAGAAGTGTGATTGCCAGATCGTATGTTAAGAGTACATTTAGTTTTGTAAAAAACTGCCAAACTGTTTTCCAAAGTGGCTGTATTATTTTACATTCCCATGAGCAATGAATGAGAGTTCCTGTTTTCCACACCTTCATCAGCATTTGATGTTGTTCATGTTATGGATTTGGCCATTCTAATAGGAGTGTAGTGATTCCTCACTGTTTTTTAATTTGCATTTATTTAATGACATGTGATGTGAAGCATCTTCTCATATGCTTGTGTGCCATTTAGGTATCTTCTTTAGTGAGAAAGCATATTTTTATTTACATTTATTTTATAACATTTTACAAACAATTTATTTAGACATATTTAAATATTCACATTTTAAAAGCATAATGAGTAAAATCATAGGCACCAAAAGAGTGAATTGCAAGAGAAATGATTATATTTTTCAATGGAAGGACCACCAGTCCATAAACACGGGACTAAGCCTCAACAATTAGCACCAAATATTGGCACTCTTAGTTCAGGGAATGAATCACTATAAGATAATAATTTTAAAAAGCAACAAATAAAAGCAAGCAGAATTGTGGCAAACACGCTTTGTTGCAGCAAAAGTGTTTAGAATTTACCCTAGACTCGCCATAATGTGCAACCAAAGAAACAGCATGCCAACATTAAACCATGACATCTCCCTGGCACATAGACAGGCCATTGGCCAGATGGTTGCAGAGGTGAAGGCACTATCCCAGTCTAGTCCTAAGCCAAAAGATGACTTAGTGAGAGCCAGTCTCATGTCTGAGAGGATGAAGATCTGATATGAGGAAGAAACCTTCCTCTTCTGGCCCAACCACAGATGTCTGGCATTCTTATTCCTGTCTGGCTATTAAAGGCAGAAGTTTTCAGTGTGATTGTATTCAACGTGTGTTCACTAACTACAGGCTAGGTGGGTCCTAATCTCTCTGCTTTGAATAACTTGCTCAAAGCTCAAAATCCCATGGGTAACATCCAGCTGGCTGGAGGCCCTAGGCCACATGCTCAATTCTGGCGGCTAAGATGAGGAGAGAGCAAGCATCAGACTGTATCTCCTTTTTTAGTGAAAAGTGGGCTCTGCCTCTTGTCAATGGAACATTCTCCAAAACTAGGAGATGGGCTCAGTACAGGGCAGCCAACCAATGACCTGTATCCACCATATCATCCTTCTCCTCCCGCAAATGCCAGCTTTGTCTCCTTTTCAGGATCTTTGTTCTTGCAGTTCCCACTGCTAGCTTCTGTCCCCCATGTTAATGTGGCTGGCTCTGTGCCATCCCTCGGTTCTCAGCTCCTCAGACCACATAGAATACCTGTTCTCCCTGAAGCCTCTCTGAACCACCTCTCCCTTTCTCCCTTTCTTTCCTAACTCATCAGTCCCTGACAATTACCTTGAACATTGCTTTTTCCTCATGCATTGTGCATCTTGATCATTCCACCAGGATGGAAACTCCATAAGGACAGAGAGCCTGGCTGTCCTGTTGCTCAGCTCTTTCCCCAGTGTCCTGTCTGCCATGAAAATAGCTCAGTAAATGTTTGGGAAGCATGAATGAACTTAATGGCTTCAAGACTCTGCCCCAACATTCTTTTGGGCCATTTACTGCAGACGCATCTGCTTCCATTTCTCAGGCACCAGGATTCTGGTTTAATGCCCTGACTTAACATTTGCCTTTAGCCACCAACTGGATATTCCAGCTTTTATCTAGGTCTTCTCCATCCCTCATTCTTTTGAGTGAGTAAACCTCCACTCCAGCCATTAGCCTTGAGATGCCAGCTTCAACCCTTTGAGCACCTATTTTATCCAGTTCCACCTCAGTGTTGGGGGATTGGGAGGGGTGTGGAGAAAGTGAGGAAGAAGGCAAGAGGAGACATTTGGATATGGAGTATGACTAGCTTCAAGAAGGGACAGATTTGTGAGTGGGGTTAAGGTTAGGGGAGAGATACAGAAAAGCAATAGGCAGTGTGCAGGGACTGGGGCAGGGCCCTAGAGGAAGAGAAACAGCAGGAGAGCCATGAATGGGGATAAAGAGCTTGAAAATCACTCTCGCCTAGGCTGACTAGATGGAGTTTGGGACTCACAATACAATTCGATAAATATTTTTAAGATTCTGCTTAGAACCAGCACTGTGCTGTCTACCACAGGAGTCAGAACAAAAAGATAAAAGCTACGCCCTCTAGAATCCCCTTGGGGTTCACGATCGAGGCATTGCCTATGGGCCCCAGGGTAAGCAACTCTATGTGTTTCTCTCCCACTTTGTGGGCCAAGGTGTTCTATACATTTGAGACTGAAATTAATATAACAATTAAAAAAATCACATGACAAACCCTTTCTTGCCAATGGCTAAAATAGTAATAGCTCATAGTCATTGAGCCCTTAAAAAGCATTGAACTAAATACTTTTCATGCATCATTTCACTGAACTCTCATAACAACCAGTTGAAGTTATTAATATTACTGGCATTTACAGGTGAGGAAACTAAACCTTGGACATGTTCCAAGGTCACACAGCTGACTGGGATGTGTATGAGGCATCTCTCTTCAATGGCCTTTTGCTGCCATAACTCATGCTGTCTGTACAGCCTTTCCCCATCCCTTTCTCTTTTTATCAAAATGATGCTTATTCTTCAAGGCTGTTCTCATTTAAGACTTCCTGGATGACGTCAGAATCGACTTCTTTTCCCTCTGTATTTGTATACCAATTCACTTGAATGGCTATTTAGCCTAATATCTAACATTGCCCTTTATTATATAGTCACATGTCACTTAATATTGGGGATACATCCCGAGAATGTATCGTTAAGCAATTATGTCCTTGAGCAAATAGCATAGCGTGCACTTACACAAACCTAGATGGTGGAGCCTACTACACACCTAGGCTGATGGTATAACCTATTGCTCCTGGGCTATAACCTGCACAGCATGTTACTGTACTGAATATTGTCGGCAATTGTAACACAATGGTAAGTATTTATGTATCTAAACATAGAAAAGGTACAATAAAAATATGGTATTATAAACTTATGGGACCACCACTGTATATGCAGTCCATCATTTACCAAAACATCATTATGTGCACATGGCTCTAATTGGTTCATTAAGTAGTTACATGTAGGAGCCGTGGAGTCATAAGTTCAAATGTAGCTCCATCACATATTAACTGTGTGGCCCCTACTTACAAGCTGTCTAAGCCTCAGTTTCTCCACCTGTTATGCAGGACTGATAAAAGCTAGCTCAAAAGGCTGTTACAGAGATTCAAGATAGCCAGGGGCAGTGGCGTGTGCCTGTAGTTCCAGCTACTTGAAAGGCTGAGGCAAGAGGATTTCTTGAGCCCAGGGGTTTGAGGCCAGCCTGGGCAACATAGTGAGACCCCATCTCTAAAAGGATTTGACTGAACGCTCAAACTCTGACAACATGATCCTATTTTTCTGGCCCCTTCTCTGCCCCACTCAATTGTAAGCTCCAAGAGGGAAAGGCCCATGTTATAACTACGTCTGTTTCTTGCCCCCAGTAACCACCATAGGCCTTGGCACCTGCTAAGTCCTCATTATGCACAGGTCGACTGAAACATGTAACCAGAGGTAGTGATGTGGAGAAGGGAGAAGCACATCCACTTGCTGTTCTAATCATTGATTCCCCACTGGCCAGTCAAGGGTCACAATGTTTGCCCATCCATGTATCACCATTATGATTTGATTTTTTTCACATCTACTCCCTTTCCTCTAAAATTTTAAGATGAAAGTTTTTATAATAAGAAAAAGGTGAAAGAATTTTATGTAAAACACCTATATACCTACCACCTAGATTCTATCATTAACATTGTATTATATTTAATTTATCACATATCTGTCTATTCTTCTATCAGTTAATCTTATTTCTGGTTCATTTATAAGTGAGTTGCAGATCTCAGTATACTTCCCCCTTACTTCCAGCATGCATATAATTGACTAGAGTTAAATACATTTTACTATTTTGTTGTAAATTTACATAAAATAAAATTCAAAAATCTTAAGTATACTACTTTGAGTTTTGACCTAAACCACTATCAAGATACAGAACGTTACTGTCAGCCCAGAGTCCCTTCATGTCAATCTCCATCCCCACACTGAGACAACTACTGTCTCGATGTTTTTCCTCCCATTGCCTATTCTAAAACTTCATATAAATGACATTATATGGTAATAACTTTTTCAAAATAAATAATTTTTAAAGTAACATTTTACAACTAAAAGAAAATAAAAATTATATCAGTTACTATAAAGAGATTCTATCATTAACATTTATTATATTTGCTTTATCACATATCTATCCTTCTATCTTTCCATCAGTTTATCTTATTATTAAATAACACAAACAGAAAAAAACACATAAACAGGAAAAAAAAAAAACCACAGCCAAAAATAAGCACCTGTATACTCATAAAATTACCCTTGAACGGCCTTTGTTCATGAACCACTGTGGTTCTCACAGTGTGTTCCAGGGATCCCGGGGCCTCCAAGACCCTTGTACATTCGTAGGATCAAAACTATTTTCATAATAATCCTGAGATGTTATTTACCCTTTTCACCCTCATTAGTCTCATCAGTACAGTGTAGTTTTCCAGAGGCTGCATGATGTGATATCACAAGAGGTTGAAGGCAAAAGCAGATATGAGAAGCCAGCAGGCTGTCTTCTATTAGGCCAGACACTTAAAACGCTTGCAAAACTGTAAAACAATTCTGCTCTTTCCACAAAATTGTTTTGTTCGGAAAATGTTATTTAAATAAAATATATTTTTATGTTAACAGGTAATCAGTTTATTATTTTAAGTGAATTAATAACTAAGTACAGTATTTACATTTTTTTCTCAATGTTAAACTCTGTGAAAGAAAATGAAGTAATTAAGGCTAAGGCTTTAAAGAGGGGTTGGGAGATTTCAAGAGGATTGCACTCACACCTGCTAAAGGTCAAACCACAGGATGTTGCAATAGACTTGGAAAACAACTGAAGTCAGTCTTCGTCTGCCTTCAACATCTCTCAGCTGGGAATACCCTAAGTAATCAATAAGAATGGGTTTGCAATTTAGGATTTCTGACCAGCCATTGAACTACCTTCAGAAATAACTTGTGGTGGAAATCCCCTATTAAAAAAACCTCTCTGTGCTTACCTTATGGGACACTATTCAGAGCTGATCTGACTCAGTTTACCTAAGCTGCACATCTTGGTTTCCTAAATAAGTGGTATTTCCTTTCACCTCTGTGTCAATTTTTTGACAGTAATATGGTGAATATTGATAAATTTAACTCATGTAAACAAAAGCTCATTGGCATCTGCAATAATTTTTAAGATAGTAAAGAGTACAGTGACAAAAATTTGGCGGCACTGGAAAAGCCAGCCTGCCCTGGTCTGCACTGCCTTTGAAGTTACCCAGCCTCCATTGGTAAATGTTAGAGCCAACCTCTTATTTGGTGAAAACACACTTCGCATAAACTGGCTGGAAACACATATTTAAACCAAACCCTTTTTTGTACTTATTTGGATTAAAAGAAAGCTTTCATTAGAAAACATAAAGCCTATTTTCTTTTTAAATCAAGCCACAATTCTAACCAGCAGAGGATGAAATTCAGCAAGGACAGAATGAACAGAGGCAATGAGAAAGGCATCAGATCATTATGAATGGGATGCAATGCGCGTGCTTAGGAAAGATTGATTTGAGCAGCACATGTAAACAGTCCTGGCTGTGGGGGAAAGTTTCCTTCACATTTATCTTCTCTCAAAACCAAGAGAGAATTTGCTAGTTCATTTTTTTCCCTATTAGCTCTGCAGTCTTAAAAAAAGATTGTACCCTACTCTTGTGTCGCAACAACTTTCTTTCCTATTTACCCCAACTAGAAGGACAGGATCATGTTTCTGCATTTCAAAACTGTATTTCAAAAACCATTTCAAGAACTATACCATTCCAGTTCTTCAGCTTTATTTTGTAGGCTATTTGTGTGTGTGTGTGTGTGTGTGTCAAAACAGGCTAAGCTCCATTTTTGCCTTCAGTCCTTTAAAACTATAGCACAAAATGCAAGGTCAAGAGGTAGCATTTAAAGACATCGTCCCACATGGTCTATTTTTGGTCTCTCTTCTTGATGATATATAGTTTTGGTTGATGCAACTTGAAGATGTTCACCTGGAGCCCTTGATAAAGGGACAAATGTCACAGAGCTGAGAAGCCATTTCTTCCGCATGATCCCAAGATCTCCAGCTATGCTTTATCTCCAATAAGACTGATGAGAACTAGCTGCTTCAAATACAAATGAGAGCCTCCTTTTATCAATCTGGCAAGGTAAATTTTTGTAAAGGTGGGCATTCTCCTTCACCAAGGACAAAACAAAGGGGAAAGAACTTCAAGTGCAACTGCAGGGATTTATGCTGAATGTCGAGCAAAACCTCTGTGAGTAAATGTTATCTACCAGCTGGGGACTGAGCCAAAGCAAAGGTCAGTGGCCATCTCTTTCAGAGAGGGAATGGTGCCTACCAGATTCAGTTGAGAGACAAAGTCAATGTCAGTTGCCAACAGCCTCTGCTTGGCAGCCAAAGTCCAGAAGATCAGTGACAAAGAGATCAAAGGAGAAAACATAGGGAGCCATGGAGCAGCCACACAGTGCCCTCCACAGCACCCCTTCCTTCCCTTTCACCTCTCTCCACCCCGATCATTCCTGGGATAATCAATTAGAGATGCGAAAAATATTGCAATTCTCAGGGGAATATCTTAGGGTGGATTTTCAACAACGCAACCTATGATGGTGTAGCTAAAGAAAAACCTTGGAGAATGGAAATTTCCATGCAGATTTAGTCATTTGCTTTGGAAGGTATTACAGAAATTCGCTTCTCCATTCTGATACAAATTATTTAGAAAAATCTATTAGGCCACTGTTGATTTTATAAGAGCAGATCCTTTAGGGAAACTCAAAGGTGTCATGAACTCTGAAACCAGACTGGTGCACCATGAATGCAGAAACAGCACCGTGGACAAAGAGAACAGATGAAGGGATAGGCGACCTCGAATGCGCATTGCTAAGGCAATTAGAAGAGGGACTGTTACTCTTATTAAAGGTAGTGCTCAAAGTTAGAATAGAAGCCACCTGCTTGTTCTGCATGCAGATGAATGCCTCTAAGACTTCAGTCCCCTCTCCCTCTTTTTCTCCTCTCTCGCTTCTCTCTCCTCCTCCCTCTTTCTCTTGCACTGTCTCTCCCCAACCCCCTCTCTCTCCCTCTTTCTCTCTCCCTTTTCCCTCTCCCTCTTTCTCTCTCCCTCTTCCCTGTCCCTCTCTTTCTCCCTCTCTCTCCCCCATCCTTTCTTATCCCAGGCCCATGATACCCAAGAGACAACAGAACAGATTCGTGAAATCAATCGCACGGGTGAACTGCCCATCCAAATCAGGGAGCTTGATTTTCTAACTTAACGTTAGATCACCTCACACATCTCTTAAGGCCAGAGTCACTACAGAGACACAACATTGCTAAAGTTGAGCTTGACAGTGTCAGAGGGTCAGACTCCTGGCTTGGTCCTCAGAACCCCAGAAAGAAGGCAGCTGGAGGAAACCAGCAGTGTGATCTCACTGCAAGGTGCAGTAATAGCGCAGGGGTGGGGCTGCTTTATAAGGCTTTTGATTAAATTCAATGCTGCCAAAAGGACTGAGGGACTTTAGTAGGCAAAGGCATTTATGAGTAGGAACTGACTTTTCTGGGCTGGGCACGGTGGTTCATGCCTGTAATCCCAGCACTTTTGGAGGCCGAGGCAGGCGGATCACTGAGCTCAGAAGTTTGAGACCAGCCTGGGCAACATGGTGAAACCTCATCTCTACTAAAAATACAAAAAATTAAAAAAAAAAATTAGAGGGATGTGATGACATGCACCTGTAGTTCCAGGTGCTCAGGAGGCTGAGGCAGGGGAATTGCTTGAACCTGGGAGGCAGAGGCTGCAGTGAGCTGAGATTGCGCCACTGCACTCCAGCCTAGGTGACAGAGTGAGACTCCATCTCCAAAACAAAACAAAACAAAACAAAAACCTGACTTTTCTGAATTTGGCTTCTAGACAAACAAAATACTACTTTGAACTAAGTCTCTACATTAAGACAGATTCACATCTATGGCATTTGATCCTCATGAGAATCTGCCCCTTTTCACTCTCTTGCACTGGTTAGTGATTCTCCCACACCAAGAAATTGCAGGAGACTGAAAGGAAAAATAGCCTGAGTTATCAGTGGGATCATCAACATTGATAAAATTTATGAGTTAATGCCAGATTCTTTGGTATACCTTGCCTATGAGACTCAAGTCGGTTTTTGAATTTTTTAGGTCTATTTGTTTGGTTTCAGTCTTTACTGTCAACCATCAGTAACAGATGCAATAGATAAAGCCACTTGTTCAGTTGATTTAATTTGGTTATTTGCAGTGGTTTTAAAGAAGTGTTTTTGTTTTTGTTTTTGGGGGGTTTTTTGTTTGCTTGGTTTTCTTTTGTTGTTGTTGTTGTTTCTTATTTTACCCTGGCTCACACTGAAATCACCCAGAATTTTAAAAAATACTGATGCCAGGGTAACGCCCTAAGAAATTTTGATTCAGTCAGTCTGGGGTATGTCTTGGGCATGGAGAGCTTTTAAATTTCTCCAGGTGATTTTCATGTACAGCCATGCTTGAAATCTACTGGCTAAAAGCAATGGGTCTCAAATTTAGCATGCCTCAGAATCACCCAGCATGCTGGATAAAACACAGATTGCAGGACCCCACCACCAAGTCCTAGGTGCAGATAAGCCCCAGTTCCCATAAGATCTCATAAGATCCCAGGCAATGCTGATGTTCCTGGCCTGATGACCACCCTTTGTGAACCACTGGCTTAAATAATTAGTGCCAACACTTTTCTCTAAGATGATTTTCATTACATTGATCTGGCGCCAAGGAGAGTGCCCTAAGAAGCAGACATCCAATAATGACAACATCCAGTGGAAATAGAGCCTTCCTATCTCTTAGACCTCATGGAACTTCTTGGGTTCTGAGACTATTTATATGTATACAAGAGAAGGGACCAGACTGTGGTAATGGGTGCCTAGGCAAGGGGAATTTGTATCGCTTCTGCTGTGGTTTCTGGCCACAATCCCTCATTTATATGTCCTGGCTACCCCCAGCAGGTACATGGGTGAGGGTTTCAGGATCATGGGGAAGGGCTGGCTCTGGCTCAACCAGGGCTAAAGCTGAAAGCCTCTTTGGATTCTGTGACCTTCTAACTTGGAAACCTGTTGAGCATGAAATGTGTGTGTGTGTGTGTGTGTGTGTGTGTGTGTGTGTGTGTGTCTATGAAAGTGCAATCTTTTTTAGGTCTTTGGGACCTAATAAGAGGTCATCTCTATGTCCTGTCCAGATTGGCAAGAGCACAACAAAGCAGTAAAGAGCATTCCCCAGAGGCACAAATCAATCTGTACAGTAGAGGAAGAAGCAGCCATGGTGTGCCCTCACTATGCTCCAGTGCCCTCTCTAAGCAAAATCTGAAAGCAGGTCTGATGGCTTTAAACTTGGGAAATCTTAGAAGACTTCAGACAACTGGGGGCTGGGGAGGCTCCAATGAGGAACTCGTATATTCCCTTGCTACTCTGCCATGCACGGACTCAAAACAATGAATTTCTAAAAGCGAAAGGATATGATTTATAGCTTTGCTTTTTCCCAAGCGGAGGAATGTCATGCAAGTTGCACATACACATGACAAGAACAAGGCTTTTATTAATATTCTTCATACCCAACAATGATAATACACTATAAAACTGTATCTGTGAAATCTCACTTGACCTACTTAGAACTGTAAGGGAGATGATTTGGTTGAGGCAAATTGTGTCATATGTTTGAGATGAGGAAACAAAGACACAGAGAGGTTACACAATTAACTTAGTGCCTCAGATAGGGCTGAATTTCCCAGTCCCCACTCCATGTTGAAGGATAGAGAAGAGGGACTTCAGGGACTACCTTGAAGGCCATAGCCAGGGAGGTGTGCAAAGCCCCTCCTCCATTCCAGCCTAAGAATTCTTCTTCAGTCTGTATGTATTTCATGTTTCTGTTTAATATTTTATTTCAGAGATTTTTGTTGGAACACCCGGAACCCCAAACCCTGAAAACTGCATGTCACTTCTTGAGAGCCCATCTTCCAAAGAACCCCTCTCTATGCTGAAGGTTCTCTTATGCTATAAGAACATAAGATAGTTCTCATGGGGCCCATTCATTTTTAAAAATTGGTTAACCCTACTTCAGTGCACATCAGAATCACCTAGGAAGCTTGTTAAAATCCAGGTTTCTGGGCCTCCTACCCTGAAGAACAAGGAAGGAGGCCATTTATCAGGCTTTCAGAGTACAGCCTGAGAATGTGCATGTTTAACAAATTCCCAGACAGTGCTGCTGTGGGTCTGGGGACCCACCCTTTGAAAACCACTACAATAAGATCACCCAGAAACTCAGATCACCCAGAAATCTTTTAGGTAGTATAAATACCAGCCTCCACTGAGACTAATTAAATCAGACTCTTTACAGGCAAAGTCTGGGCATTAATGTGTTTAAAATGGTCTCCAAGTACAGCCAAGGTTGAGAACTTCTGCAATAAGGGGAACCCTATGTAGAATTATATGATATTAAAACCCCTAGGTCAGGAGTTCTCAAAATGTGGTCCCTTGCCCAGCAGTATCAGCATAACCATCAGTATCACTTGGGAACTTGTTAGAAGAGCAAATTCAGGCCCCATCCCAGACTTGCAGAATCAGAAACTCTGAGGGTAGGGCCCAGCAATCTGTTTTAACAAACACTAGGTGAATCTGAGACTTGCTGAAGTTGGAGAACTATTACTCTAAGCTTTTGGCTTCCCTGTAAATGAGTCCCTGAAAGTTGGACTCTTATCTAGGGGCAGTGACAGTTGTAGGCCCATAGCAGCCTGGATGCACCAACTGCTCCATCAGAGCAGGGGTGGCTGAAGGACAAGGAAGGAGATCATTTATCAGGCTGTCAGCGAAGTACCATGACACACAGCTAACATCCTTTCCAGGACATCTGGTTTCTCAGCTCTATGAGATAAGGCCTATAAATTACTTTGTAATGGGTTTCACCTCTGAATACTCGGATGCAGGTTCAGCTTCAGGCAAAATTGGTATGTAGGTAAACCAAGCTTGGGTCTTCCACCTTTGCCTTTCCTAGCCCCTTCTCTCTTTTTCTATCCACAACCAACAATTCTCCAAGGAAGGCTTTGTTCATTGCTATTAAGTTATTTCAGCCCTGGAGGACAGCTCAACGAAGTGGCTGATTGAACTTGAATGTGTCTCCACCTCCCAAGGGTATATTTATTCTAAAAGAAGACAACTAGGCTGAGCCATGCTTAATACAGCAGAATGTGTCTTCAGAGATAGAATATTGAACCCTTGACCTCATTGAAAAACAGACCATATCTTTTAGATAATTACCTGTTTCTTTGGCATCAAGCTCTCTTTAACCCACATTTTATATATGTCTACCCCCTTTTGCCTTCCATTTCCTAAAGATATACAATATGGTAGGTTGCAAAAATGGCCCGAAATTCTTCCCCTTGCATCAAGAGGTGAAGTTTATTTTAGCACCTCTTAAATCCAGGTTGGCCTGGTGATATGCTTTGGCTTAATGGGACATTAGAAACCTTGATGCTGGAAGAGACTTGAAAAATCCTTGAGCACTGGGGCTTGTTTTCATGCCAAGACTGCCATGTAATTAAGCCCACGTGAGCAGCTTAAAAATGAGAAGCCACATAGAGGGGAATCCATGTGATTTAGCTATGAGTGAGACCATCCTAGTTCATCCTACCAGACAATTTGCCAAACGACCACAGATGAACAAGCCCAGCAGAGATCAGCCAACCTGGCCTAGACAGAAGAACCACCTAGCTGACCCCCAGAATTGTGAACTAAATAAATAGTTCCACTCATGTTTGGGTTGTTTGTTACACAGCAAAAGCTAACTGATACACTTGATTCTATTGACAGAGCGAGACTCTGTCTCAAAAAAATAAATAAATAAAGTTATATTGATTATATCTAAAGATTATCTGAAGAAAGAAATCATCTCAGAAATGTTACCTCCTCTGGGATGCCTTCCCTGAGCATCTGTCTTCCATGTAGCCTTAGCTCCCATGTAGGTTAGGCTGGTGACTGTTCAGATGTTCTACAAAATCAGTGTTTATGTCTGCCTAACACTTGTCCCTATAATTTCCAGTTATGTTTTTCTGCCCCCCTCTACTCTCTGACTGAGAAATTTTAAAGGTAGAAACCATGTCTTAATTGTCTTTGTACTTCCAGCCCCCAACTCATTTATTCTGTGTTATGTTGAGCTGCACAAATGAAATATTTGACTCAGATGAGCATGGGGAGGGAGGGTAGGGAAAGCAGCCAGCAATGCTTTGCATTACTCACAAGCTGGAGCCTAGAATCTCCCCTGGAACAATCCACACCCACCAAACTCACAAAATCCAAATAAACTAATGCTTATCTGGCTCAGGACCTTCAGAACACAGAGGTCTTTGTCTTGTGAGAGATGGATTATCTACCTCTTTCATTTCATAAGAGTTTACAGGAAAAAAATGTTTTATTCAAAGATTTCAAAGATACCCATTTTACATTGTTTTTCTCATTTCACCTCCCATGATGAGACAGGAAGGGACTCTGTATGCCTATATGACACATCACAAATCCAGGATTACCAGTCTTACTTCTTTCCCCAAACCCCAGTTTCCCTTGGTCATAGGGAATAGCTGGACATAATAATGATAAAAAATAGTTCACCCTTGACAGTTGTCACCGGGGGACCTGCATTGTACTCTAACCTGAATCTCCATCACCTTGCCCGGTCATTACAATGCTCTGAGAATTTATTATGATACCCATTTTACAAACAAGGGCTCAGAGAGTCTAAGATGAAAAGATCCACACACAGGTGGAAGAGCCAGATCTTGCTAATCCGAAAACTGATGTTCTTAAACCACTGTGATGCTGAAATGTATGATCTAAAGGCTGTAGAGCTATTATCTTGATATCTTGTTTCCGTCACCCACCCCATGGAGCTGACCCACTTTGCAAAGGGAAGAGACAGGTGAAAGCTTCACCAAAGGTCACCCAGCAAGGGAAGGGATGGCCTCTGGCCAGGCAATGCCGCATCATTGTTTGGGCTATTATGAAGCTGTGATGCCTGACATGGCCTCTGCAAAGCTGCCACCTAGGTACATTGTTAGCAGAAAGAGTCAATGGGCGGTGGCAGGCAGTCAGACAGGACAGCAAAGAAGAAGATTAAAATAATTACAGCTCTAATTGATCAGCTCTGCTCAAGAGGAGATTAAAAGGGAAAAGACATATTGAAGAAGGCACTTGACATCCGCCCTGGGCCAGATTCCATCTGCTACTGTAGCCAGCTCTCCTCCCCTCCCTCCTGGCTCTCTGTCCAGCAGCCCCCACTGCAGAGCTCCAGGACACAGGCTTGATGAAAGTCATTCTTTGTGGAAGGCATCAGGCTGTGCTCCCGTGAAGAACTGGTTTCACAAACAGCAGGGAAGAAGCAGCTCCCAGCAGCAGATAGTGGCCTCCGTTGGCAATGCTCTAGCACGGAATTGCCAGCAGCATGTGGAAAAGGAAGAAGGAGATGACCAGAACGAGGCCAACCAGGGGCAGGGGACTGGAGCAGAAGATCAGCCTGCACCTTGTCATCTGATAACCTCAGCCTGGCATAACAGCCTGGGCTCCAAGCAGCACTGGCTCTGGTTTTGGCTTAGCACACTTTCTGACTTAGCTTTTGGCTTATTGTCATTTAGGAGCAGGTCCAGGGAGCAGTTTTGCCTTGTCCCTGGCACCCTTATGTAGGAATTGTGGAGGAAGGGCAGAGGAAGGGATTGGGGCCAGGAAGGATAGAGGAAGGCAGATTAGGAGGGAGTAGCAGCAGCCCCGGCTTTGCCAAGGCCATCTGTTTACACAGAGTCTGAACAAGGTCAAGAGCAGGTGATGGGGGCAAGGAGCAGGAAGAAACCTGCAGATCACCTTTCTTACATATGGGACAGGTGATCACACCTAGTGGAAGGGGAACTGGGTCAAACACTTATCTCTTGTGTTTAGGCTCACTTCTGACAGCATGGCATGCAAGAGGACCAGAATAATCAGAGACCATAAACCTCAAGGTTCACTTTTACTTTATATTACAGGGGCTCCAGCAAGCATTTGCGCTGGCTTCCAAAGATGGTTGGGCCAAGTGGTCAGGGCAGAGTCAGACATCCATCCACCACATGGACTGTGGGAGCTGAGAAAAAAATGAATCATTTTTCCCTCTCACTGCCAAGTATAAGCCAGTGTGTCTCAAACTGCAGGGTCCATAACAATCACCGGGGGATCCTTTTAAAATGCAAATTATGATTCAGAAAGTCCAACATGAAGCCTGAGATTCTCTATTTCCAACAAGTCCTGAGAGATGCTGATGCTGCTGGTCCAGGGATCAGTTTGAAGAGCAAAAGCCTAAACCATACTAGAAATAGACTAAAGAGCCTAGATGGGGATCACTCTTAATAATGATAAACAGGTAGTGGAGATAATGGCCTGCAGTTAGAATTAAGGTTCTCCAGGCTGAGCTCGGTGGCTTACACCTGTAATCCTGGAACTTTGGGAGGCCAAGGTGGGTGGATCATGAGGTCAGGAGTTCAAGACCAGCCTGGCCAAGATGGTGAAACCCCGTCTCTACTAAAAATACAAAAATTAGCTGGGCATGGTGGCAGGAGCCTATAATCCCAGCTACTCAGGAGGCTGAGGTAGGAGAACCGCTTGAACTCAGGGGGCGGAGGTTGCAGTGAGCCAAGATCATGCCACTGTACTCCAGCCTGGGTGACAGAGTGAGACTCTGTCTCAAAAAAAAAAAAAGAAAATTAATGTTCTTTCTGTCCTTTTCCCTCCTCCCACCAATGGGCCATCCTGACATATTCAAGGCATAGCAGGGGAAAAACAGAAGCTATACAGTTGAGAGAGCTGAGACTTGGCTGGGTCAGCCAGATATAACCTAGGAGGACCATATACCAGTAAAGATTCTTCCAGTTGCAAATGCCAAAACCAATTCAAGTTCAGTGAGGCTGAAGGAGGATTTATTGATCCATGTAAACAAGTAACAGACAGGTTGGCTCTTGCCTCTGGGATGGCTGGCTGCACCCAGGGTCTGTGCTGGAAGGACTCTTGTTAGTTCCTCATCTTCTGTTTCCTCTGTACTAATTCACTTCTACTAACCACAGGCCATCATTCCTTCATTCAAATAGCAAGGAATATGCAGGAGATGTTCCGGCCTTGGATCCTTCAATGCTAGAGCTCTGAGATGAAAAGAAATTTCTCTTTTTTAGGTTCAGTTTGGAAAATCTGCAAGGATGGTCTTTCGTGAAGCCTGATGGCTAATGAAACCCTTCCTCCTTGTTCAATATGTATTCTTCCCTTAAACATCTCATGGGATCAGAGAAGGTGACCCCATCCCTAACTCCCGTGGTAGGTCTATTCTTTAAGCCAATCCAAGTAATCATTTTGCTCTTGAGAATGACTGGTTCTAGAATCTCGAATGAAGCTTATCAATACAGGACATTTTGTTGGCTATTGTTATAGGTCTCCAATTAGCACCTAACTCAATCTTGGTCTATCAGGCTAAAGGAATGGATATTTACTGAAATGGAGAAGACATTTTCTCATTCACTTGCTCTCTCTTCCCTCCTCTTTCTTTCTTTCCAAACATTCACAATGAAAAATAAGACCTCAGTTTCTGGGTAACCATCTTGTGACCATGAGAGAAGCCAGCCTGAAAACAATCATTACAGGAAGGCTGCAGCTGAGAAAATGACAGAGATAGAACCAAAGACATTATTGTACAATGCCTTAGCACTTCCTTCCCTGTACACTTTCTATTATGCGATAAAATAAACCTATTGTTCATTGAGTCAGAACAAATCATCCCAAATGAAACATCCATCAAGTTCCTGTGCTGACTGTTGAGCCAATCACAGTGGCTGGAGCAAGGGGTACTATGACTGACCGAGCAGAAATTAATGACATGACCCCAGGAAGATAGAATTTCAGAACCGTTAAGAGAAAACACACTGAGGTGGGGCAGTTTTCCGTGAGACGAGTGGGCTTGATGCCAGAAGTAAGGAATGAGGGAAAAATTCTAAGTAGAAAAAAACAAGTGGTCCACTATTGTGATGCAGACATATACATTATTAAGTATATCTAGTGTCAGAGGTGCTATTAGAGAAGTTTGCAAACTGATCCACGGTCACTTTGCAAACTTCTCTAATAGCACCTCTGATGCTGGATACACTTAAAAATGTATAGTCTCAAAGAAGGGAGTAGTGAAGACCACGTGGGAGAATCAGGCAAGGTTTCACAGAGGAGATAATGCCTCAGCTGAGTTGTATTGGTTACCTATTACTGCATAACCAACAATACAAAAACTTAGTGATTTAAAATAACAAATAAAATATATTATCTCACATGGTTTCTGTGAGCTAGGAATTTGGGAGGAATCGCTCAATAGGTTGCAGTCGAGATGTTGCAGATCTGGTCAGACCAGAGCTGGTCATCTGAAGCCATGGCCAAGCTCGAGGATCCACTTCCAAATGGCTCATTCACATACCTGGCAAGTTGATGCCATCTGTTAGCAGGAGGACTTACTTTGTTTGCTATCCCATGGACCTCTCCATAGAGTTGCTTGAGTGTCCTCTCAACATGGCAGCTGATTCATCCAATGTGAGTGATCCAAGAGAGAGCAAAGTTGAAGTCACAATGTTTGTTATGATTGAAGTCATGCTCCTTCATTTCCTCAATATCCTATTCCATATGGTAGGTGACTACATAGGGGTCAATATCAGGCAATGAAAACCACTGTGGGCCATCCTGGAGGCTGACTACCACATGAGTCTTGGGAAAGGAGTTCATATTATCCATGAGGAGGGAGTGCAGACAAAGCAAAGAAGGAGGATGTTTGGAGAGGGGTAGTCTTTGAGTGGAGCCTTTAGGGATGAGAAGGGTGAATTGAGATATACCGGGAAAGTAGAAAAGATAAAACACGTATTAAATGTTGTAAATTAATTTTTAAAATGTCATGTGTTCTGCTGGACATAGAAGTGAGGGAGAATCAATGAAATAGAATACATGGTCCCTAAGGATTTTTTTTCTAATGAAGGGAGGGTAAGACATGCAAAATAGTTGAGGAAACAAAATTACTCTCTCCAAAAGGAGAAAAAATTTTTAGCTTTTGTGAAGATTATTGTTTGTACAAAGACAATGATCTTATTCACCAAGAGAAGACTCACTGGGCTGAAGAGTGGAGTTCATTATTCTCCAACAAAGAAGACTTGAAAAGTGGGTAAGTCTCTGGATATTTTTGCTTGGAAAGGTTCACATGGGGATACCATCAGCCTTGCCAAGAGTCAAGGGAACGAGATGAAGAATCTGAATTCCCTAGAAGTCCCATAATTAATCACTAGCTCTCCTGTCTTGAAATTCAGTGTTTCTCGAAGACAGAGACTGGGAATTCCTTCTTTTTGTCCATCCATCACCCAGCATATAACTCCTGACATTTATTTGTATTGACTAACTGACTAAGCACCATCTCTCAGTCTCCAGGCTGCGCCCGGGGTTGAGACTCCTATAGAGGAACAGAGCAGGGTCAATCCAAAGAGCCCTTTGTACTTCCGCCAACCTCAGCATTGTTTGTGTGTATGGAGAGGTTTTGTGCACAGGGACATGAGGCCTGCATTTGCAGGTCCTTGAGTTTTCTAGCAGCATTCAGTGAGAAATCTGTATCTGGGATAATCAATCTGGCAGAACCACTCTTGTAACCAACAAGTTCCCTCTGCCTGTGATCTTCATAGATGGAGGTCACAGATAGAAGTGTCTTGATACTGTTTTTGAGACTAGTAATGCTTCAAATATTTGGAGCACCATTTCTCTAAAGCACTCAAAACGCTTTCCACTTGGGGCTTTCATGAGTGTTTATAGCACTTAGCTCTTCAGGTTTGCCAGAAACCAAAGAAACCAACTTAGGGTGAAAATTATCAGTATTGTTAAACATACACAATACATACTCCTGGAACACTTATCAAACATTGTTCCACAAGTGACAAAAATGTACTTTCAAGCACTCAACAAAATGAGACTTCAACAGCAGACTTCAGTCTAATTGTGTCAGTGAGAAGCCAACCTAAATAGGGTTCTTTAGAGGAACGATGTCACGCTCCGTTTCCATGGCCTATTTTAGGAGCCTTGTTGTTTCTCCCCTGGACTGCTGCAGTAGTCTCCTAATTTGCCCCTATCTCAGCCCTGAGTGATAGAACTTTCTGTGATGTTCTATGTCAGCACTGTCCAATATGGAAGTTATGAGCCTCATACGACCAGTGAGCACCTGAAATGGGGCCCGTGCAATGAGAAACTGAGGTTTTACATTTAAATTTTTTTAATGTAAATTTAAATGGCCACATATGCTCATGGCTGCTGCATTGAATAGCACAGCAGCAGATTCTCCACAGCTCACCTAGCTGATGTCCTCAGCCACCAGGCTTACAGGCATGAGGCCAGTGACAAAAATGCATAGAACGGGGGAGCAACAGTTTGTAGAAAACTTGAGACAGACACAGAAACCGGGATCTGCCATTCACAGATCTCCTTTTCTTTTTTTTTTTTCTTGAAGAAAAAGTTTGAAATCTTTAATGTTTTATGATGTTAAATCTCCTTCATGAAAAAGTTAATTAAAAATGAAGTACCTTGGAGCCAAACCAACCCCTCCTGCTGGTTTCATTCAGCCCATGGGCCACCACTTTGCAAGCTCTACTCTAGTTAACTTCCTAAGAGCAAACATGACTTTATTATACCTCTGCTCCATCACCTCTCAATAAAACCCAAACGTCCAACCTGCTACTTAAGGCTTTCCCAGCATGCCCTCAAGCTCTCTGTCCCACCTCCCAGGCACTAGCCATCCACCTGTGCTGGATTGATCTTGGGGTTAGGTCCACACCTCACTTTCCTCTATCCTTAAATAAAACTCACTTCTCCTTCCATGATGCTCACTGTCTGCCTGGCCACAGAGCCAGGGATCAACACACCTGCTACTTAGACTAGAATTTAGTCCCTGGAAGCCAAGCTCATCCAACCCTGGTATGAGTGCTGAGCCTGGCCTGTATCAGTTACTTACTTCATGAAGCCTTGTCAAAACTGCACGGATTGAACAGAGATGGCTTAGTTTGCCCTCTCATAGCGTTTTCCAGAGCTCCTCATACAATGTTGAAGTTGCATCATTGTCTGGGTAATACCTGAGTTTTGTTGCTTCATGCCAAGAAAACTAAGGACACGGACACACATAAGGAGTGGGTTTAAGAGCTGAGGTTTAATAGGCAAAAGAAAGAGAACAGAGAACTGAGAGAGACAGAGAGAGACAGAGACAGAGAGAGACACCTGAATGGGACTTCTGGCCCAAGGTGGAATGCACCAGAATTTATAGACAGGCTTGTAGAGGCAGTGTCTGATTTACATAGGGCCCAGAGATTGGTTGAACCAGGTGTGATGTTTACATAGCACGTGGGGCAGACTGCCCCACCCTAATCTTATTATGCACATGGGGTCTTTGCCTGGCTGGAGCCATGTTGTCTTCTCCTTACTCTACTGGTGGTTTGGCAAAGAGAAGAGAAGATGGAGCAGCCATTTTGAACACACCTAGTCCCAGGTAGCCTTTTCCTACTGGCACAACTGCCCGCATTCACCTGTGCAAGCTTCTAGTTTGCCTTTCTATGTCTGTAGCTTGATTTTCCAGGCTGCTCTTTATTAGAAAAGAAATGATTTTCAGGCTACTTTTCATTAAAACCAAAAACAAAAACCTGACCGAGGACTTCCTTACCCTCACTATCTGCCTAAATAATTTCTTTTCGACTCATATCAACATGAACACTTGGTGTGTTTGAGATGACAGGCAAGTCACATGAGGGATGACAACACAGCTAACTTAGGGAAGAGCATGCTGTTTGAGTTTGTGGTCACAAGGTAGCAAAATCCTTGCTTTTCATAGCTCAAAGCAGCCAGGAACCTAAAAGGAAAGGAATTATATCCTAACCAACCCTAAAGAAAATAACAAAACAACTTAGTCAATGTGTGACAACCCCAGAGGAAGTACATAAAAATGGTGGTTATTCTTTCAGAGTAAAAGAATAAAGAATAATACCAGAGGCAGTTTTATTCTCCCTGTTTTTAAAACATTGTTAATAAAAAACTTATTTTCAATTCAAAAGTAAGCATGATTATTGAAGGAAAAAAAGAGAATGTTAAAAGAAGAAAAAAACAGTCATTCATAGTCCCATGATTCCCCAAAAAACAATACATGCATTGGGCTTCTCTGTATCTTCCGTATAGTATTTTCTTTTTGTTTTTTGGCTAGTATTTGATATTCTGTTTTAAATTATCATTATAGTAGGATAATTTTTTTCTATTATTAGACATCTAGACATAATTTCACTTTTTATACTATTCCCCCAAGTGGATATACTGTTAACCACACTTTAGTTGGCCACTTAAATTATTTACAATTTGCATTCTATAAATAAAGCTTGCAGAATATCTTTATGAATACAACTTTTTCCATAGTTAGAATTATTTACTTAGAAAATGTCTTAAAAAGTACAATTCCTGGGGCAAAGAATTTGAATATTTCACTGGCCCTAATATATATATGTAAACTCACCACTTTTAGGTTGAGACCTCAGATCTGGAAAATGAATTTAGTGAAAAGAAGGAAAAGTGAGCTGTCAATTGGCACAGTCTTTCTCATATTCCTTCATAACATGCCTTATTTTATGCCACTGTATAGCTGTGGCGCATAGCAAACATGGCCACAGATTCTTTCCATTTTTGTTTCCTTCTGCAATGTGACTTGAAAGTGTGTCCGGAATTGGTGGGTTCTTGGTCTCACTGACTTCAAGAATGACGCCGCGGACCCTCGCGGTGAGTGTTACAGCTCTTAAGGTGGCGCGTCTGGAGTCTCTTCCTTCTGATGTTCAGATGTGTTCGGAGTTTCTTCCTTCTGGTGGGTTCGTGGTCTCGCTGGCTCAGGAGTGAAGCTGCAGACCTTCGCGGTGAGTGTTACAGCTCTTAAGGTAGCGCGTCTAGAGTTGTTCCTTCCTCCTGGTGGGCTCATGGTCTCGGTGGGCTCATGGTCTCACTGGGCTCAGGAGTGAAGCTGCAGATCTTCGCGGTGAGTGTTACAGCTCATAAAAGCAGCATGGACCCAAAGAGTGAGCAGTAGCAAGATTTATTGCAAAGAGCGAAAGAACAAAGCTTCCACCTTGTGGAAGGGGACCCGAGCGGGTTGCCATTGCTGGCTCGGGCAGCCTGCTTTTATTCTCTTATCTGGCCCCACCCACATCCTGCTGATTTGTAGAGCTGAGTGGCCTGTTTTGTCAGGGCACTGATTGGTGCGTTTACAATCCCTGAGCTAGATACAAAGGTTCTCCACGTCCCCATCAGATTAGTTAGATACAGAGTTTCGACACACAGGTTCTCCAAGGCCCCACCAGAGCAGCTAGGTACAGAGTGTCGATTGGTGCACTCACAAACCTTGAGCTAAACACAGGGTGCTGATTGGTGTATTTACAATCCCTGAGCTAGACATAAAGACTCTCCACGTCCCCACCAGACTCAGGAGCCCAGCTGGCTTCACCTAGTGGATCCCGCACCGGGGCTGCAGGTGGAGCTGCCTGCCAGTCCCGCGCCATGCACTCGCACTCCTCAGCCCTTGGGTGGTCGATGGGACTGGGCGCCGTGGAGCAGGGGGCGGCGCTCATCGGGGAGGCTCGGGTTGCACAGGAACCCACGGAGCGGGGGGAGGCTCAGGCATGGCGGGCTGCAGTCCCGAGGCCTGCCCCGTGGGAAGGCAGCTAAGGCCTGGTGAGAAATCGAGTGCAGCGCCAGTGGGCTGGCACAGCTGGGGGACCCAGTACACCCTCTGCAGCTGCTGGCCCGGGTGCTAAGCCCCTCACTGCCCGGGGCCCACAGGGCCAGCCGGCTGCTCAGAGTGCGGGCCCGCCAAGCCCACGCCCACCCAGAACTCCAGCTGGCCTGCAAGCGCTGCGCACAGCCCCGGTTCCTGCTCGCGCCTCTCCCCCCACACCTCCCTGCAAGCTGAGGGAGGCGGCTCTGGCCTTGGCCAGCCCAGAAAGGGCTCCCACAGTGCAGCGGCGGGCCGAAGGGCTCCTCAAGTGCCGTCAAAGTGGGAACCCAGGCAGAGGAGGAGCCGAGAGCAAGCGAGGGCTCTGAGGACTGCCAGCACGCTGTCACCTCTCAAAAGCTCCATCAATCAAGATATGGCAGCTTTATCCATGTGGTTAATAGACTTGGTTAATAGACATCATCACACATGATGAAAACAGAGGCTTGAAAAGTGCTTGCTCAAGAAGGCTGCCTTTGGAACTGAGCTTCCATGTGAAGAAGCCTGGAATAGAAGACACAGAGCAGTTGAGGCACCCTAACTGGTTCTCCCAAGACCAACCTACCTGCCAATCACCAGACACATAAGTGAGGCCATCCTGGACCATCCAGCTCCCACCAGGCCATAAACACCTGAAAGAGCCTGGCAGATATCAGTGAAGCCACTCAACCTACCCAGAGAATTGTGAACTAGATTAAATTTTTGCTTTAGATTACTAAGTTTAGGGTTAGTTTGTCAGTTTGTTATGCAGTGAAAGCTAATTGATACAGACATAGATTCTAAAACAGAATGAAATAATTAACATACCTGTACCATCAAGGCAGCAGAAAATGATTTCTGCATTTACAGGTCTTCAAGATCTCAAACTCATAATGAGTAGCTCCTTGCCGGCTGACAATATGTCCTTGCCATGTTACATATACCAACAAATTCATTTTAAAGTAGTGTTTAAACAAATCTGCTAACTACTTCTTCCCTGCAAACAGAATTCTTCCTTCAAAAGCAGAGCCTTTTGTAAATTTTAGCTTTGGATATAACAAAGGTCCCCATTTTCCTCTCATACTGTCTTGGAGCCCGGCTACCTAAGGGAAGAAAGGGACAAATAAATAAGTGTGTGGACTCATATTCTGAACCCAATCAAGAAAACTCTGGTTCGCATCATCAAATACAGATAATATTCCCTCTCCCTACTTCCCCACCTCCCACCAGGGGCCAGGTCCTGTGAGCTGAAGGAACCTGTTATGCTATAAAGGGGAAGAGAGAATAAGTGTGCTCTGAGCATGGGACCCATCTAGGCAACATGCCATATGGGTGAACTCAACTTGCTGAATTTATTCATTTTCCAAAATATTACAGAGACTGTTACCCTTGCTGTTTCCTCACGATACCCCAGAAAGCAGCCCCTTTCCAACTGAGTGGAAAGCTCCTTTAAATGGGTCCCTCTGTGCTGGAAAGGAGCCACAGTGCCCTGTGCCTGTCCACACCAGCTCTGAAGGAGAGCAGCTCCTGTCACTCTGACCATGTCTTTCATAGGCTGACAGCAGGAAGTCTGGGGGTTTGGCTGGGTTACTACTCCTATGGCACACAGAAGAGGCAGCGTCCTTCTCCCTAGAACCTGGCAATGCTCCTGGAGAATAATTGGAGTCCAAGTACCAGTTGTCATTCAAAGGCTTTGCAACCTGGGGCAAGTCACTTAACACTGCTGAGTCTCAACCTCCTTAACCATTTCACTGATTTCCCAAGGGGACTAAGATAGCACAAAGACAATTTTCAAAGGCAGAGTGTTAAGTGGGAATTGCACTAATCTTGACAATTGGCAAAGGGTAGTACTGAACAGATTCTATTTTTAAAAGCACAATCCAGTCTTCTATCAGACTTTAAAAGGCTATCCAAATTCTTTGCTGTAAAATCTTGTTGTACAGGAAATTGCAACATACAATTGGTCAATTTCAGTAGCTGGAAGTTAAGGTTTTGCTTTAATGGGTTTTTGTTCTGCAACAGTTAGTTGGATCACAAAATGTGGAATGTAGCTTCTGAAAAGCTCTTACGACATGTGTATTTGAGAATCCATGCTAATCAATTGTCCAAAATGGTAACAGAAGTCACCCAAACCAAATTAAGCCTGTTTCTAGCTTTCTTTCTAAACACTTTTTGTGGCAATTGTGAATGGGAGTTTGTGCCTGATTTGGTTCTTGGCTTGACTGTGGGCATATAGTAATGCTGGTGATTTTTGCACATTGATTTTGTATCCTGAAACTTTGCTAAAGATGTTTGTCAGCTTAAGAAGGTTTTGGGCTAAGACTATGGGGTTTTCTAGATATAAGTTAATGTCATCTGCAAACTGGGATAGTTTGACTTCCTCTCTTCCTATTTGGAATGTCCTTTATTTCTTTCTCTTGCCTGATTGCCCTGGCCAGGACAATACTATGTTGAATAGGGGTGGTGAGAGAGGGCATCCTTATCTTGTGCCAGTTTACACAGAGAATGCTTCCAGCTTTTGCCCATTCAATATGATGTTGGCTGTGGGTTTGTCATATAAGGCTCTTAATATTTTCAAGTATGTTCCTTCAATACCTAGTCTATTCAAATTTTTTAAACATGAATGATGTTGAATTTCAATGAAAGCCTTTCTGCATCTATTGAAATAATCATGTGGTTTTTGTCTTTAGTTCTGTTTATGTGATGAATCGTATTTATTGATTTACGTATGTTGAACCAACCTTACATCCCAGGGATAAAGCCTTCTTGATCTTGGTGGATAAGCTGTTTGATGTGCTGCTGGATTCAGTTTGCCAGTATTTTGTTGAGGATTTTTGCATTGATATTCATCAAGGATATTGGCCTAAAGTTTTCTTTTTTTGTTGTATCTCTGCCAGGTTTTGGTATCTGGATGATGCTGTCCTCATAGAATGAGTTAGCAGAGTCTCTCCCTCAATGTTTTTGGAATAGTTTCATTAGGAATGTCACCAGCTTTTCTTTGTATATCTGGTAGAATTCAGTTGCAACTCCATCTGGTCCTAGTCTTTTTTTGGTTGATAGGCTATTTATGACTGCCTCAATTTCAGAGCTCATCATTGGACTGTTCAGGGATACAATTTCTTCCTGGTTCAGTCTTGGGAGGGTATATGTGTCCAGGAATTTATCCATTTCTTCTAGATTTTCTAGTTTATGTGCAAAGAGGTGTTCATAATATTCTCTGATGGTTTTTTGTATTTCTGGGGGGTCAGTGGTAATAACCACCTTGTTTCTGATTGTGTTTATTTGAATCTTCTCTCTTTTCTTCTTTATTAATCTAGCTAGTAGTCTATTTTATTTTATTTTTTTAAAAAAACCAACTCCTGGACTCATTTATCTCTTGAATGGTTTTTCATGTCTCAATCTCCTTCAGTTCAGGTCTGATTTTGGTTATTTTTTGTCTTTTGCTAGCCCTGGGATTTGTTTGTGCTTGGTTCTCTAGTTCTTTTAGTTGTGATGTTAGGTTGTTGATTTGAGATCTTTCCAGCTTTTTGATATGGGCCTTTAGTGTTCCCATTCACAACTGTCCCAAAAAGAATAAAATACCTAGGAATACAGCTAACTGGGGAAGTAAAAGATCTCTACAAGCAGAACTACAAACCACTGCTCAAAGAAATCAAGGATGACACAAATAGAAAAACATTCCATGTTCATGGATAGGAAGAATCAATATCATTAAAATGGCCATACTGACCAAAGTAATTTGTAGATTCAATGCTATTTCTATTAAACTACCATTGAAATTCTTCACAAAACTAGAAAAGCTATTTTAAAATTCATATGGAACCCAAAAAAAGCCTAAATAGCCAAGGCAGAAAGAACAAAGCTGGAGGCATCACACTACCCAACTTCAAACTATGAAACAGGACTACAGTAACCAAAACAGCATGACACTGATACAAAAACAGACACATAGACAAATAGAACAGAATAGAGAACCCAGAAATAAGATCACAAACCTACAACTATCTGATCTTTAACAAACCTGACAAAAACAAGCAACAGGGAAAGGATTCCTTATTCAATAAATCGTGATGGGATAACTGGCTAGCTATATGCAGAAGATTGAAACTGGACACCTTCCTTACACCATATACAAAAATTTACTGAAGATGGATTAAAGACTTAAATGTAAAACCCAAAACTATAAAAACTTTGGAAGACAAACTAGGTAATGCCATTCAGACTAGGCATGGGCAAAGATTTCATGATGAGGACACCAAAAGCAATTGCAACAAAAGCAAAAAATGACAAACAGAATCTAATTACAATAAAAGATCTTCTGCACAGCAAAAGAAACTATCAGCAGAGTGAATAGACAACCTAAGAATGGGAGAAAATTTTTGTAATCTATGCATCTGACACAGGTCTAATATCCAGTATCTATAAAGAACTTAAACAAATTTACAAGAAAAAACAACCTCATTAAAAAGTGGCAAAGGACATAAACAGACACTTTTCAAAAGAAGACGTACATGTGGCCAACAAACATGAAAAGCAGCTCAACATCACTGATCATTAGAGAAATGCGAATTAAAACCACAATGAGATACCATCTCACAGCAGTCAGAATGGCTATTCTTAAAAAGTCAAAAAATAAAAGATGTTGACAAGGTTGTGGCGGTAAAGGAATGCTTATACACTGTTGATGGGAGTGTAAATTCATTCAGCCATTGTGGAAGATAGTGTGGCAATTCCTCAAAGACCTAAAGACAGAAATAGCATTTGACCCAGTAATCCCATTACTGGGTATATACCCAAAAGAATACAAATCATTCTTTTATAAAGAAACATGCATGCATGAATGTTCATTGCAGCACTATTCACAATAACAAAGACATGGAATCAATCTAAATGATCGTCAATGATAGACTGCATAAAGAAAATGTTGTACATATATACCATGGAATACTATGCAGCCATAAAAAAGAATGAGATCATGTCCTCTGCAGAGGCACAGATGAATCTGGAGGCCGTTATCCTCAGCAAACTCATGTAGGAACAGAAAGCCAAGTACTGTATGTTCTTACTTATAAGTGGGAGCTAAATGATGGGAACACATGGACACATAGAAGGGAACAACAGATACTGGGGTCTATCAAAGGATGGAGGGTGGGAGGAGGGAGAGGATCAAAAAAATAATTAATGGATACTAGGCTTAATATCTGGGTGATAAAATAATCTGTACAACAAACCCTCCTTACACAAGTTTACCTATGTAACAATCCTGCACATGTACCCCTGAACTTAAAATAAAAGTTTAAAAAAATGCTATTTTTTCAATGCCAATAAAACAGATGTTATTACATTGAAAATATGATCCTTGAAATTTTTAAGAATAAACTTTTGTTCAAAAGCCTAAATAAAGCTTCTAAAGATTAAAAAAATAGAAATGAAAAAATACTTTATTGTCATTTTCCCCAAATTCTGGCTGGAGAAATCCACTCACTCTCCCTCGGTGCCAACTGTTTGCATTTTCTACTGCTGCCACAGCAAATTACTATGGACTTAGTGACTTCAAACAACAAAAATTTAGTGTCGTGTTGTTCTGTAGGTCAGAAGTCCAACGTGGGTCTCACTGGGCTAAAGTCAGGGGGTAGACAGGATGTGTCCTTTCTGAAACATCTAAGGAAGAATTTATTTCTTTGCTTTTTCCAGCTTCTAAATCCACCCACATTCCTCAGCTCATGGTCCCCATTCTCCATCTCCAAACCCGGCAATGTAGCAACTCTGAGCCTTCCTCCATCATCACATTTCTTTCTGACAACAGTCAAGAGAGACTTGGCTTTTAAGAAATCATGTGATTAGCTTGGGTCTACCCCAGTGATCTAGGAAAGTCTCCCCATTTCAAGACCCTTAATCACATCTACAGAGTCCCTTTTGCCATGTAAGGTAACATAGTCACAGGTTCCTAGGATTTGGACATGGTATAGAGTAAATGCCCCTGATAGCAATAACTCAGGCATACTCTGGAAATGACCCTGTGTGGGAGACACATCTGAATGTGTGTTCCGAGCTAGGGAATCCGGGCATGGACAACCCAGAGATTCATTCCTTGTCTATGGGGGAACATCTGAGCCCCCTCAGCCAGTCCTGTGGACTTCGGGCCATACAGGGGACTGAGGCCCTGCATTTTGGGACAAACGAAGGTTGTCAGGTGGAGGTCTTTAAGGGAAGGGTGTTAAGTAAAAAATGCTATATGAACTCCATGCTGTTTGCACACAGTTGCAGTTTTCCTGTCCAGCCCACTGCCACTGGACTCTCTCCCCTGTATGGGAGCCCCTAATCAAACCCCATGTCCTGTTTCCTGGATCTGGGTCTTTTCTTCAGCCTCTTGAACCTGGTGCCTTCCATATTAAGGTTAATAGGGGTTTGGCACAACACATGGACATCTTTGTGGGGCCATGATTCTGCCTACAACACCCCTTCACTCATGTCTTCTACCTCCTGAATGCTTTGACAACTACTTTTCATCTAACAAACTTCAAACTACCCTTTCATGCCTCAAGTGCCCTCTCCTTCAGGAAGCTTTCCCTGCTCAGTCTGAATGGAAGTAATGTCTCCTCTTAATTCCTTTAGTGCCTATCTGCCCTGATCCCTTGGCAATTTAGCTTTTTAAACTCTACATCCTTCAGTTCCTCAACTCATCTTTTGGAGCCCTCTTAAAGAAAGGAGGACATCCATGTGAACATTGCAAAGATCCAAGATTCTCAATTACACATTTTTAAAGGTTCACAATATTTAGAAATCATAACTACTTAATTGATTGATCAAAACTGCCTTGTGCTAAATGTACTTTAATTTGCAGGGCAACCTAAAAAATTAAAAAGACATATATATTTTGCAGTAACCTGGAAAGTAACTTCTTGAAGTCGAAAGACATCATGGTAGAAAGCAGTTTGTTCTCTTAAGCTCATAAAGCAATGGGGTATTGATGCAGGTTTATACAGATCACAGAAAACCCTTCTCAGCAACCTATGGAGAGGCTCTGGTATCTTCCCCAAAGCCTCACCTTCTTCACGATCCCTCTGTCAAATGGCACCTCCAAATGTCTTCTCTCCATCCTGGACTCTCTGGTAACAAAGATCTCATCCCATTTTCAAGATCTTAAGTTGTCTTAAGTTTTACATACCACAGAAAAATTGCTGTCAGTCAAGGTTATAAAATATTTTACGCAAGCAGGCAGTGAAAAGGAGATTAGGAAGGGCCTAGAACAATTAGCTGAACCAATGGAGAAATACAGAACAAGTCTCTATGCGAGTATGAAGAAATCAGGTGATCGGGCCTCTGGAAAACGAAGTCCCTCAGGAGAGTGCCTTGGGGTGGCGGGGGGTGTGGAATTCTAAAGTACTCCTTTTTTCCAGATCACTTCTTTTACTTGGTTTTAATATTAAATCTTTATATGCTTAATATAGGTTATCACCTAAAATGCAGTTTCCTGTGCCTAAGAGCAGAATGGCTGTGTTCTGTGTGTGCAGGACCCTGGCAGGGAAGAGTGTATGAAGCTGGTTCTACTATAAAACTTTTCTATAAAACTTCAAAGGCTAGAACTGGACTCCCCAGGTAGAGCAAAAACATGGAATTCAGTTCAATAATAGAAAAACATTTTAAAAAGTCAGACCTGTCCTCAAATGAAGTAGGTGACCTCAGAGGGGTCACTGTGGCCATGACTGTGGTGCAGGGATGGTGGGTAGCCTGATGACGTCTTCTAGATTTTGATCAAAGGGACCATTGCTTTGGAGGGAAAGGGACACAACTCTGACCCTAAGGAGGCTGGAAAACACAGGCCTGGGGTGAGGTGCAGACACCTTATCTGAGTTCAGAGACAATGAAGTGGACCCTCCTGCCTCTATTTCCTAAGAGAAGCAGGGTGTGACTGAATGGCTGCAAATATTCTGATTCTAGTGCCCTGAACTTCATGTCTGGGCCCTCCACACACTCGCACCCAATGAGGCTATCGGCAGAGCCTCAGAGGGAAGACGAGCATCTTATGGTAAGCAGCAAAGCAACTTGCTGGTATGATTCCCAAACCCTCTTAGAAGGTGCCAGCAAATAGCCTTTGCAGACAAGGAGATGGATATGGAAGTGTAGAACATCACATTACTGGACTCAGCAGAGAGCAGTGCTGTTTAAGATACCACCAAAATTGCTTTAATGAGAGAAACCTCAATGACAAAAGCCGAGAGAACACAACAGGATACTCTAGGAGAAAATCTCCAAATGAGCTTGCTCTCCGCAATACCTTCATGCCATGATTTTTCTTATTTGAAAACAGTTTTTCTTAAGCAAAGATGCTGCATCTTTGAATGAGATTTAGGCTAATGCCTACATATCATATTATTATATATATGCAAAGCAGTGCCTGGAACATTGTAATAAATGTCATAAAACATCTTTATTACATTCACCCTGAGGGAAACTAGGTAGAACTGCAAATATCTTGATTAAAACACTTATATTTAAGGACTCTACTTACTCTTTTTGATATGTACACTTTCATAGATAGATAAGGAATGCTTGGCTTTTTCATCTCAAATAAAGCAAAAGTGAGTTATAACTGTATTTCACTGTGGGCCTGGGCTGTGATTTCCACCCCAGGGAAAGAAGGAGAGAGAGAGAGAGAGAGAGACAGAGACAGAGAGAGAAGCAGAGAGAGAGAGAGAGAGAGAGTATAGGGAGACAGGGATAGGAGGAACAGAGAAAGAGAAAGTGGGGGGGGGGGAAATATTCTTATCCCTCTACAGACTTGGCTACAGGACATGGATGTGGATAAGGCCCTTCTCTTTTCAGCCAAAAACTTTGAGTGCCCAACAGTTTCTTTAGGGCTCAGCACAATTCAGATAAAAGATGGGCTGGAGGCAGTATGAATGTTACCTATATGTTCTTTGCCTTTATAGTTGATGGCACATGTGTATACTTTTAACCGATAACTTTCTCTTAGAGTGTTGAATGTGCATTTCACTGTGATCAACAAACTCAAAAAATGACCTTGCATTGAGAAGGCTAAAGGGTCTCCCCAACCGAGGTTTGACAAATACTTGAGCAAAACCTCTATTTCTGCACTTCTCAAGGAGCTTGGAGCACTGGGAAATTTTTAATGAGGCGTGTTATCTGGACTATTCTCACTGGTGTGCTGGTAAATAACAGTAGCTTTCCAGGGTGGGGCTGGGGAGTCCTGATTTGTAGCATTTGCCAATTTCTATGGTTTAAATAGTCCTCCCATGACTAATTTCAAGCTACTAATGGTTCACAAATTTCCTCAAAATTCAACAGTCAGCTCTCATGAGTCAGAATGAACTGGCTCACACCACTGAATCTATTCTCATCTGCCTGTGACAAAAGAAAATGTAACTGTTGGTCACCTGAGTATTCCCCCTCCCTATTTTTTTTAATGAAATGTCCTTTTTCCATCACAGCCATTGCATTTGCAAGGGTCAGCCCATGGCATTATCCAGTAGAAGCTTTTACTCAGGGCTCAAACAAGTAGTATGGAGACCCATGAAAAGCCACCCAGGCCTTCCTCTTGCCAATTCCCTTTGATTTATTAAATGCAATGTTACCCATATGGCCATGCCACAATTTGGCCAGTAGCTCTAGTTTCAAATAGATTCTCAAAATTCAGAGCACAAAATTCGTGTGTTTGAGACTTCTTCTGTCTTCTTTCATCAGAGGCACCTGGAAGTAATGTGAGGATTTGTCTATGGAATGGAAGAGGGGCACACATGGGAACACAGTGGGAGGACCCCAGGCCTCCCTTGCCTCCACCTTTGAGCTTGTTCATCCTCATCCTCTTTTCAACCAGTGTAGAGAGGACGAGAGACAGAAAAGAATCTGGGGAACCTACTATCGCATATAAACAACTTCTTTTCATAATTCTAACAAAAGAGGAAACTCTATTTTTAAAACTGGGAACCCAGTATTCCTTTGGATCAATATTTATTCTCATCTTTATGTTAAAAAATAGGGGAGCAGGTTCCTGGGCTTCAGTTTTTTTCCAGGTGACTGAATATTTTCTCCTTTCCTTTTTCAACTTTTTAAAGCTATGACCAACTTGTTCTTGACCAATTGATAGGGAAGTTTGGGGAAAGCAGGGCAGTGACCTCATTTGCTCATAGCTATTGATCGACTTTAACTTGTCCTCTTGTCTTTCCTATACCCTCTGAGTATTCAAGGCTGGCAATGTGGCCTTTCAGTCCTGGAGGCTCATAGCCATGATCATCATTAATCTGATACCTCAAATGCCACTTCTGCTGCAAATTACTTTTTATATGTGTATTGGTGGACATCAGAGCTGAAAAGAAGTGTAAAAGGAATTATTAAGCAAGATAATTTGGCTAACACATTCCTACACTGACACCAGAGTGTCACCTTCCACACAGGAGCCAAGCAAAGAGCTTGGGTTGTTTCCACGGGATAACCAGAGTCTGTGTTTGAAAAGTGTTAAATCTGATGTGTCGGGACCAATTCTTCTTCCCTGGCATGTTTTTGAGGAGGTAGAACAAAGGCCCACCCAACATGAACAAAGAGAAGAAGCCCACCCAGAAGAATGCAGTCACAAGAAGCCGAAAGAAGACACTCTTCTATTGACATTTCTTCTGAAAATCTTCATGGAGTGTAGACTTGGGGAAATTACCTTAAAAATTTAATAAGTCTAGAAAAGGAGTTATCAGAAATAAAAATCAGGAATCTCAGCTTGTCTCTTGGAGACCAAAGTCTGTCTTTGAGGATGGGCTCTGAGTTCCCATGGACATCACCTCCCACAATGCATGCAGCGGGCAACATGCTTCTGGCTAGCTTTGCTGTTTTCTGATTAATACCGTAAGAAAGGAAACATTTCTCCCTGGAACAACTTTGTCATCGCCTTCCCTTTTGAAGATTTTATCAAAGCAAACAAAGCAAAGCAAAGCTACCTCTGGTGCATCACATTGAAGGTGGTCTGAACAAAGGAAGCTGAAAGATACAGTTCATGGGCTCTAAAGGCCACCCTCCTGAAGCAACCCGGCTCTTCCTGTTTGCCTTTCTCACTCGCTGCTGCCAGCTGGGAAACTTTGCCCTGTCTGGGCTGGTTCACTCAGATTTCCCTGAACATGCCCTAGGATTTCAGCTGGAGTTCACTGTTCCCTCTCCATGTTTTGTTGAAAATGCCCTTCTCTGAGTATTTGTACTTAACGCCTGCCTCACCTTTGAGGTTCAGCTAATGTCCCACAATTCATGAAGCTCTCTCTTCTGTTTTTTCCTGGTCTGAACATCTTCCCATCCCACAACTTTTTGCCTCCTAGGATTTCCCCTCTGGCTATTCCCCTTCAGTTTCCCAGCCATGTTATAAGCATTCCTAGGTCAGGCTGGGCATAGCGGCCTGTCATCCAGTGCTTCGGGAAGCCAAAGTGGGAGGATAGCTTGAGGCCAGGAATTCGAAACTAGCCTGGGCAACATACCAAGACACTTTCTCTACAAAAAACTTAGCTGGACTTGGTGGCATGTGCCTATAGTACCAGCTACTCAAGAGGATGGCTTGAGCCCAGGAGTTTGAGGTTTTAGTGAACCATGATCACACAACTGCACTTAAGCCGGTGTGATAAAGTGAAACCCTGTCTCTAAAAAAAATGACAATCATTAGGCCCTAGGTCAGAAACCAGATCCTAATGTATATTTTTATATTCTCAACAACCTAGAAAAATATCGAGTTCATAAGAAATGCTCAGCAAATCTTCCAACAGTGGGGAGATAAAAACACTGAGGGTCAGAGAGGTTAAAAATGTTCTCCAAAGATGGAAAGTTAATAAATGACAGAGCCGGTATTCAAATCCATATTCTCCAAATCATAAGTCACTGAGATATTTTTCTTTCCTACAGAAAGCATATGATTTATTTTTAAAATTCTCAAAACTTGATGAATCAATACTGAGTTGGTTTAGGCAGTTTGACTATGTAACAATATACTGACAGTTGTCCTTTATTGAACACCTGCTGCATACTGCTGACACTGTACAAAATCCTCACAGCTGTTGTCTCTGTCCTTTTTAAGAACCACAAATCTCACCTACTCCAGGTATGATGGCTTGGCCCTCAGTTACTCATGGGAGTTCCCCAGGTTACAGAAAGGATGCTGCTCCCAAGAGTTTTTAATTACTTTTGGGCTCAGCTGGAGTCCATTTTATTACACACATTTTACAGACTATAAAATGAGTTGAGCCTTTTAGATGACAAGCAGATTAAGAATAGAAACAAGATTAGAAACAATCATGTTAGATAATAGATGCTTATAGAATGAACGAATGAATGATGAGAGGATGCTTTAAAGAAGGAGGACTGGCCGGGCATGGTGGCTCATACCTGTAATCCCAGCACTTTGGGAGGCCGAGGCAAGTGAATATCACCTGAGGTCGGGAGTTCAAGACCAGCCTGTCCTGCATGGCAAAACCCCATCTCTACTAAAAATAAAAAAATTAGCCAGACATGGTGGCACATGTTGGTAATCCCAGCTACTTGGGAGGCTGAGGCATGAGAATCGCTTGAACCTGGGAGGTGGAGGTTTCAGTGAGCTGAGATCGCACCACTGCACTCCAGCCTGGGTGACAGAGTGAGACTGTCTCAAGAAAAAAAAAAAAAAAAAAAAAGGAGGACCATTGATCAGCTTCCAGATTCTACTGCCTAAGTTGCCATCTTCTCAGTTTTCCAATGGAGCCAAGGTAAATGGGTTTTTCATCCCCAGTGAAAGCAGAATTAGAGAAAATGGACTTAGACACTTGGGCTAACAGAACAGAAGGAAACCTTCAGCTTTAGAAAATGGAGGGCCTGTAATATTCTCCATGAACATATGGATTTTCTCTGCTAATCATATTCAGAGAAGTATACATTATCTTTATAATCTTGATCTAGCTTTCCCTGGGGGCAGGAGCTGGACCTCATGACCTTTGGAGACATTGCTTGTCCTGCTTGGTATTCTGAATGAGGCAGTGAGGTGTAGTGGAAGGGGCATGGTCTTCCTGGGTCTGAATCTCAACTGGTTGTGTAACCTTGAAGGAGTTGTTTAACATCCCTGGGCACAGGTCTTCCTTTTTGTAAATGGGGAATAACACCTACTATTTTGTAACAATTAGAAATAATACTCATAAAATACCTAATTCGTGGAACCTGTTTAGTAACTGGTGATGGTTGTTACTGGTGCTGCTTGTTAACATTACAAAGATAAAGACCATTGCTCCTAGCCTCTTGCCAGCCTGGGCAAGAAAGAGCATCAAATGGGCTTAGTGCGTGCACAGGTTTTCCTCCTCTCCTATAGCAATGGTGTTGGTCACAATACTCAGAAAATGGTCCAGGGCAGATAAGGACTCCAGCTGCCAGGTGAGGAGTCCTGGCTGCCAATTCCTGAGTACCACCAGAGGTGACCCAGTTTCATCTCATTCTCCAGTTCCTCTCAGCCTCACTGCTCTTTCGGTTTCCCCAAGATCACCTTTAAGTGGATAAATTCAGTCTCATCTAATTAATCTTAAAAATCTCTTTCTTAACTCTGAGAGTAAAAAAGGACAGAGTCCAACTTTCTAGGCTGGAAATAAAAAAGCAAATCGAATTCATTCACTGCCTCTAAATAGCCTCTGTGTAACAACCAAGGCACCTCTAATGAAGTCTCAAATGATGATCTCCTATGAGTGGTGCTTTATTGAATATACCCTGCTCAGTGCTAATCAATCATTCCAGTGAGGATTTCTGCTGCAGGCTGGAGCTGATGAGCCAGGCTTCATAATACTTCATAAGACATGTAAGAATACTCAGACTGTAAGCTGGGAAGTTTACTAAGCACAGACAAAGATTTCTACCAAAGGCCTTTGATGGATTTTTCTATGTCCCATAAAAGCTCAGGTTGCTGGGCCAACAAAATTCTTATCTGGACACAAGGACTTGTTGGTCTGCTAGACCCAAAGAAAAGACCAAACTAGTCCTTCCTCAGTTTTCACTACAGCTCTCAGACACTGGATGCATTGGACCATGGATTATCTATGGCTGCATAATAAGCCACCAAAAACTTGCTGAATACAACAATCATTTATTTAGCTCGGGATTCTATGAGTTGGCAATGTGGGCTGGGCTCAGCTGGCTATTCTTCTGCTGGTCTCAGCTGGGCTTATTCATACGTATGAAGTCAGCTGCCACATCAGCTGGGAGCTGGTTGCTTTAGTATGACCCTTGCTGAGATGGCTCAGCTCTTCTCCCTATGTCTCATCCTCCAGCAGTCTAGCCCAGGCATGCTGTTCACATAACTTCTCAATAGGGACCCAAGGGCCACTAGAGAGAACATGTGCTAATACACATGTGCTTTTCAAGTCTTAGATTGCATCATATTTGCTCTTGTCCCATTGGCCAGAGCAAGTCACATGGCCAAACGCAGCATCTTTGTGGGAGGGAACTATCCAAGGGCATGGATACAAGAAGGTGTGAACATATCAGGTACACAACAACCTAACATAATTGATTACCATAATTTTCTAGCATAATTTAAGTCTACCCACACTCTCACTTCAGCTAACTTTTGTGGGACATGAACTTGAGCTCATGTTTATCTTTCATTATCAAAATACTATTTCTTGATAGTTTACCATGTACCAAGCATGACTGGAAGCATTTTATTTGTGTCATGTGAGCCATACAATAATCTTACAGGGTAGGTATTATTGGCTGCACTTCACGGATGAGGGAAATGAGGCTTGCAGTAACTAGTCCAAGTTTGCTTCTGTTCCATAAATAACAGAGCTGAGATTTGAACTCAATGTCACCTGAGGTCAAATTTCAGCTTCTGAGCAATTTATTATACAATGGCCCCTTCCCATAAACCACTTTTTTTTTTAAAGATTTTGGTGGATTTCCTTTTAATTTTAAGGCATCAGGTAATTTATTTAAAAGCATGATAATTACTATGTACACACAGTGCCACAGGCAGCTGTGTCTCCTTCCAAGAGAAGGTTCTTCCTCAGTGGCTAGGGAAGCCCAACAGCGAAAACAATGAAATGGCTCTGCTCTGCCCTCGGGCCTTTTCCGAAATAGAGCCGGTGAGCCTGTGGGAGCCACTGAGGCCAGGACAGCTGTGATGGGCAGCTGGCGTTCAGGGCTGCTATGAGTCTGCCTGAAGGGGCAGCAGGCAGTCCAAAAAATAAAAATAAAAAAGAGAAAAGAGAGTCATTGTTCCATTTTCAAAATGTCGGAGTCAGCCTCCTAAAGTTTTCTTGCCTCACACAGAGCTTGGGAGAACTACCAATGATTGGCAGAGAGCTTGAAAGTTGAACGTGCCTTAGGACTACTTGGGGCTCTTGAATGAGAACTTCAGATTCTCAATTGCCATGTCGGGTCTGCAGAAAAAAAGCTGCCGTTGCATCTAGGCCTACCAAATTGTGCCTTCCTCTAAGGTGAGCCCTTGGGATCTCCCCTCTTTGCTCTGTCTGTCTCAGCCTTGTCCTAGAAGTGGCCTGAAGAATTACAAGCCACTGATTTTTAACAAGAGTCTAAAAAGTCGCATGGCTGGATCTGTGGAAAATGAGCAGGGGCGAGAAGCAGAACAAGTTTGCTGCCCTAATTCATTGTACTGACAAAGAGACTTTGATTAGTGCATTGCAGCGTGTAAGGTGTTTGACTTACAGCATCTTATTATACTTTTATTACAGCCCTGGAAGGAAGGTCGGGAAGGGACAACCACCTTCATTTTGCAGATGAAGGTGCTGAGCTCAGTGGGTAACTTGCCCAGAATAACTCAATGATTGAACAGCTTGGATAAGAACACATCCAGGTCTTCTGACATTATGGTTTATGTTTTATTTTGCTTTGAGTGTTCTCCTGTGGTTGGCCTTCCTTGGACACCCTTGATTCCTGAATAACTTGGAGAAAATGTCTGTTTCTGTAATTCTAAGGGTGGCATCATCCGCCTCCCCACTTCAGTTCCTGCAGTCACAAATGAGACCCCAAATATGGTTCCTTGTGTGGCTTGTGATGGAACAGATGAGAATCAACACAGCAGCAACTGCTTGCTTCTATTTTTATAAATACTGTTGGATGCCTCGCAAAGAATAAATTACTGAGCAATTGGCCTGAAGGAGAGATTCAGTAAGAAGTTTTTGGGGTCTCATTGATTCTCAATGCTATAAAGTCCTGTTACTACAAAACCTTCCATTGTCTTCATGTGCACATTGGACAAACACCACATTCTTCAGCCTGCCACCATTTGTCATGGAGTTCTGTTTTATTTTCCCTACATTTTCAGCTTTAACCAGCTGATCTTCCCAAAAGTCCCCCCAGCTCCCCTTTATTTGAGATGCACTTCCCATTTGTAATTCCTCATCTCCTCCTCTTAGGAAAATCCTGTCCATTCTCCCAGTAAAGTTCAAAACAAAACTTGCTTCTTTCTGACTTCCTGAGCCCAATCAATGGCAACTCTAGCAGTTGTATGACTCAGGCAAAAAAACCCTGGAATTATCTTCGATTCTTTTCTCTCACATCCATCAGCAAGCCATGTGGCTCTATCTGGCAGCTAAGGCATTTTCACCACCCAGTCGTTCTGTGTCTGGTCCAAGCATGAAACCCTGTTAGTATTTATTATATAACATGATCAGATACTATGCTTTGTGGTAGTTATTTTTACTACACTGGATACTCTGAAGACAGGGATCACCATTTATATATTTTTATATAATAATAATACCACTTCATGTGTGAATGGCAATTTGCAGTTCACAGACATTTTAGTTCTCATATACTGTCCTCCAAGTTTGAAAAAAAGAGGTTGAGAGATTATTTCTCACAGCCAAAGGCTCAGATCTCCCATGTGAGAGAGCCAGGCCTTTGGATTCCAAGTTCATTGCCTTGTACCCAGAAGGCACTCATTAAATAGTCCCTGAAAAATCTGTCTTTACCCTTTTTAAACAAAAGTACAAGAAAGTAGAAGGGCCTCTTAAGCAGCATTGAACCCCGAATCTATTCAAGTGTATATTCTCAAAGCATGGAGCAAATCAATTAATTAATTAAATGAGCGTGGTGACCAATCAAGATATTATTCACAATTTTATTTGTTTTTATACAAATTCCTCAAAAGGAGTCGAGTAATTTTTTTTCACTCCCTGGAGTGTACATAGTAGCCCAAATGGTACCTCTATCAACAGGAGAACAGAAAAATAAATTGTAGTAGAGTCATACAACAAAATCATGCAAAGCAACAATGATAAACATAAATGAACTACTGCTATATGTAACAACACAAATGAATATCATATACGTGATACTGAGTGAAAAAAAAATAGTCGCAAAGGTATATGTGCTATAGGATTTTATTTACATGAAGTCCAAGAACAGGAAAAACAAACACTGCATATTGTGCTAAATGTCACAATAGTGGTTATTTCTGGACAGGTGAGGAGGGTTAGTATTGATTATGAAAGGGTACAAGGGAACATTCTGAAGTGCTGGGAACATTCCATATCAAGGTGCAACAAGATCTGTGATCATGAGCCAAACCTGACCTACCACCTGATTTTGTGAATAAAGCTTTATTAGACCATAGCCACATACTTTCATTTACATATGCTCTGTAGATGCTGGATTGCACTGCAATGACAGAGCTGAGTGTTGCAACAGAGACCATATGGCCTGCAAAGCCTACATTATTTATTATCTGTCCCTCGACAGAAAAAGTTTGCTAATCTCTGTTCGATACCATGATCTGAGTAGTGGTTACATGTATGTTTATGTAAGAAAAATTTCATCAAGTTATATACTTTTAATTACTACACTAAACACAGGAAGGAAGGAAGGAAGGAAGGGAAAGGAAGGGAAGGGAAGGAAGGAAAGAAGGAAAAAGAAGGAAGAAAGGGAGGGAGGGAGGAAAAGAAATTTTAAACATGCAGAAATGGGTCCTAGAACAAGTCATTTGAAAAGATCATATCGTGTACCACACTGGCTAATGAAAATAGATACAACCACCTATGAATAACCTTGTCTTGAGCTACAAGGAAGAGGAAGGTAATGTTATTTTCCAAATGGGCTTATTGAAACAAGATGTTGCAATCTTTTTTGGATAGCAGACTCTTGTGGTGCAATCTGAGTTTGAGATCTTGCTCTCTTACTTTCTCAATGTGTGACCTTACTGTCTCCAGCCCTCAATTTTCTCCCTATAAGATGGATGTAGTAATGATACACACCTCAAAGGGGTTATCATAAAAATTGAAAGGCATAAATATATGGAAAGTGCTTAGAACAGTACCTGGAAAAAAACTCAGTAACTGTTAGAAACTATAATGAAAGCTATAGATGTCCTCACTAGAAAAATGAACTCATTCACATTCATAGACTTTGAAACAGAATAATAGGAGAGTTGAGGCTGTCCCTTAAGCCCAGGGTGGGCTGGTTCTTGCTGTTAAGGCATAATAAAAGCATGGCAGGTCCTGTGCTGGCTCCAAAGCTCTGAGAACGCTCAAGGCTGACACACAGCATCCCCTCACCTCACCACAATCAACAGTCCTGAGGGGGCCTCTGCCAGACGGTGGCAAACTGACGTATAGTTGTTCCAGCTTCCACACTAATTTGCCCGGTGATGGGATCCAGGGAGTGCAGGGACAGCGCTGAATGGCACCTGCTGTGGGATGAAGCCAGTCCTCCACCTGGAGCTGTGTCCTTGCGTGGCAGCTGCCTCCGAGTGTGGAGATTCAGGCGGGACAGCCCATGGCAGCAGAGCTGAGACGGGGGCAGCTGGGAGAGTGGCTCTTCAAATTCATTCATCTCTTCCACCTTCAAGGAGTGTTTGTCATTTGCTGGAGCACAGCTGGCCTCCCCAGAGGTACATGGTTTTTGAGAACCAGGGGCAGTCATGCACCAGACAGGGGAGTCATGCACTAGACAGGGGTAGAGATGCAGTCCTTGGGGTAGGTGCACCAACCTTCTCCACATGCAGCTTGGAGCACTGGGCATGAGCAGATGCCTGCTGGTGCCCGCACTGCCAGGAGATGTGTGTCTGATGTTCCCTGGCACTGGGGGAACTGCTGGGGGGAGGGGGCCTCTTGGTACTCCCCACAGCCAGGCCTCACAGGAATCTGACTAAGGGCCTTGCATCGGGCACTGTCCAGGGGCCAGGTACCAGAGGACCTGCTGCCCAACTGCAAGAGGGGCTGGGGGGAGCTTTGGGATTTGCCTGTGAAGAACAAAATAGTCTCTTAACTTCTTACTGTTTCTCCAGCAGGAAGACAATCCAGATTCCTTACTGTTTCCTGATGCTTTCTTCACGTTGGAGAAGTAGGGATCAGACAAACCTTACCATCTTGGAATCATTTTTTCTAAATGGGGATCATCATTCTTGTTCTATCTGGCCTTAGGGGGTTCCTATAAAAGTCATTGACTTCCAAATTCACTCAAGTTTTTGGCAGAATTCATTTCCTTGCAGCCATAAAACAAGACTGTTGGCAGGAGGCCACCCTCAGTTCCCAGAGGAGTTCCTTGCCCTGTGTCCCTCTCCACAGGCCATGTTGCACAGCACAGAAGCTTGCTTCCCCAAAATCAGCAAAGGAGAAAAAGGACAAGTCTAATTGTTACAGGAAAGGGGTCCGGATCCAGACCTCAAAAGAGCGTTCTTGAATCTCGCGCAAGAAAGAATTCAGGGAGAGTCCACAGTACAAAGCAAAAGCAAGTTTATTAAGAAAGTAAAGTAATAAAAGAATGGCTATTCAATAGACAGGGCAGCCCTGAGGGCTGCTGGTTGCCCATTTTTATGGTTATTTCCGGATGATATGCTAAACAAGGGGTGGACTCTTCATACCTCCCCTTTTTAGGCCATATAGGGTAACTTCCTGACATTGCCATGACATTTGTACACTGTCGTGGCACTGGTGGGAGTGTAGCAGTGAGGACGACCAGAGGTCACTTTCGTGGTCATCTTGATTTTGGTGGGTTTTGGCCAGTTTCCTTACTACAATCTATTTTATCAGCAAGGTCTTTATGAGATGTATCTTGTGCCGACTTCCTATCTCATTCTATGACTTAGAATGCCTTAACCATCTGGGAATGCAGCCCAGTAGGTCTCAGCCTTATTTTTCCTAGCTCCTGTTCAACATGGAGTCACTTTGGTTTTCAAATGCCTCTGACATATTTTGTCAATTATACTTCAGTAAAGCTAAATAAAATAAAATAAAATTTTAAATTTCAAAAAAATTAAAAAGCCTGCAAGCAAGACAGAGTTTTAGATAATATAACATCACAGGAGTAAAGTATCATCACTTTGTCATGTGTTGATGAGGAGCGAGTCACAGGCCCCATCTACGTTCAAGAAGGGGGACTTAAACAAAGGCACAAATACTAGGAGGTGGGAATCATGAGGCCAACTTAAAGTCTGTTCATCACAGAGGACACAAAGAAACGGCCAACTTTGGGAACTATAGGGGTCAAAAGGAAGAAATCAGATACTCATGGTCTTAAGGCCCAGAAAAAGAAAAGATCAATGCACTTTGAAGTGCAGATTACAGAAAGAAATATCTTGTATGTGCAAACCTCTTAGAGTTTACGTTGCATCATTGCATGTCATTTAATATGCTCACACATCCTACAGTGGAGCTTCATTTGACAGTAGAAAAATTCTGAGAGGTTAAGAAACTTTTCCAAGATCACCAGCTGATTAATAACTAAGCTAGAATTATTTTTCAGGACTTCCAATCCCAAAGCTCATGTACTTCTGTGGTTAGCTTTAAAAGGTAGATGAATGGAGAGTGACATCAGCAGAAATGATGGTGTAAGGACCTCTAAAAATCCTCCCCTCCAGAAAAACAATGAGAACACTCAAAAAATATCCAAATAAACTTTTTTAGAACTGTAATTTTTTTTTTTAAATCTTGCAACAATTTGGAGAGTCTTTATTCAAGAAAAAGATCTCGACCTCAGTAAGAAAACAGAGTGGTGTGGTGTTTTAATTTGTCCTATACTCGTTCTCCTTCCCCTAGATCCATGGTAGCCTTGAAAACGAACAGCTTCACAGTCATAGTGAAAACCAGCATCTTAAAAGCCACTGGAGAGGGCAGAATGTGGTTAAAGTTCTTCTAAATTCCCATTATCATATGACTATCATGATTTGATCTTCCCTGGAAAATCATAGTTTATCTTTATTCGACCAGACTCAGAGCTAACTCAGTGCAAACAGCCTTTCATATTGGAGTATATGTTGGAAACAGTGGCAATTGCTTAACATTACAGCTGCCTGAAGTGGTGATAGTAGTTGGGTAAAACAGCAAGCTAATCAAAAACTTAAAACGAAAAGCTTGAGAATGAGATGCCCATGGGGCTTTGTAAAGGTCCAAAATGTTCTTGGAAATCTAGACAGCTACGTATGCATAGTGATGTGCATATGACCAGGAAAATCTGAGGTCTTAAACTTTCGCCTCTAAGTGACCTCGAGTCTCCACACAAGTAAGAAGTAAAGGGTAAGGCAAAGTTGTGAACTATCTGCTGTAGCATTAAAAATGTGCCCCAATGTGCACAAAGAGCTTCTTGGTATAACCTGTAGACTTATTTGTTTCAGACATTTAAGAAAATCTGTCTAACCATTAGCTGACCACTAAACGAATGGAGCAGAGATTTCAGTGGCTATGCACAACAGATACAGATTTTACAGAATTAGTTCATGAAAAGTCACTAAAAAAAGCAGTAACAACAGTAATGACAAACAATTACAGTAAAGCCTTGAAAGAAATAAAACTGATCTACAGTTACCACATTATAATATTCAAAATGTCCAGGTTTTAGCAAAAAGTTATAAAGCATGCAAAGAAACAAGAAAGTATGTTCTATTTACAAGAAAGGTAACAAAACAGTCCCTGAAGAAGCACAGACCTTTAACTCACGAAAGATATTAAATTAACTGTCTTAAATATGCTTTAAAAACCAAAAGAAACCATAGGCAGATAAAGAAAACCAATAGAACAGAGTTGTTTTCTTCATCTCTTTTCAATTTGTTAACAAATTAAAAATATCTATAAAGACAGACATTACAATTAGCCAGGCATAGTGACGCATGCCTGTAGTACCAGCTACTTGGGAGGCTGAGGCAGGAGAATCTCTTAGACCTGGGAGGCGGAGGTTGCAGTGAGTTGAGATCATGCCACTGCACTCCATCCTGGACAACAGAGCGAGACTCCATCTCAAAAAAAAAATTAAAGAAAAAGAAATTATAAAAGAAAATCCAACAGAAAATCTGGAGCTTGAAGATTACAATAACTAAAATTTAAAATTCATTAGAAGCTTTTCACAGAAAATCTGAGCACACATAGAAAGAATCAGTGGATTTGAAGATAAGTCAATTAAAATTATCCATTCTGAGGAGCCAAAAGAAAATGGAATTTTTAAAAAAGAAACAGAAACTAAGAGACCTGTGGGACACCATCTAGTAAAGAAATAAATAAATGATAGAAACTTCAGATAGAGAGAAAACAGAAAAAGGAACAGAAAAAAATATTTTAAAAAGATGAAGAACTTTTCAAATTTAATTTAAAATATTAATGCACACATCCAAGAAGCTCAGTGAACTCGAAGTAGGATAAACTCAAAGAAATCCATACCTAACACATCATACTCAAACTGTCAAAAGCCAAGCCTTATAAATTGATCTCAAAACCAACAAGAGAGAATGATTCATCACAACAAGATATCCTCAATAAGATTGATAGTCGATTTCTCATTAGAAACCACAGAAGCCAGGAAGCAGTGGGATAATGTATTCAAAATGTTTCAAGGCTGCTGGCCAAAAATTCTATACTCAGCAAAACTACTCTTCAAATATAAAGGAGAAATTAAGACATTTCTAGAGAAACAAAACTTAAAGAATTTGTGACCAAAAGGAGATCCATCCTACAAAACATACTAATACAAATCTTTACAGTTAAAATGAAAGAACACTAGACAACAACTTGAATCCATATAATGAAATAAAAAACACCAGTAAAATTAATTACAGAGGGAAATATAAAAGTCAGCACATGTATATTTTTTGGCTGTAAACCTTTTTCTTCTCTCAACTTATTAATATCTTAAAGATAGATGCATAAAGCAGGAATTGTAAATCCGTGTTAGGCATAAACTTTATAAAGATGTAATTTGTACAAGAATGATAGCAAAAAGGTGAGAGAAGGAAATGGAGATATATACGAATAAAATTTTTGTAAACTATTACAATAATTTTATATTACTCTAAACTAGATTGTTATTTGGTGTTCATTGTAATCCCATGCATGCACACACATTCACAGAAATGTAGTAGAAGAAATGACATAGGAATAATAATGTTACACTAAAAATACTTCAATACAAAAATGCAGTAGTTAAAAAGCAGACATAAAAAAGACATATAGAAAACAAATAACAAAAGGACTTACATCAATACTACCTTCTCGATAAGTACATTAGCTATAGGTTGATTAAACATTCTAATCAAAAGGCACAGACAGGGAGAATGCTTTTTTTTTTTTAATGTGATCCAACTGTATGCTTTCTACAAGACACACACTTTAGGTTCAAAGACACAAATAGGCCAAAAGAAAATAATGAAAAATGGTATAATATTCAAACAATAACCAAAAAAGGGTTAAAGTGGCTATATTAATACAAGAAAAAATAGACTTTATGACAAAAATTATTACTAGAGACAGAGGAAAACATTTTCTTATGATAAAATAATTAATCCACTAAAGATATACAACAATTCGGCCAGGTGCAGTGGCTCACGCCTGTAATCCCAGCACTTTGGGAGGCTGAGGTAGGCTGATCACTTGAGACCAGGAGTTTGAAACCAGCCTGGTCAGCATGGCACAATCCTATCTCTACTGAAAATACAAAAAAAAATACAAAAATTAGCCAGGCGTGGTGGCACATGCCTGTAATCCTAGCTACTAGGGAGGCTGAGACATGAGAATCACTTGAACCCAGAAGATAGAGGTTACAGTGAACCAAAATCACACCACTGCACTCCAGCCTTGGTGACATAGCATGATTCTGTCTCAAATACATAAAACAATTATATATGCAACTAACAACAGAGTCCCAAAATACATGAAGCAAAAACTGACACAATGGAAGGAAGAAACAGATGATTCAATAATAATTGGAGATTTCAGTATCTCTCTTTCAACAATGCATAGAACAACTAGACAGATCAGAAAGAAAATGGAAGACTTGAACAGCACTAGATACCAACTAGACCTAACAGAATACTCCACCCAAAAATAGCAGAATATACATTCTTCTCAAACGCACATACAATATTCTTCAGAATAGACCACATTAGATCCAAAAAATCTCAATATATTTAAAATAATTAAAGCTTCACAAGTATGTTCTCAATTACAATGAAATAGAATTAGAAATCAGTAACTGAAGGCAATTTTGAAAATTTACAAATACGTGGAAACTGAAGAACACACTACCTAATAACCAATCATTCAAAGAATAAATACAAAAGAAATTAGAAAGTGCTTTAAGGTGAATGAAAATGACACTACAACAGATCAAAACTTATGAAATGCTGCTAAAATAGTGCTTTTGGGAAAACTATCTAGAAATGCCTATATTGAAAAAAAAATCTCAAATCAATAATCTATTCTTCCACCAAAAGAAACTAGAAAAAAAGAAAACTAAACTAAACCCAAAGCAAGAAGAAGGAAGGAAATAATTAAATTAAAGAAGAAATAAATGAAATAGAACATAGGAAAATAATACAGGAAATCAACAAAACCAAAAGTTGGTTTTTTGAGAAGTTCAACAAAATTGACAAACTTTTATTTAGAATAACGAAGAAGGAAGTAATATTCATGTTACTAAAATTAAGAATACAAGAAGGGACATTAATACACCTTACAGAAGTGAAAAGGATTATATGCCGATAAATTAGAAAATTTAAATGAAATGGACAAACTCCTAGAAAGAATCACACTATCAAAACTGACGTAAAAAATACATACAGAATTTGAATACACCTATAACAAAGAGATTGAACTCCCTCCAAAGAAAAGCAGTAGCTTCACTGGTGAATTCTAGTCAATACTTAAAGAAGAATTAACATCAATCTTCCAAAAATTAAAGAGCAGATAATACTTCTCAAATCATCCTATGAGGCTGTGTTACCCTGATACTAAACTAGACAAAGCTATCATGACAAAACAAACTGCAGACTAATATTTCCTATGAATATAGATGCAAACATTTTCAATGAAATCCTAGCAAACAGAATCTATCAACATAGAAAAAGGATTACACATCATGATCAAGTAGAATTTATCCCACAAATGCAAGATTGTGTGATATATGATCAATATACTAATGCAACTGTATTTCTAAATAGTAGCAATGAACAATCCAAAAACAATTCAATTAATGATAGCAACAAAAACAATAAAATAATTAGGAATAAATTTAATAAAAGAAGTGCATGACTTGTACACTGAAAATGACAAAACATCACTGAAAGAAAATAAAGAAGACCTAAATAAATGAAAAGTATCCTGTGTTCATGGATTGAAAGATTTATGTTTCCTAAGATGGCAGTACTCTCCAAATTGGTCTACAAATTCAATGCAATCTCTATCAAAAGCAAAGCTGGCTTTTTTTTTTTATAAAATATTAACAAACGAATCCTAAAACTCTTATGAGATTGCAAAGGACCCAGAATAATCAAATCAATCAATAATCAAAACAATCTTGAAAAAAAAAACAAAGTTGAAGGATTCACATTTCTTAATTTCAAAACTTACTATAAAGCTACAGTAATCAAGACTGCAGTACTAGTACAAGAATAGACATATATATATATGGAATAGAACTGAGACACAAAAAATAACTACAGGTATAGTTGAAAATTTTTCACAAGGATACCAAGACAATTAATGGGGCAAGGATCATCTTTTCAACAAATGGTATTGAAACAACTGAATATCCATGTGGAAAAGAATGAAATTGGATCCCTACCTCACATCATACATAAAAATTAACTCAAAATGGATCAGACACCTAAATATATGAGCTGAAACTCATAGAAGAAACCTTAAATATAAATCTTATGACTGTGGATTAGATTTAGATGTAGATTTGTTTTTAGATATGACAACAAACATACAAACAACAAAAGATAAAAATAGATAAATTTGGCTCTGAGGCACAAACCAAAATTGTTTGTGCTTCAAAGGATACTATAAAGAAGTGAGAAAGGAATACACAGAATGGGAGAAAATATTTGCAAAATATATATCAGGAAGGGACTTTTATCCAGAATATATAGATAATTATTACAATTCAATGATAAAAAGACACCTCATTTTTTAAAACATGGCGAAGAATTTGAATAGATATATATACAAATGGCTAATAAGCACCTGAAAAGATGTTCAACATCATTAGTCATTAGATAAATGCAAATTAACACCACAATGAGATACCACTTTGCACCCACTGGGATGGCTGTAATGAGAAAGGCAGATGATAACAAGTGTTGACAATGATGTGGAGAAATTGGAACACTCACACACTTCTGGTGGGAATGCAAAATGGCACAGCTGCTATGGAGGAATGTCTGGAAATGCCTCAAAAGATTAATAGTAGCCAAAAAGTAGAAACAACCTAAATGTCTATCAATTGATGAATGGATAAGCAATATTTGAAGTATTCATACAATGATATGTTATTCAGTCATACAAATGAATGAAGTACTGATACATTCTACAACATGGGTAAAACTTGAAACTAATGCTAACTGAAAAAAAGCCAGACACCAAAGGTCACATATTGTATGGTTTTATGTATATGAAATGTCTAAGATTGGCAAATCCATAAAGACATAAAATAGATTACTAATTGCCATGGACTTGGGGAAAGGGAGAATGCAAAATGACTGTTAATGAGAACAAAGTTTCCTTTTGGGATGATGAAAATGTCTTGAATTAGATTGCGGTCAATGGCAATATGCTGAAAACCACTGTATTGAACACTTGAAGGGTGAATTTTATGGTATGTGAATTATATCTCGATAAAACGTTTGATGAACTAATAAACTGGAAAGAATCTTAGACTGTGAGGAATATACAATCATACAATTACAAATGCTTGTTATTAGCATCAGGAACTTCTTTGAAATTACCAGTTAAATATTTGCTTGCATAGACCACTTGTGGATAGAATTTTGTGTATTTATGATCTATGCAGGCAAATATTTAATTGGTAATTTCAAAAAAGATCCTAGTGCTAATAATGGGCTGTGTGTCTAAGTGGCATGTGAGGGCAAATAGCTTTAATTTTTAAAAACTACTCAAGAAATACATGTCTGATGGAGTATAAAATGGTACAATCATTTTTTGTCAATTTCTTATAAAATTAAGCAATTTATATATGCCTTATGATCTAGAAATTTCCATAAATATTTACCCAAAAGAAATGAAGGATTATGTCCACAAAAAGACTTGTACAAGAATATTCACAAAAACCTTAGGAAAAATAGCTTCAAACTGGAAATAATCCACATGTCCAACAACAAGACAATAGGCAAAGAAATTGATGGCATATTCATGCAGTAGAATATGATACAGCAGTAAACAATGAACTACTCATGACAATAAAATTTTATTTCATCAACATTATTTTGAATAAAAGAAGCCATATCTAATATAGTACACACTGTATGGGAACAAGCTATAATAATTTATGATGATGGAAGTCAGAAAGTGGTGGTCTCTGGGGGAGAAGGTAATTGAATGGAAAGAAGCATAAGCTAACTTTCTGGAGTGAAAAAAAATGTTTTTACCTTATTTTAGGTAGTGGTAATGTGATTGTATAGAATAATCCAAACTTGCCAACCAAGCGCCATGATCTAAGACTTTTTTATTGCATGAAATTTATATCTCAAAGCCAAAGTGTTACAAGATTATAACTTTTTTTAATCTCAGATAATTCTGATGTGCAACCACATTTAGGAAACACTCATTTAAACTAAAAAATCTTTTTCCTTAAGGTCAAGAATAACTTGTGTAGGAATTTCTATTCATCAACAATTTTTTGTACTTCAAGGCTATAGTAGCAGGCTCTTGATAGAATCATCCTCAGCAGCCTAAGAAAATGCTGTTTTAAAGAATTAAGAGGTATATTTAATTTATTTTATAATTACAAATCCAGCTCTCTTCTAAATCTTTAATTTCAATCATCTGGCTCCTCAGGCAAAAGCCTGACTAAACTTTGTACCTATGTGATTACTCTAAAATTTCTAATACAGACAGAGAATTCAGTTCCAAGATATGATTGATATTTTGGGGAGCACACTGTCACAGTCCTGTGTTATGACTATTGTAGGTGCACATAGAATAGAACATGAGGTCTATGTTTACAAGCTTGGCAGAAGAGAACATCAAAGTGTCTCAGATAAAGCTGAAGGTCACATTTACTTTACAGAGAAGCTGGTGGTACCATGTGTGTACAGAAAATCCCACTCTACATTAGAAAGCATCCAATGCAAGAAATACCTTGTTACTAGAGGCTCACAGATGACCTCACACATCTCAAAGTTACCCTTAAAAGGGGAGAGATTGAAAAGTTGCTGATAAAAACACATCCCAGAGAGATGAGGACTACACACCAAGAGAATGCAAAGCCAACTCCAGAGCTCAAAGTGACAACCTGGACCAAGAACATTGACAAACTGAAATGCAGAACCCCCAAATTTAAGAAGGAAGATGCAACACTCCAGTAAACTGTGAGACATTGACATTTGCTAATCCCAGAAGCAATTAACTAGACACTTTCACTCTTGGTTTTCCACCACTTAAAAAAAGAAATAGAAAGAAGATTCATGCATGAGTCCTTGGTATTGCAATCACTGAATCACATAAATTAATAAAGTTTGCAAAGATGGTGGTCAACTCATTTTTAAAAATAAAACTGTTAATACCTTTAATTGAGTGCATACCATGTGGTAGGCACAGAGAAAGCCCTCAACATATGCTAGATATTATCATTGAAAGGGGTTTAGTGGGTGCATAGATGGTACTCAGTAGTATATTTCTTCTGCATTTTTCTTTTGTCCCTTCCTCTCCTGTGGTAAGATAAAATGGTCACAAATTCCTTGCAGCTGTTCCCATTAAATGGTAGAATCAATTCTGTTACAACTTAACCCTGATCTGGCCTTCTAACTTGCTTTGATGTCACGCAGCTTCTGTGTTTAGATCTCAAGTGGTCTTTCAGTGGCTGCTGTTGGTCCTTTGGAATGCTGCTACCATGGGAAGAAGCCCAAGATAGTCTGTTGGAGACATGTGGCCCAGCTGCAAGCCAGCAATAACCAGCCAAAAATGCGAGAGAGGTCATCTTAGACATTCCAGCCCCAGTTGAGCCTTAAGATGACTGCAGCCAACAGAGTGGCCTCAGGCAAGACCACCAGAAGAACCACTTGAACGAACACAGCCCAGATGGCTGGCCCACAGAATAACTGTTATCTTAGGCCACTAAGTTTTGGGGTGGTTTATTATGCAGCAATAGAAAACTAATAACATTTCTCCTTCCTTGTTCAATACCAAGTGAGTCACCAGATGATTCAAACTTATTAGAAAGAGTTGAGTTCTAAGAGTGAGGACAATGGGAGATGCCAGAATTTTCTGAAAGGAGAGATTCAATTGCCTCATGACAGTTCTGGTAGGGCTCCTTCCACTGGGGGAATAGATGGATGCATTTGCTTAGTTGTCTTAACAACCAAGTTAAATTCCCAGCTCAGTAACTTCCATCAATAACTCTGCAATTGTGTATTATCCCAAATGAAAAACAAAATGCAAAACTGAATGGAAACCAATCAATTTAACCTCACCGATAGACATAACATATAGATAACAGCAGCTTAAAGAGCAAAATGTCAAAGTGCCTCTTAGCATCATAGAAAATTTGTACTGTGCAATTTTCATGTTAACCAATTAAAAACTCAAGCCCAATTATGCCTAAATCAATCAGTTGCCTGATCAATAATAACAATAGTCTCATTTATCAAGATTTACTATGTATCAGGCACCACCTAAATGGTTTATATGTGATTACTCCTCCCAACTAACTATAAGATGAAGGTTCTTTTTTTGTCCATCTTAAAGATAGACAGGGAAACCAAGATGTCCATTTAACTTACCTCCCAAGCTCTTACAACTAATCACTGGCTTAAGTTAAATACAAACAATTAGATTCTTTAACTAGAGTTCTTGACCTCTTCTAAATGCTTTGACCTATGGATCCAGATCTGAGGCTTTCAGCTTATTGGGCAGTAAAAATAAAGCTCAGACTATACCCTCTATAGATGTGCTTGGAAAGACACTCAGGGGCAGCCCTTCTACCTTTGTCTGTTAAATACTCAAGCCTAAAGACAATCATTTTGCTCCACTATACAAATGGGTTGTTGATGAATCTCTGCCTCTAATACTCCTGACCTGGCTAGAGAGACAGAGGTTGAAACATGAAGGAGGAAGCCCTCAAAAAACAGTGTGCAAGCTCACAGGAGACCCACTCCCCAAAATGAGACCCAAATCTACCCAGTGGATGCTCCTGGAGGCTCTGAGTAGATAATGATTTCCCTCTGGTCCTGGTTCTTTAAGAACTTGAGGGACACCCCTTCCAGAGCAGTGGTTCTTAATCTTGGCTGAACATTAAAATTACCTAGGGATTTAACTGACTCAGTCTTTTTAATAATTCGTCATTAACATGTTCAACTTTCCACTCCAGGTGATGTCCTAGGCCATAGTCTATGTATTGGTCGCCCATTCGTTGAGAACCTACTTTTGATGTTATAAGCTCTGTCCTTGGATGTAAAGAAAAAATGTAGCAGAAAACATGGACATCTCTTTATTTATGATATGTCCTAGAAGAGATGCACATTTGTGTAGCAGTAGCTGTGGGATTTATCAAGCAATGTATTCCTCAAGACCAGACAAGACCTGTCTTCTTACATCTTGACCTGCAGCTACATATAATGTGTGCTTGGTTTAAAGAAGTACAAAGTCCATATTCTGTCAAGAAACCTGTCATTCATTACTCCCATTGAGGACTGGTGGTCATTCTGTAGACTATATCTCAAAAATATTGTCTGCATCTAGCTCCAACTACATCTCCTGGCATGTATTCACAACCCCCAGGAACAGTTTTCTCCAGACCAAACAAATAGAAGTTCTGCATTTCACCATCGCCAGAACTAAAAACAAAACCTCACAACTATACAAGCACCTAATACATAGTTGGGTTAGCAACCATATATCCCATATATTTTTATTCATCATGGTAGACACTTAAGCTCTAGTTAAGGGGCACTAACGCTCCAGTCAAGATCTATTGCCCTGCAGTCATTGTTCTTGCCAAGACTCTCCATCTGGTACCCTAACATGTCTAATGCCTGAGATTTAGGATGGTACATGGCATTTATGGCCATATGTGAAATAATAAACCAGAGTGTTTTCTCCATGTGCCATCCTACCACACAGTGCCCAGAACATAGTAGACACTCCACAAATACTTATTGAATTAAATAGTAGTGACTGACCACACCACTCACCTCTTCACAAGCCAAAATTATGTTGCAATCACCAAGTTTCTGGACACTGGAATGGTTCCAGACACTTTCTAGAATTAACTGTCCCTACCTAGAGTTCCCAGGTTCAGTCCTCCAGAGATTCTCCCATTATTTCAGTCTGTGAGCCCCAATCCATATTGTGATTTCACCAAAACTTCTTTTATTTTTCAAAAGGCAATACCAATGCCACCTTTTTATCTTCATAAAGAAGCTGAAAAAAATAAACCACACTTTAGAATGTCCCATCATAATTACTACTCACCACTGGATATTGATGTCATCCTCAACCATCACCCAGTCACCAGCTTGCTCTTAGTCTTCCCAACACAGATCAATTGTCTTATATAGAGAAGTTTCATTGCCTCGATTTTAAAAATGAATTCAGGAATGTTAAGGATACTTTCAAAAACCACTCTACTAATCTGTGATAGGATCAGACCTAGACTCCTGATCCAAAAATTCCATTGGCAATATCATGATCACTTTTCACGATCACTTGGGAAGTGTTAAAAATTAAAATATGTGAGTGGGAAAAAGCCACATATTTGGTGGGTTCAGTTGTTATCTCCCCTTCCATCTTAGAAGAATATTATTAACTATTAGCTCTCGTAAGTATAGCAAGACATTGGCTATCTCATAGTTTTTTCTCTTATAGAAAGGAGAAAAGAATGCTAAAGTAAAGTATCCAGCCTGAGTAAAGAGAATGAACAAGTCCAAAATAGAAATGATCCATTTAATATTTTACCATGGAGATCCTTCTTTTTTCTCTTATTTCACTGGTGAATATTTTATTGAATGCCTAACATATGCCAGCCCAATTATTATATATGTATATTGGATATGTGTCCCCATTTTTACCCTCAAAATAGCCAATACCCTCATAATTAATGATTAATGATGCTATCATTAATCAATCCTATATATGAGGAAACTGAAGCATGGCATAGATTGTTTAGCTAACTTCCTAAAAGTAATGCTGCAAATTAATGTTGAAATTTGGATTCAAATTCAGCCCATCTGGGTCCAGAGAAGTGCTTTATGCTGATACTACTTCATCATATCATATGCAGTACAGGCCAAGGTAGATGAATTTTAAGAGACAAGATACATTATTTCCCCTGAATGTATTTTGTGCTGGCAACACAGTCAAATATGAGATTTCCAAAGTTTCATAGCCCTCAGACATGAATCGTGGTGGCTTCCATCTGACAGAGCAGATTGCACTATCTTCCAGAAATACAGTCTGTAACAGGTTTCCTGGAGAACAGGATAGGAACCACAGATGCCCCATCTGCTTCCTGCTGCCCGTTTGGAATACATCCAACTTGTGTCATCTTATTTCATGAACTTTTTCAGCTTGGACTATGTCTAGGTGCCCATTCTCTCCCAAAATCAGTCCCAGACCCTACCAGACACATAAGACTTTCTACTACTCATTTCCTGTCACTGTCAAGCTTCACTGCTGAAACCAGAGTTATTTCTATTGTTATTTGCTAAATATTTCTCTTGGTGACAAATGGCATATTTCTGAAGGGCAATCCTATAAAATAAGTTAGAGATTATCTTGGGAACCCCATGAGGGTTAAGCATGATGTGGTAGATTGAAAAAATGGCCACAATTTTGTGGTTCCTCCCATCAAGGGCTGGAATTTATTTCTCTGTCCCTTTAATCTGGGTTGTCCATGTGACACACTTTGGAAAAAAGGAACATTAGCAAATGTGACACAAACTGAAAACTAAACAGTGTACATTGAGGCTTGTCTTCTCTGGTTGTGCTTGAAATCTTGAGACCACCATGTAAATGAGCTTTTGCTAGCCTGATGACATAAGAAACCACCTAGAGGAAAACCTGGCCACCCCAGCCAATAGCCACCAAACTGTCAGACATGTGAGTCCATCCTAGATCCACCACTGTCAGATGCCCACAAGCTGACCACAGATGCTTCACAGAGCCCAGCAGAGACCAGACCAGCTGGCCCAATTCAGAAGAACATCCCAGCCAAGCCACAGAATTATGGGCTAAATAAAATGTTTGCTATTTTAAGCCACTACGTCCTGGGATGGTTGTTTTTACAGCAAAAGCTGATACACATGGCAAGCCATAGTAAGGTAGTTTGAAAGAAAAAAAGGGGGACTTCTGGCTTCTGGTTCAGCATGTAAAGAGCTTGGAAGTCACCACTCCATCCTAACAACAAGCTAAAAGCTGAACAAATTGCAAATGAACAGCTCTTCTTGCATTCATAAGAGAGGTGAGGACACAAGGCAAACTGTTCCCCCCACGTTTGGAGAGACAGGCAAACACAGGACGTCACAGCTCCTAGGGCAAAGAGCCATGAGCAGAGACCACCATGAGAACCAGTGCTGGGGTAGGAAAATCTGAACTGTAATTGATGAATGGCTGGAGGCTCAGCATAGACAAGTCTGAGAGATAAAAACTCCAGGGGATCCAGTCACAGGGGAAACTCCACATTTTGGTGAGTTTTACTTCCAAGAGTTTGGCCAGGTTCTTGCAGTAAACATCAGAGAAATTTTTCTTTTCATGCTTCTGACAAGGGGAGGGTAAAAGGAATGATTTTAAAATACACTGGAATACGGTTTTTCTGGGAAGGCTTGCCTCCAGGAGAAACTATTTAACCAGAGCCTAAAATGCTGGGGTATTATCAAAGCCTAACTGACTTGGGGAAAGAGAAATATCCAAACCCACCCACGTCTATCTACCCTCTCCCACCTAAGTGGGGAGGAAAAAGGGTTCACAGTCCAGAGGCACAGACTCACTAAATGACTGAGGCTTACTCTCAAGACTGCAGGATGCTTCCCCTCCCCTCACATCTTACCACCACATTATTAAAGGTTGATTTACAACAGTTACTTTTACTAGGTACATCATGTCCAGCTATGAAGAAGAAATTACACGGCATACTAAAGGCAAATATATATGTACACATATATATAATATATATTATACATAATACATACATAATATATTATATATTATACATACATAATATATGTATTATACATATATAATATATTATATATTATACATGTATTATATATAATATTATATATAATACATATGTATATATGTATATATAATATATGTATATATGTATATATAATATATGTATATATGTATATATAATATATGTATATAGGTATATATTATATATTATACATGTATATATGTATATATTATATATAATATTTTATATATATAAATATAAATTATATAAATTATATAAATTGTATATATAAAGTATATAAATTATATAAACATAAATATATATAAATATTATATATAATATATTATATATAATATTATATATGTATATCTTATATATAATATATAATATATTATATATAATATATTATATATTATATATATTATATAATATTATATATTATATATTATATATATTATATAATATTATATATTATATATATTATATAATATTATATATTATATATTATATATAATAAATAATATATATTATATATATAATATATAATATTATATATTATATATAATAAATAATATATATTATATATAATATATAATATATTATATTATATATAATATATAATATATATAATATATACATATATACATGTATAATATATAATATATACATATATGCATATATTATATATACATATATACATATATTTTGATATATATACACACACATATATATTATATATATATGTATCTATACACAATTTGAAGAAGACAGAGGACACATCAAAACCAGACATGGCAGGGATGCTAGAATTATGAGACTAGCAGTTTGAAACAACTATGATTAATATGCCAAAGGCTCTAATAGATAAAGTAGACAGCATGTAAGAACAGATGGGCAATGTGAGTAGAGAGATGAAATCCTAAAAAAAAAAAATGAAATGCTAAAGATCAAAAATACTGTAACAGAAATGAAGAATGTCTTTGATGCTCTTATTAGTACACGAGTGCAGCTGAAGAAAGAATTTCTGAGCTTGATATATCAAGAGAAACCTTCAAAACTGAAAAGCAAAGAGAATAAAAATTGAAAAAGAACAAAATGTCAAAGGACTGTGGGACAACTACAAAAGGCATAACATACACATAGGGGAATTCCAGAAGAAGAAAGAGAGGGAATATTTGAAACAATAATGACTGAGGGTTTCTCCAAATTAATGTCAGACACCAAATCACAAATCAGAAAACCTAAAAGGACACCAAGCAGTATAAATGCCACAAAACCTAAACTTGGGAATATCATTTTGAAAGTAGAAAATCAAAGATAAAGAGAAAATTCTGAAAGAAGTGAGAAGAAAAAAACATCTTACATATAGAGGAATAGAAATAAAATTTACATTGAACTAATCCTCAACAGCCACACAGGCAAAAAGAAAATGGAGTGACGTGTTTAAGGTATTAAAAAAGAAAACCACCAACCTAGATAGAACTTTGCGTCCTAAAAAATTATCCTTAAAAGGTGAAGGAGAAATAAAACCTTTCTCAGATAAACAAAAACTGAGAAAATTTGTTGCCACTTAATCTTGCCTCACAAGAAATGTTAAGAAAATTCTTTAGAGAAAAGGAAAACAATATAGATCAGAAACTTAGATCTACATAAAGAAAGAACATCAAAGAATACACGAAGGTAAAATTAGAACTTTTATTTTCCATATATATAATTTTGAGACAGAGTTTCACTCTTGTTTCCCAGGCTGGAGTGCAATGGCACAATCTTGGCTCACCACAACCTCTGCCTCCTGGGTTCAAGCGGTTCTCCTGTCTCAGGCTCCCTAGTAGCTGGGATTACAGGCATGTACCACCATGCCCTGCTAATTTTGTATTTTTATTTAGTATATATATATATATACACACTAAGAGGCATATATATACTTACGTATGCTTATATATAAGTGAAGGAATGACAATAATGTTAAAATAAAGAGAAAAATAATATTATTTTTGTTTCTGTTTTGTTTTGAGAGAGAGTCTCATTCTGTCACCAAGGCTGGAGTAGAGTGGTGTGATCTCAGGTCACTGCAAACTCCACCTTCTGGGCTCAGGTGATGTTCCCACCTCACCCTCCCAAGTAGCTGGGACTACAGGTGCACACCACCACACCTGGCTAATTTTTATGTATTTTTTGTAGAGATGGGGTTTTGCCATGTTGCCTGGTCTCGAACTCGTGGACTCAAGCGATCTGCCTGCCTCAGCCTCTGAAAGTCTGGGACTACAGGCTATTTTGTTATTAAAAGGAACTCACACTTTCTTTGAAGTGGTATAATTTTATTTGAAAGTGTGTTTGGATTAGTAGTAAATGTGTATTGCAAACTCTAGAGTAACCACTTAAAAAAGGTTAAAAAAAGAAATATTACTGATATGACAAAGGAAACAATGAATCATGTGAAATACTTAGTACCACAAAGGCAGAAAAAAAGAGTTGAGGACAAAAGTAGAAACAAAGGGCAAGGTCACCAAATAGAAGACAGTAGCAAATATAGTAGATATTAATTCAACTATACCAATGATGAGTTTGAACATCAATGGTCTAAATTCAGCAATTAAAAGAGAGATTGTCAAAGTGAATTAAAAAACAAGACCTATCTCTGTGTTGTCCATAAAAAACCTACTTTAAACATAGACACATTAAGATTAAAAGAAAATTGAGAAAAATATACCATGCTAACACTGATCCAATAAAAGCAAGAGAAGCTATATTAATTTCAGACAGAGTAGACTTTAAAGCAAGGAAAGTTATCATGTATAAAGAGGGCATTACCTAATGATAAAGGGATCAATTCTCCAAGAAGACAAAACAGTCTTTAATGTGTATGCACCTAAAAACAGAGCATCAAACTACTACAGGCAAAAATTGATTGAACTGCAAAAAGAAATAGATAAATCCACTATTATTGGAGATTTCAACACTTCTCTGTCAGAAATGGGCAGATTCAGGAGACAGAAAATCAGTAAGAACATGTGTGAACTCAAAAACGCCATCAATCAACTTATATGCTTGTCACCTACAAAATATTTCATCTAATGATGGCAGAATACACATTCTTTTCAAGATGACATGGAACATTCACCAAGATAAACCGCATTCTGGGCCATAAAACACACCATAACAAATCTTAAAAAATAGAAATCCTATAACGTCTACTCTCAGACCACAATGAAATTAAATTCAAAATTAATAACAGAAAGATAACTGGAAAATCCCCAAATGCATGGAAGATAACACACTTCGAAATAACATATAAGCCAACTAACCTCAAGAGAAATTAAAACATATTTTGAATTAAATGAAAATAGAAACACAGCTTATAAAATTTGTGTGATACAGTAAAATCAGTGCTTAGAGGGAAGCAATATCTATTGATACATACTTAAAAAGAAGAAAAATTTAAAATCAATAATTTAAGTTTTCATTTTAGAAAACTAGATAAACAAGAGCAAATTAATCTAAAGCAAGCAGAAGAAAAGATATAATAAAGCAGAAATCAATAAAATTGAAAGCAGGAAATTAATTCAGAAAAATCTATGAAAACAAAAAGATGGTTATTTTTAAAAGATTATAAAATGAATAAGCCTTTAGTCAAGCTAAGACAAAAAAGAGATGGGACACAAATTACTAATATCATAAATGAAAGAAGAAACACTGCTGTAGATCCCATGGACATTAAAAGACTAATAAAGGAATATTATGAATAATTCTATGTTTTAGATTTGAGAACCTAGGTGAAATGAATCAATTATCTGAAAAACACAGTCTGCCAAAACCCACACAAGAAGAAATACACAGGCTGGGTGCTGTGGCTTATGCCTGTAATCCCAGCATTTTGGAAGGCTGAGGCAGGAGGATCGTTTGAACCCAGGAGTCTGAGATCAGCTTCGGCAACACAGGAAGACTCTGTAACTCATACGAGAAGAAATATACAGGCTGGGTGCTGTGGCTTATGCCTGTAATCCCAGCACTTTGGAAGGCTGAGGCAAGAGAATTGCTTGGACCCAGGAGTCTGAGACCAGCCCCGGCAACACAGGGAGACCCTGTCTCTACAAAAAATATTTAAAAATTAGCTGGGCATGGTGGCACATGCCTATGGTCCTAGCTACTAGAAAGGCTAAGAAAGAAGGATTGTTTGATCCAGGGAGGTCAAGTCTTCAGTGAGCCATGATCTGCACTGTAGCCTGGGCAACAGAGCAAGACCGTGTCTTGAAAGAAAGAGACAAGGAAAAGAAGGGAAGAGAAAGAAAGAAAGAAAGAAAGAAAGAAAGAAAGAAAGAAAGAAAGAAAGAAAGAAAGAAAGAAAGAAAGAGGGAGGGAGGGAGGGAGGGAAGGAAGGAAGGAAGGAAGGAAGGAAGAGAAAGAAAAGAAAGAAAGAAAAGAAAGAAAAAACAAAGAAAGAAAGAAGGAAGGAAGGAAGGAAAAGAAGGAAGGAAAGAAAGAGAAAGAAGGAAGGAAGAAAGGAAAGAGAGAGAAAAAAGAGAGAAAGAAAGAGGGAGAAAGGGAGGAAAGAAGGAAGGAAGGAAGGGGAGAGAAAGAAAGAGGGAGAAAGGGAGGAAAGAAGGAAGGAAGGAAGGGGAGAGAAAGAGAGAGAGGGAGGGATGGAGGGAGAGAGGGAGGGAAAGAAGAGAGAGAGAGAGAAAGAAACAATCTAAACAGGTCTATATATGTTAAAGAAATTATTAGAATCAATAATTAATAACCTTTCAAAACAGAAAAAACCAGGTCCACATGGTTTTACTGGTGAATTCCACCAAATATTTAAGGAAGAAATTATACCAATTCTCTATAATCTTTTTAGAGGATAGAAGCAGAAAAGATACTTCCTAACTTCTTCTATGAAGCCAGCATTGCCCCAATACCAACAGCAGAAAAACACATTATAAGAAAAGAAAACTACAGACCAATATCTCTTATGTATACATAAGAAATGTGTAAAAATTCTCAACAAAATATTAGTGAATTGAACTCAACAATATATATAAAGAGTTATACAGCACAAGAAAATGATACTTATCCCAGCTGTGCAAAACTGGTTGAAAAATCAAAATTAATTAATGTAATCCATCACATCAAAAGGCTAAAAAATTACATAAATATATCAATAGATGCAGAGAAAGTATTTGGCAAAATCCAACAGGTATTTATAGTAAAAACTCACAGTAAACTAAGAATAAAGGGGAACATTCCCAAGTTAATAAAGAATATCTATTTTTAAAAAATTACATCTAACATCATAATAGTGAGAAACTAAAAGCTTTTTCACTCAGATCAGGACAAGGCAAGTATATTTCCTCTCATAATTCCTTTGCAAAATTGTACTGGAAGTCCTAGCTAATGCAATAAGACAAGAAAATGAAATAAATTGTATACAGATTAGAAAGGAAGAAATAAAACTGTCTTTTCTTACAGATGACATGATGGTCTATGTAGAAAATCTAAAAGAATCAACAAAACAGCTTCCCAGAATGAATAACTGATAATACCAAGGTTTCTGAATACAAAGTTAATATACAAAAGTAAATTGCTTTCCAATACATTAGCAATGAACAAGTGGAAACTGGCATTAAAAACACAATAGTATTTGTGTTAGCAACCCCCAAAATGAAATACTTAGGTGCATATATAACAAAATATGTACAAGATCTCTATGAGGGAAACTACAAAACACTAATGAAGGAAATCAAAGAACTAAGTAGAAATATTCCATGTTTATGGATAGAAAGACTCAAACCTGGTAAGTTGTCATTTCTTCACAGCTTGATCTATAGAGTCAATGCAATCCCCATCAAAATCCCAGCAAGTTGTTTTATGGATATCAACAAACTGATTCTAAAGTTCATATGGAAAGAACAAAGACCCCAAATAACCAACACAATATGGAAGAAGAACAGAGGACTAACACGGTCCAAATTCAAGATTACTATAAAGCTACAACAATCAAGACAGTGTAATATTGGTAAAATAATAGACAAATAGATCAACAGCACAGAATAGAGAGCTCAGAAAAATAGACCCACATAAATATGGTCAAATGATCTATGACAAAGAAGCAAAGACAATACAGTGAAGCAAAGATAGTCTTTTCAACAAATGGTGTGGGAACAACTGGACATTCTCATGCAAAAAAAAAGAAAGAAAAATAATCTAGACACAACCATTATACTTCTTATAAAAACTAACTCAAAGTGGATACTAGAACCAAATTCAAAATGTAAAACTATTAAACCCTTGGAGATAACAGGAGAAAAATCTAGATAACCTGGGGTGTGGCAATGACTATTTATATACACCAAAGGCACAATCCACAAAAGAAATAATTGATAAGCTAGGCTTCCTTAAAATTAGAAACTACTGTTCTGTGAAAGGTAGTGTCAAGGGAATGAGAAGACAAGCCACAGACTGGAAGGATATTTTGCATATGTTCCACGTCATATGGCTTCAAGAAAATGCAAATTAAAATAACAATGACATACCACTACACATCTATTAGAATGGCCAAAATATAGAACACTGACCACACGAAATTCTGGTGAGAATGTGGAGCAATAGGAATTTTCATTCACTGTTAGTGAGAATGTAAAATAACACAGCCACTATGGAAGACAGTTTGACAGTTTTTTACAAAAATAAACATATTCTTACCCTGTGACCCTCCTTTTTGGTATTTACCTAAGGAAATTGAAAACTTATGTCCACTTAAAAATCTACACGCAAATGTTTATAGCAGCTTTATTCATAATTGCCAAAACTTGTAAGTAAGCAAGATGTCATTCAGTAGGTGAATGGATAAATAAATTGTGATACATTCAGACAATGGAATATTATTCAGTGCTAAAAAGAGAGGAGCTGTCAAGCCATGAAAATACATGGAAGAATCTTACATGCATATTACTAAGTGAAAGAAGCCAATCTAAAAAGGCTACATACTGTACGATTCCAACTACATGACATTCTGGAAAAGGCAAAACTATGGAGACAGTAAAAAATATCAGTGGCTGTCAGGGGTTGTGGGGCGGATGAATAAAAGAATAACAGGATTTTTAGAACAGAAAAATACACTGTATAATACTATATTTGTGGATATTTGTCATTATTCATTTGTCTAAACTCCTATGGGTTAGAATAGAAAGTACATCCAAGAACAAACCTTAAACTATGGACTTTGGATGATAATGTGTCAATGTTGGTCCACTGCTTGTAACAAATGTACCACTCTAGCCGAGGATGTTCATAAAGGGGGAGGCTATGGATGTGTATTTACCTATACATGGCTAGAGTATGAAGCTATACATGCATATATACCTAGGCATAGGTATATGGGAAATCTCTATACCTTCCTCTCAATTTTGCTGCAAGCCTACAACTGCTCTAAAAAAAAGTCTTAAAAATGTGAATAGTTTAAATCACATCAATTTAAACAACCTGCAAGAAATAAGAATGTAGGGAATTGTTTTTCTCCACACCTGGATCTAGTAAAAATGCAGACAGTACATTTCCAAAGCAAAATGATAAAATAATGGGAAATTTCAGAGAACAGGGCTTTCTTTAAAAGAAAAAAGTGGTATTTTCTGAAATAAACAGAGCAAGACCCTATATGCATTTTGCACATTGTCAAAAGGTCACCTCACACATTCTGGACAACAACACAGAGCTTTATATAACCCACTGGACCTTGCCCATATGAAGTACAGAAGAAAACTTTCCTGCTTAATCATGGAAACCTTGCATATTCTGTTTAGTTATTCTCACTGTCAAAAGAATCCCATCTTCATTCATTAAATCATTCCGCAAATACATATTAGCACATGTTGTTTGTTAATTTTTTTTTTAATTTTTTTGAGATGGAGTCTCGCTCTTGTTGCCCAGGCTGGGGGGCAATGGCATGATCTCGGCTCACTGCAACTTCCGCCTCCTGGGTTCAAGCGATTCTCCTGCCTCAGGCTCCTGAGTAGCTGAGATTAGAGGTGCCTGCCACCATGCCCAGCTAATTTTTGTATTTTTAGTAGAGACGGGGTTACACCATGTTGGCCAGGCTGGTCTCAAACTCCTGACCTCAGGTGATCCACCCGCCTCAGCCTCCCAAAGTGCTGGGATTACAGGCGCATGTTATGTGTTAAAGCTCTGTCCTCAATGCTAAAGCAAAGCCAATCATGGTTCTTACCCTAACGGAGCTTATGTTCTGGTAGGTAAAGTGGGCATTAAATAAATAGATTGATAAATAAGAAATGCATGTAACAAGTGCCACACAGGTTATTATACAAATCTAAAATTAGAAAACTTGGCTTCATCAGAGAGGCTGTGAAAGCCTTCCCTTTGTAAAAGCATGCTTGAGCTGATATTTCTAGGATGTATGGCATTAAGCCTACAACTTGAAGAGCAAACACATATCTGGTTAGAAAGATGAACAAATGCAAAGGTCCTACATTGAGAGAGAGAGAGAAAATGAGTGAGGATGAGGAGCTAAAAAAAGACCAGGATGCCTGTGTCGCCATGAGATGAAGGCTACAACTCAAGAAAAGTTTAGAGAATAGCCATGGCCTTCAACCTAGGTAGGAGAGGTCTCAAACACACACTGGCTTTCAACCGGCCGCATTTCTCTCCCTGTGGCAAGAAACTTCTGGAGCTAAAGAGATGATGCCTTCTCATGCTTCCCTCTTTCTAGAGTCCATGCTTCCCTCTTTCTAGAACATTCTCCAGGTACAAGATACACAGAATTCCTTCTTCAAAGTATCCCTACCCTGCTTCCAAAGCCTGAGTGACCCCTTTCTCAGCTCAATCCTCCTAAGCATTGACCATCCTACTTGGTAGGTACCCTTGGGCCTGAGAAGTGATGAGCTATGGGCAAATGTTGAATGGGTAAGTAGAATGTCTATTCATGATTAAGGCTTCTTTGGTAAGTTGTGGTGTGAAACTACAAGGAGTCCAGGAATTCTTAAGGAAATCTGGCTCTCCAGATCATTGTGAAGTTATATTTGTCAAGATAGAAGGATGGAATATATCTTAACAGCTAGATTGATTTATTATTTTTAAATATTTAGGCATAGGGCATATGGGCCTCCATGTCTATTCTTACCCAGGGACCCACAAATGTGTAGGTTTGCTAAACAGGTAGGTTGCTGCTGAAGAACACAGAGCCTTGCAGTAAGTATTTCCCAAACTTTAACATACCTATGAATTACCTGGGGATCTTGTGAAAATGCAAGCACTGATATCTCCATTCTTAACGAGTTCCCCGGAGATGCCCATATTGCTTGTGTAGGGACCACACTTTAAGTAGCAAGGCTGTAGGGCATGTTAGGGAGTTTTATTTTTATCTAATTTTATCCAAAGAGCCATTAGAAGTTCTTGAGGGATTTCGAGGGACAGATTTTCAGTTTGAAAAGAGTACAATAGTTGAGGTGTGAAGTATAGATTAAGTGCAGAGGAATATGCTGACAACACTGGGCAGGAGAGAAAGTAAACACATTTGGAGATATTTAGAAGGTAAGATCTGCAGGGCTCAGTGGATTGGATGCAGGAAGAAGTGGTATGACCTCAGGAAGTACAAAGTTCAAAGAAGTGAATGGGTAAATATATAAATTAAATAATTCCTTCTCTGTCATTCTCTCAACTGAGGTTTCGGCATAGCAAGACTTGGGACAGTTTCAGTCGTGGATTACTTAAGAGAATTAAGAGGCTTTTTTCTGCCCCCTCGTAGATAGTCGGAAGCCATATTTAACCAAATTACATTTAACCTTCCTCTTCTTTTTCCTCAGAGAGCTAAAATAATAGAAGTGATAGCAGTTGTAATTATACCCATCTCAATTCACCTGCATTCCTTCTGCATGTAGTAAAAAGTCATCTGAGCAGTTTCTTCCTTTAATTAAGTGGTTGTGACCGTCACAAGTTCTTCTCAAAATGATTTCTCCAGTACCCAAGTGATTAAACATAGAACTCTGTTCCCCCTACTCTTGACAGCCTGAGAGCCCAAGCGTCCTACAGGAAAATGCTTTCTCCTTGGGGACTGGCTCTCGAGAGGCTTGCTTCCATACAGGCTGGGCTCTTGGAAATGTTTCCTGACTGCAGAGGGACTTTCACTCTGTTTGGTAAGTTGGAACAGGATTCAAGGTCCTGCTGAGCTAATCACTCAGCTGCACCAGCTGCAGAGGCACACTGTCCTGTGGGAGTCGGTGCCTCCAGGGAACTTACCGCTTTCTTCAGCAGAGGATGCCAACAATGGGTTTGCTGCTCGTCTAATTCCACCCCTACCCAGCTTTCTGCTGTGACTCACAAAAGGCAAAAGAAGCAATACTTGGAGGAGCCTCCAGCCTAAATTTAGGCAAGGTGTCTCAGTTCTCATAAATACCCAAGGAAAATTTTAAATTCAATGCACAGCACTCTTAGCCTGTGCTAAGAGTGTATCACTTCTCATTTTCACACTGGGTAAGCTTGATTTGCATACATTTCAAGAGCATCTTTCTCTTTTTTTATCTTTATTTATTGTCCTGTCCTCGTCCTACTTGCTGCTTTGGAACTCTGTATCAAATATTTATATATCTTTATTTCCTAGCTGTAACCCACTTCATCATTCCCTTCCAGAGAGCTTTATACTTCACAAAACCTGCTTGCTCCCACAACCCCCATGCACACCCACTTCCTTCTCCCCCTACAGCCACAGTACAAAACTGCCAGACTCAAGTTTAATTCAGGGGAGTCCTTGTTTCTCCCTCATTCTCTAATAACCTCAGAAGAAGGCATTTTGTGCTTCATCCTCAGCATCTGCTTTGCCTGGTGATGATGATTAATAGACAGGCCCAGGTGCCTGGTGCCCAAGGCGCCTAATTTAGTGTCGATCCTGCAGGGGCAGAGCATCAAGAATGACACAGGCCTGGTAATGCAGTAAGAATCTAGAGCCTGTGGCTGGCTGGAGAGCACATGTCCCACTGCTAGGGGACAGCCACTTCTCAGGTCCAGTTATTCCCACAGCTTTCAGTTTTTCACTGGACATTGAAATCCAATTTTAATGTGAAATCTCCAGATCTTCATCTTTTGGTTCAATTAAGAAAAAATCGTAAAGTGCTCAAATAGCACATCAGCAAGCCAGCAGTTTATGTACTCTGGTTTGTAGTTGTCGTGGCATGAAGCAGTTCACAGACACATTCACACTCAAAGGTATTTGGAAACACATTGTATGTGCTGTCCTGGCACTTTTTAAAAAATTTTTTTTAAGTTCTGGTGTACATGTGCCGGATGTCCAAGTTTGTCACACAGGTAAACGTGTGCCATGGTGGTTTGCTACACCTATCAATCAACCCATCACCTAGGTATTAATCCCAGCATGCATTAGCTCTTTTAGCTAGTGCTCTCCCTACCTCCCCAAACGGGCTCCAATGTTGTTTGTTCCCCTCCCTGTGTCCATGTGTTCTCATTGTTCAGCTCCCACTTTTAAGTGAGAAAATGCAGTGTTTGGTTTTCTGTTCCTGTGTTAGTTTGCTGAGGATAATGGCTTCCAGCTTCATCCATGTCCCTGCAAAGGACATGATCTCATTCCTTTTTATGGCTGCATAGTATTCCATGGTATATATGTACCACATTTTCTTTATCCAGTCTATCATTGATGGACATTTGGGTAAGTTAGTTCAACCATTGTGGAAGTCAGTGTGGTGATTCCTCAAAGATTTGGAACCAGAAATACCATTTGACCCAACAATCCCATTACTGGTTATAATATGAATATAAATTACCCATTTATATTACCCAAAAGAATATAAATAATTCTCCTGGCACTTCTCACTCATAAGTGCTCTGGACATTAAAAGGAAGAGTAATTAAAAGATCCTAACCTGACTATAACTAGGCAAACTTGAGGCCTGTCTTTGCATCCAGCAACAACAATAATAAAACTCTGCCTTTTAAAACTTGAAGAATAATCGTTCTTTATTCTAGATTTCCTTAAAGGGGTAGCACAAGGGCATTACCAAGGTCATAGAATTCTTTTGAAAATTCATCTTTAGACATCTCTTTTTCTTCCCAGAGTTTCTCACTCTGCAGCTGCTAAGCATCATCCCATCTCTCTTGCTGCCTCAATGTTCCTATAACATTCATTCACCTCTTTTACATCCCTCTGCTCAGTACATGACTCTCCTATTTGGGGGGAAATACACTGCTTTTTTTTTTCTCAAATACATAAGCCCTCCTGCCCTGGAATTGTAGCAAGAAAAACCATCAACCTAAAAGTAACAGTTATGCTCATTATCCTGGTATTCGGATATTTCCCCACATAACAATATAAGCTCTAAAGACTTTATCATCATCTTGCAATATTCGATCATCACTTGAAGTCCGACAGAGTATTGGCCATGATCATGACCAATACCCAGGGAATCTTTCGGGACTTGAGCTCATTCTTAAAGCTAGTTTGCTAATAATTAGTTGTCTAATGATCAAGTTATCCAATATTTAATCCTTCTCTGAATCCTTTCCATTATCTATCTTTTTCTGAAATCTACTTGGCTTTTTAATCATTTTTAAGCACATTTGCCTAGGGCACTTCTGAATTATCTTTATATTTTAAATATCAAATTTCCACTCTTGTGTAAATCTGTCCTTGTGGTGTCTTTTGCTATTTTATGTCCATTTCAACACTTTAAGGACATTTAGCCAACTTGTCTGAAAACTTTTTATTTTTTATTAATTGATACTTTAGGGTCACAAAGGTTTGGATTCTAGACGATCTCCACATGAAGCAATACACTGTGGAACTTTCTACACTGCCGGGGGCACAGTGAGTGCTCTGCTGTGATGGCCTCACCAATGTCTGTCCAGATAGCCCCTGGGGTCACAGGCATCTCTGAGGTTCTCTCTACTGAAAGGAATCTCTTCTCATTTAAAGAGGGTCCCCATCCTGTAACCTGAGTCACCCAAAGTTCTCCCTGGGACCTTCTTGTCTGTCGTGGGTACCTTACCCCTACCTACCAAAATAGCCTAGTCCCTGACCCCCAGGATACAAAACATCCATATTGATCATGGATTTCATTCCCACCTCAGTAATTTAGTAGCTGATGTCTTTGGATAAGAACCTAACCTCTCTGAACATCTGGTACATAGGTTGCACCACCTTTATTAAGAAGAATCACAATTACCCTCGTAAGTTTATGTAGGAATAGAAACAAATCTATGGACTGGCTGGATGCCTAGAAGGCATTCAATAAGGAAGGAGGAAGAGTGAGAGGAAGGGGGGGCATTTTATTTTTCTACAGACGACAACATCTGAGCAACAGAATAGGCAGAAAGACGCTGTCTAAGATTTAGAAAAAACTACATCATATCAACTGGGCCTTAGCTTTATTGAAAAATAAAAACAACAACCAACTATTCTTTGACTTCTTTGAAAATAGCCCCCCAGAAAAATCTATGAAAGCAATCTATAAAGTGTTAGTTTTAGCTGAATTAAAATTGTATGGGGAAAGAAATCAACCTTTAACCTTGTCCATTATAGCAGTAGATCTCTATGCTCCACAACCCAACTCCTTGGAAGTATTTTTGGCAATGGTCTTATCCAGAAAATTCACTGAATTAGTGAGTCCAGGTTATGAGTGTTTATGCTCTTTCCGGATTTCTTTAGCCAACCTCCCTGCCCCAAACAATAAATTACCATTTTCATCTGCACTTGCCTTGGGCAGCACCTCTTTATTAAAAGATTAACAAATAAATAAATGAGATGCAATTAGCCAGAAGCAACTGTATGAGACTTTTATCTCTAATGGGATGGAAATTGAAGGCAAAAATAGAGAATATTGATGACAAAATATTTGAATCTTGTGCTCTTTTCAGGGATCTGTAGAGCATGTGTCTGGTAACAGAGAGAGGAAAATATGTTGGGGACAGGGATGATATGTTCGTTCTAAGCTTCCTTTAGATGTACTAGCACCATCTGACCCCCCCATAGACTCTTAGAAATGCAACATTTGAAGTGTGGGTTCTTCTCCCCACCTACCCCTAAAGCTGAGTGTTTCTCATTTTCCCCTTAAAGGAGGAAGCACATTGTCATTATCATCTTTCCCATTCTTCACTCTGGAGTTCAACTTATTTCAGAATAAAATTGTCACCTCTCATTGGATATGACCAGTGACTGCTAAGTTTATCACAACACCCAGTTCAACTTCCATAAAATCACATCCTCCTTTCCTAAGCCACAAGCATCCAAGAGTTCTCAGCTACGATGCTGCAGGGAAGACGCCTACTCGAAGTAGAAATGTGTCAGTCCTTCATGTAAAAGCACAGGCAACTGATGCTTGTCAGTTTACAGCTGATGGCAGCCGGTGGAGAAGAAACCATCTTAGCTAGAGACTAAGAGCCTATGATCCTGGCTGAACTTTTCCACTAACTAGATGTGTGACCCTGCACAAGTTACCCTCCATTTAATTTCCTCCTCTCCAAAGTCAAGGCCTGTGCATGAAGATTCAAAGGTCCCTTCCAGCTTCACGGTGCCCCCTAGTCTGACCACCCACCAAAGCCCCTCAGGCTTGAGAAAGTCAGCAGGGTCTAGCTCCCTTCATGGCTTGACCCAAAACACTTTCTTGGTCTTTTGAAATTAACGCAGATGTTTTCATCTTTCCAAATTCTTTCTTTCTCTTATCTGATTAACTTTTTCCTTATTTCAAAAGCAGCATATGCTTATTGTAAAAATATCATACATACAGATAAGCAGTAGAGAAAAGTCACTCATAATGCCAAGTTCCTTCAAACTGTGACTTATATTTAGAGGTTCTTCATACTATCTGTAGTGTTTTCCAACTTTATAAGCCATTGACACATTGCTCCTTCTCTTTTTATTTTATTTGAAAACATAATTTTAATGGCTACAATTGCCGTATCATATGATTGTGCCATGCATGAATCAATTTATATACTCAATCAATTGGTATATCAATTTACATAATTTTTTTTTTTTGCGACAGAGTCTCGCTCTGTCACCCAGGCTGGAGTACAGTGGTAAGATCTAAGCTCACTGCAACCTCTGCCTCCTGGGTTCAAGTGATTCTTGTGCCTCAGCCTCCTGAGTAGCTGGGACTACTGGCATGCACCACCACATCTGGCTAATTTTTGTATTTTTAGTAGAGATGGGGTTTCACTGCGTTGGTCAGGCTGGTCTTGAACTCCTGACCTCAAGTAATCTGCCCTCCTCAGCCTCCAAAAGTGCTGGGATTACAGGCATGAACTACCATGCCCGGCTACATTTACTAATTTATATTTTTTAATTTTGATTCATACCACCAAGTTTGGATGGTTGGGGGCAGCAGTAGTACCTGGAATGCCACAGACTAAACCTGCCATGATTAGTAGGTACAATGGGAAGCACATTCTAAAGCAGTGATCCCCAACACTTTTGGCCCCAGGGACTGGTTTCATGGAAGACAATTATTCCACAGGTGGGGGTGAGAGGGATGGTTTTGGGATGAAACTGTTCCACCTTAGATCATCAGGTATCAGTTAGATTTTTATAATGAGCATGCAACCTAGATCCCCCATATGTGCAGTTCGCAATAGGGTTGGCACTCTTATGAGAATCTAATGCCTCCACTGATCTGACAGGAGGTGGAGTTCAGGTGGTAATGTCGCCCACTACTCACCTCCTGCTGTGCAACCTGGTTCCTGACACACCACACGGACTAGTACCAGTCTGCAGCCCAGGGGTCAGGAACCTCTGTTCTAAAGGACAATGTTAGGAGAGGAAGGGGAATAAATGAATTTATCTTAACCTGCAGGGAAAACAAAAAGACTGGAAGTTCTGGAAGTAGCAACCCCCAAAGGATTCTGTTAGTCTCCTATGTAAACCTATCAGCAGCAGCATCATCTTTTATGTTTGCAAAAAACCAATTATGGATGCTTAAAATATGACTGTTTCTTTGAAAAGAGTGTCTTACCAAAAAATTACAATGAGTTATGAAAGAAAAATATTTCCAGCATTTGTATTTGGAGTACAGTTGAGGCTTACTCTAAAGGGGGCAATTTTGCAAAGTGGTTCAGAGTAAGAGTTTTAGAAGCAGATTCACCTGGGTTCAGACTATGGCCCTATGACCACTTTGCCAATTCTGGAAACATGCATTCCATCATCTCTGAAACAGGGAGAAGGCGTCACTCACAAGGTTGCTGTAAGCGCTAGCAGACATAATGGGTGTGCTGTGTTCACATGGTGCCTAGTGCACAGTAGCGCTTGGTCAGCTGTCACTGTTCTTATTGTGTTCTTGTTATTGCTCCTGCTATTGCTAAAGTTGTTTCAGCCTAGCCCAGGAAGAAGGGTGATTATTTAGTTCTGAAAAAGAGAAAACACAATAAGGAATATATAATTTCATTTCTCACCCAAAGGACCATTTTATGACTCTAGTCATTACAGTGTAGGAAAGGAATAATGTTCATTGTTAAAGAAAAAACATCATTCAGTGACACTGGATAAAGCACAGTAAGGCAGACTTTATTCATGACCATTGCAACAGGTATAGGGACCATGGTAAGGGGATTTTGCAGTGAGAGAGAGAGATTAGGTTCAACTCTGAATACAGCATGGGCAAGTGGGAATTTACAGCTAAGGAGCAGGGTGGGGATCGATGGATGAAAATGACTTAGAGGATGCATCAGGAGTAAGGGGAATTCTGGCCAAACGAACCTACAGGATTTTTATAGGTGATATTGGAGGAGGAGGAACCTGATCAGATATCAAGGCTAATCAGAGAGTGAGAGAGAACAAGCGGTTCTTGCTAAACTGACTTATCAGGGTTCTTGCTAAAACTGGGTTTTAAAAAACATGTGCAGATGAGCCTAGGAGAATGTTCCCCAAGAGGCTGACTAAAGTTTAACCAAGCAAAGAAGCTTTGTTATCAGCCCATTTAGAATATTAGGGCAAAGCCCTAAGAGGTTTACATTTAAGTCAGAAAACCAGAGGACTTGAATATACTCACTTTTTTTATTGCATTGCTGAGGTCTAGATTTCACTCACTCAATCAGCTATTCATTTAGCAGACATGTGTACTTATTAAGTATCATGTATGCTGGGATCCAGAGTAGGCACTGACAATACAGAAAAATTAAAAACAAACAGGACTCTAACCCTCCCCATTCACGTTCAATCTCTGCAGCTCATATGCGCTGTATGGTAAGACGTTCACAATTGCATAGTACCCTGAAAGGGGAAAAATGAAAAAAAAAATTTAAGAAAGTTCTAAAAGTATGTTACACTTTACAAAGCCCTTTTCACATTTGTCATCTCAATGAGTCCTCTAAACAACTCTGGAAAATAGATACTATTATAATTAAATCAATTTTATAGATAAGAAAACTGAGACAAGAAGGCTAAGTAGCATATTCAAGATCACACAGCTAGTAAGTGACAAAGTAGGATCTTGGACCCTATCTTCTCCATCTGTGCTGGGTCAGCGTGTGTCACTTCAACTCCATCAGACACATGGCTTTTTTGTACTGTGGCAAAGATACTGAGCTCTCACCAAAGCTACCCACACTTTGAAGCCTCCCTTAGAGTCAATTACAATCACACGACTAGGACTTTGTCCTGAAGCAACATGAGTACTTCTGGGGCTAAAGCAGTTGGCAGTTGATTTGGCTCCTCCATGACCCTCTTCCTCTTTGGAAAAGAGCCTCAAAGTGAAAGGGGCTTGGATACCCAAGTACCTGCATGGAGGAGAGTCTCTGCCAGGCCATCTCAGATCTCACACCAGAGAGAAAACACCTTTTGTGTGAAGCCTTTGAGATTTCAGGTCCTACTTGTTACACAGCAGAGCCTCTTCTACCTAACAAACACAAACCCAAGACCTCTATACCCAGCACCATGCTGGGTGCTGCAAACAACTGGAATCGTAAGATATTCTCTGCCTTCAAGGAGCTAACAAAGTTACTAGGACATTACTTAAAGTGAAGGGTTTTCTTAACAGATGGCCAGGCTCAGCCAGCAATGTACGACCCATAAATACCAGTGACAGGCTCGTTATCACATCTGAGAAGAGCTGTAGCCTCAACACTGTTTGGTGGTGGCTGCCATTTTTAAGATGTTGCTGTGCTGTAAGCTAGAAGGCCAGCGCCAAACCTGATAACCACCCAGAACCTGGGGCAATCCTTATTACCTCGATAAATAATGTTTTAATTTATTGGTTAAAGAAAACACATTAAGAAAACATGTCCCTGTAGCCTTGCCGCTTTTCAGGCCCATCTTTTAATGTCTTTTCTCTACTCTGAGAATTCGTTCCTTGATTCATTCACTTACTAAACATGTATCAAACATCAACACGGTTCCAGTGCTGTGTTAGAGCTGGAGATGCACAGATAAAGAAATCATGATTCCTGCCTGGGAATTGGCAGTAACTTTTTTTTTTTTTTTCAGAAACTAGACCTGAACTCAGGGGGCCTTATGGGATTTATAAGATCAGATCACCAACTCAGGGTCACTTAGAAAGGGGTCTTAAGACTCAAGTCTTAAGGCATAAGTAAAAGTCCACCAATTTTTATGTCTTTGTGATTTTTTTAAAATCAATGTACTCTTCAAGGATGAACTGTCAGATTTTCTAAGGAGAGAAAACAAACAGCATACTTCTCTGATTTCTCAACTGCCTGGTTCCTTCATTTTGACATTTGAGACTCTTGTTGCACCACAGACTCAATAGCATTTATTTAGAATCCCAAAAGCCAAGAATTAGACCTTTGTTTGACTTGGAGCAGTTTTCTGTCTTCCTTTCTCTGGGTCAATCAATCTCAGCTTCTCTAGTTTTAAAAGTACAACCTATAGGAAACATAATTTCCAAAAAGAGTAATTTCATAGGATTATATTTCAAAATATTATCCCTGTTATATGGAGTAGGCCCGGTATCCATGAGGTAGCAATGTGTTCCTTTGCTAAGCCAAGGAGTCCAATCCCACATGCTATGGAACTGGCACAAAGTCAAAAATTTTAATCCTACTTGCTGTGAGGTTGTTACACAGGGAAAGTTCCTTAGTGAGGCAGGCATGGCGCAGCCTCCAATGTGTATACCAGTGGACTTGGTTTCTATCATATAAACCCATTAAGGGTCTGAAGAAGCCATTTACATTTTCAGTGCTTTTTTTTTTTAATTGATTTCTCAGAGGCTCTCTCTCAGGGAAGCTGCCCTCACCTCCCTGGCCCTCTCATATATGGTACAAAGTGCTCCACCACAGTAGAGAATGTGCTGCTGTGACTCCTTGATTCTTAATTAATTTATCAAATGGAGCATCTCTGTTGAGTCCCTATGCTTAGAAGAATAGTGATTAGAACCTAGCAGGAATTCGAATGCCTTGTGGCACCATAGACTCAATGTTTTTTGAATAAACTCTTTTTTGAATAAACTGTTTTTTGAATAAATAATACATGCAAATAGAAGGATTTGTAAGATTCTTAAGGAAAGTCTAGAATTTGCCTCCCTCCTTGGCCTCCCACTGGATTCCTTGAGGATTTCCTTGGGGAAATACTTTGAAGGCTCCAGCCAAAATGCAAATATGTTTTCTGAGAGGATTAAGAGATGAAGCTGTTATCAGTCAAACTCAAGTTGTAATAGCAAATACCACAGGAAGTGTAGATCAAAAGTGAACCCCAAAGAGTGGAGGAGCATATGAGATCTCACCCATGCTTCATAAGGAGAGCCAGGAATAGGACAGACAATACCTGAGGGGCCATACCTGGGGAAGGGAAAAGGGGCTTTCGTTCAAGATAATGGGAGGTGGAGATGGGGGAAAGGCGAGAAGTCAGAAACAAATACTAGAGAGCCAATATGGGGAGCATCAGGACCTTGTTAAATTCCAGGGTAGAGTCCAGAGTTACGCATCCAAGTCTGACCGTGAACCCAAGAGTCAGGATGTAGGAGATGAGACCAGTCAAAACCAGGTAAGAGTTTCATGGGAGTGAGTGGGGGTGGGCAAGGAGGCCGAGAGCTATCAAGGGCCTTACTGCTGTGATGCAATTACAGAGGGACCACAGAGGCTCTGCTGGCTGGGCTCTAAAGCAACGCTGTCCAAGAGAGCCACAGAAATGAGCCACATGAGTAATTTAAAATTCCCTATAACCACATTTAAAAAGCAAAAGGCAAAGGAAACAGCTAAATATGTTTAATGAGATAGATATTTTTCTTTCTTTTTTTCCTTTGTACTGTGTCTTCGAAATGTAGTATGCATTTCCTATGAAACTCGTTCAGCAATTTGGACAGTAGCCGCATGTGCTTAGTGGCTACCATACTGAATAGCACGGTTTTGGGGGCTCCACTCTGGTCATCTTCTGGCCACATCCCTCACCATGGTGAGAAGTTGGTGGGGCCAAGCAGATCTGCCCACCTCTATCCCCTACATCTTTCTAGATCACACACCAGATACCCGAAACCCTGAAATGCCCTGCCCAAAGGGCCCACAGCCTACTCTTAGGGGAGTGCATTGGGAGGACATTGGAATGTTCATATGAGTCCTTCCCTGGGTCCATCACAGGATAGGTCAACCTTTCTGAGGGTGAACTGTGCTGCTATTCTGTGCACTCTTAGCCTTGAGGAGGTCAAGGCATGGCTGACAGTGGGGAGGCGTGGACAGAGCCTGGATGTGGGTTGGGATGCCTGTGCAGGACAGAGTTGGGGTAGGGGGAGAGAAGAGAGATCAGTCACTCACTGGCACAAGGAGCCTGGGCCATTTCTTTCCACACTCCATATGCCCATGTAAAACTCCAAGGCATCTGAGAATTCTAAATTTGAAGCTAAATTTGACAAGGTAGGAGAACAGAACACATTTTATTTAAGAGTTTGTTAGCCTAATTTATAAGTTTAAAATATTTAGATCAGAGTGAGCCTTCACTTTCACTCCTGCCAGGAACCCCACAAATGCTGGAGGCAAACCTGACCCTGAGTCTTCATTATTTACCATAATATCTGATATTTAAATTCTTGTCTTTAGGGAAAGAGTGAGTAAATTGGCCCAACTTAAAAGGTCAGAGGTACAATGAACTCTATGTAACACAAAAGGAGAATAAATTATTTAACATAAGGATCCCAAATTCAGTTTTACAGAAGGTAATTTTAAGGAGATAAATACATATCACCTCCACTGTGGAAACCACCCTCAATTCCAATTAGCATAGTTAATTACTCCTTTCTTTCTGTGCCCACAGAGCACTTTAGTCAAACTTCTTTCTGTAGAATATATTATAAGTCTATATTTTCTTCAAAAATAATGTATTGCTTTATTTTAGGAATCTCAGATTCTTTTGAGAATGTATAACAAAAGCCATGAGTCCTCTCCCCAGGGAAAAAAATGCAGATATGCGCAATTGGGAATATGATTTCACAGAGTTCACAGACTTGAGCCTAAGACGCCTCTGTTTGACAGGGCTGCGAGGGAAGCACTGACGCCACTCTGCACCATCTGATAAGTACTCAGCTCAGATAGGATGAATAAGCAGCATGTTCTAGGCATCTATTGCTGTATTAAAACCATCAAAAAACTTAGTGGCTTAAAAGAAGAGTAGTTAGGATGCTACAGTCCTGCAAGACACGATGGGGTTGGCTCTACCCGTGTGTTATTGGCCAGGTGCCTTCATTAAGGAAAGGAGGAGCCACAGTGGCTTCACTCACATGTCCGGTGTCTGTGGCTGCAGCACTGAGAGCAGGCTGCATTGGTGTGTGTGTCTCTCGTACTTTCCCTATAGTCTCACAGCCTCCTTGGCTTCCCTCCTCATGAACTCTTCAGCAGGACAGTCAAACCTCTCCATGGTGGTCTAAGGCTTCAAGAGGGAGACTCTGCTTGTGTCAGGCATGCTAATTTCTCACTGGCCAAAGCAAGTCACATGACCAAGCCCAGTGTCAGTGTGGGAGGGGCTTCACAAAGGTATGACTATCAGCATGCATGGCTTATTGGGGCCACCAATTAACAGCCACAGCACAGCCTTTCCAAAAACAACGTGGAGGGACAACTATTAAAAGAGCAAATAATCATAATCTCTTAGAGATACTCCACAATGGATGTGGGGTGTCTACTTACTCCCTCCATCACTTAGGCCTCAGACCAAGGTCTCTCAGAGCAGTCTTGTCTGACTAGGTCATATCTCCTGTTAGGCACCATCCAAGAACCCCATGTTTTTGGTCTTAAATACATATCACAGCTTGTAATGATGTATTAGTGTGAATATCTGATTTCATATCACCCAAACTGAACGGTGGACACTTTGAGGACAGGAACTACAATTGCTTTCTTATTATTACATCTCAGCTTCTGGCACAGGATCAGACACATGGTAGACCCCAATAAATATTTGAAGAAGGAGAGAGGGAGGGAGGGAGAGAGGGAGAGAGGGAGGGAAGGAAGGAAGGAAGGGTGGGAGGGAGGAAAGGAAGGAAGGGATGGAGGAAAGGGAGGGAGGAAAGGGAGGAAGGAAGGAAGGGAGGGAGGAAGGGAGGAAATGAAGGAAGGGAGGAAGGAAGGAAGGGAAGGGAAGGAGGGAGGGAGGGAGGGAAAGCAGAAAGAGAAAGGGAACAAGAATGGAAGGGAAAGGAAATATATGGTTTAAGTTATAGGAATTCAAGGTATGATTTGATTAACAGTGACATCCATTGAATATGTGCCAGACATGACACTAAGGCAAATATCCTATTTACTCCCCAACAACCCTGTGAGAGAGTTAATATTCACCCCACTTTATGGATGAGGAGACTGAAGCTTACAGGAGTTATGTGATTTTTCTCAGGCTGAAGAGCTGGCTAGTGGTAGAGCTGGCATTTGACCCAGGGAAGCCTAACCTCAGAGCTCATACCCTTAACCACTTGTAACCATTATCTCCCCTGTAAGTACAAATTAACATTTAGAAACGAAAGGAGAGCACTTAAGAACACAAAGCAGCTTGAGTGTCTGCTCAAGGACTTATGAAGAAAAGATGTACACATAAATAATCAAAAGAAAGGGAAAGAAAGGCTTTGATGCTTTATAAAAGAGGTTACCAAAGAATAGTGGCGATCAAGCCAAAAAAAGAAAAGGAGTGAAAACTGAGAGCATTAAGGAGATAATGAAGCAGAGAGGACTGGCAGAGAGAGGGACCCTCAAGTGGGTGGACTCACATTTCATCAGAAAGAGGGTGATGCAAACACCTCCCAGGAGGTGGGAGAAGGATTCACTGGCTAAAGTATTGAAATTGGCCTAGCAAAAGGCATCTCCCAAGATGAGTCACAATTTCAAAGCACCACGGGCAAAAATTGTGCCAAATAAGAAATTTTATAGCAGAAATGAATTTTTATTAATCACAAAACCCTCATCTGAGACTTCTAGTTTTCTGCTTCAAGCAGAGATAACATATATAAATCTTTCTCTATAGAAAATTTTAAAAGGCATAGCCCACACCTGCGAGGAAAAAGATGTCTAAACTGAAGCATTGATGGGGATGTAGAACAATGGAATTATTCCATTCCTTGGAATACCCTTCATTCAAATAATGCTCTCTTGCTGGAAGTGAAAGCCAGTATACCCACTGTGGAATACCATCAGCATCTACTGAGGCTGAACCTTCATGCATATCCTAGGACCCAATAATGTCACTCCTGAGCTTATATCCAACAGAATTGCATCCACATATTTGGAAGGTGTAAGAATGCTCGTAGCAGCACTATTCATAATAGGCTCCAAATACAAACCACGTAACTTCCCATCTGCAGTAGAATGGCTAAATAAACCTTGGTACATTCACACCCTGAAGCACTACACAGTGATGAGCATGGACAGAGTACAATTACATGCAAAGGTATGAATGAACCTCCACACATAAATATTTAAAGTAAAAAAAAAAAGAGGCAAACTGCACTGTGGAAAGTCAAGATGGTGACTACCCATGTCGGGAGAGAGAGGAGACCTGGAGGGGCCTGAGAGAGACTTCTTAGGTGGTTTGTCCATTCCTTTTATGGATATTATACTACAGTAAAAATTTTCAAAGTAGGTATGACACATTCAAAAGCAAAATAAATGTCATCAAGAACCCAACATCAAATAGAAATACAAGGAGATCAGGAGAGGAGCAGCAGTGGGCATGAAAAAGTCACTGAAACTTGTGCAGCAATCTCCTGTTCACAACCTGTTTAAAGGGCAGGGGATCATTCTGGAAGTTCCAGGAGGAACCCTTAGGTTGGAGATCTTGGGTGGGTTCATCTCTCTCCCTCCTGAGGTCCTTGTGTTAAGTCAATCTAAGAAATAAGAAGGGGCATGCCTCTCGTCTTTTTCACTGAGCTCTGAGCATTGTACCTTACACGTGGAGGGGTCAGAGTAAATGTATGGTGAATAAGTGATGAATAAGCAGGATTACATGGCTCTCATTTTAAGGGTGTGTCCAGGTGTATTCCTCTAGCAGAAAACCCTGACACAAGGAATGCATGAGTTTATTTGGGAAACACCCCCAGGAGTTACCTGTAGTGGGTGAGGATGAAGAAGCCAGCACGGGGTGAATGAACGAACAGATTTCTACTAGGTAGATATTTTGCAATTAGAATGATCACGAAACAGAATCAATTAAAAAGAAGACAGAAATAATTAAATGAAGGACTTTACACACAGAAGGAGGAAAGGAAGGAAGAAAAAGGAATTCTAAAATTCAACTTTAAGAAACTCAACACCATAAGCAACAGCTAGCAGAGGGTCAGTGATCGAGAGGATCCAAACACAATTTTTACCGCTGATTATTTAATAAGCACTAATGTGGCCACAGATAGGATATTTAAATTATATGTCATATTTTCTTGAAGTAGTTATCTAATGATGTCCCACTGGGGAGCTCATAGTAAAAACACACCTCAGGATGGTCCCATCCAAGGTGTGAGGAAGCTCCAGTATTGATCCTTAGTTTGCATTTGTGCTTAGCTAAAGGCTACTCCCAGAAGACTCCCTCCTGGCTCATTTGGAGTGTCCATATATTTTGGAATTGGTTAGGGAGCAGGGGTGTGCTGAGGGGAAGAGGGAGAGATACACTAAAAGTATCTGCTAAAGATGTCCATAAAATATTCTTATTGGAAATATAATTTTGTTTTCCTCCAATGATGGATATGGGCCATAACCACGGACTGGAGAGATAAAAATGGGCTTGAAGAGCTGAAAGTAAAAATTGTGAAAATCTCAGGAGGAGGCAACTTGAAGACCCTCCTCCCTGGCCGCTCTTAGATGTTTAAATCCCTTCTCCACGCTGCTCATTCAATGAACACCCCCAAAGCCAAAGAAGCCTACCTGAAAAGCATTGAGGAAGACAGCAACCGAACCTCACATGTCCCATAGCTCTCTTTCCATCTGTCCGGAGCCCCATACTTTTTGTTTGTTTGTTTGTTTGTTTTTATAGACGGAGTCTGGCTCTCTCTCCCAGGCTTGAGTGCAGTGGCACAATCTCAGCTCACTGCAACCTCCACCTCCCGTGTTCAAGCCTCTGCTCTAAGAAGGCACATGGCCTGCTTGGTCCATGTTCATACGTGACTTACAACATGAGATGCTATAGTTTTCAACAGTGAAATATTGTACAAGTGTTGGCTCCCTGTCTTTGGTTTCCCTCCCAGCATCAATTAGAGGCTGGAAAGAATGCAAGATTCATTCTGAAAACTCCCTCTCTGGAAAAGTCATTCAGATGCCAAATTTTAAGATCAGTGCTTAGAAGATCTAAGCCTCAGCTGCTTTAGAAGCAAAGACTCTCCAGCCCAGCTCTCACTCGACCCCCTTGGTCTCATCAGAATTCTCCCACCATGGCTGTTATTACTAATTTTATAATGACAGTGGAGCATTGACGTAAAATTTTAACAGTTCCTCAGTTAATTATTAAAATTAGTCTATCACGGTGAAGAGATTTTCTACTGTTTCTATGGCATGTAATTTCAGGTAATAAGTGAGATGATGGAAAAGGATTTGTAATGTATTATAACCCCATGGAAAGCACTGAGACTGCTTGCACAGACGTTTTGAAATGCCAGAGAGGGCCAGAAACAAAACAAAAACAAAAATCTAGCTCCAAGCAAAGCTCATTTGGATACACTTTCTAGAGAAGGCACTAAAAGCATGAAGACATGGCAAGGAAGGGTAATTTAGAGATACCCTTTTAGAACTGCTCCTTGGGAAAAAGCAGAGTCCTTGAATTACCATTTGGTTTATGGCATGGTAAAAACCTAAAGCTACCAAAGCTAAGACCAAGTTTTTATTTTTAAAAGATGTATGACTATGAATCTAAAGAAATGCACAGTACAAGGAATACCTGCCTAGTTAGACTTATTGTCAGCTCCTTAAGGTGACTGACCATACCTAAGTACCAAGAAGTATTATTGTTTTTCAGCTGCAATGGTGCCCAGCCTGGTAGTGAGTACCTAATAGGTTCTCAATAAACTGTTAATAAGGGTAAATATTTTAATGTGTTGTCCATGGGGCTACATTTTAAAATTTGTTTATCTGGAAATAATTTCAAACTTACAAAATTTGCAAAAGGAGCTACATCTCTTAAAAAGTTGAAAAAGTTTGGTATAACTGGGAAATTGTGGTGTCAGCTACAAAGCCCAGAGGTGCAATTGTAAAGGCCTTGGGAAGAGGTGCTTTCTCACCCTAGAGTTGGAGCGCTTTGCTCTGTGGTGGGGAGGAAGTAGTTCAGAAGATGTGACTGGCCCTGACAGCCCATTTTGGTTTCTTTTTCTTCACGACCCATGCACTGGGAAACTAAAAATAAGAGCATTCGAGCTGTAAGCAACATCCCCTTTCTTTTATTTTTTCTTTTATATTTAGCTTTTAGACTAGTTGAAAAACATTTCCCTAGTGTCTATAAATCCCAGGGTTTCTGGAGGCTCTATAGACATTAAATCAGTTCCACACAAAAGATCCGAAAAACATCTGAGATAATGTGTGCAAGGAAGTTTCAATGTAGGCGGTCCCTCTTGGGTTTCTTCCTCCTCATTGCAACTGGATTCAAAGTTATTCAAATGAATGTTTTATTGTCGTTGTTTTGTTTGATTTTGTTTTAACCCCAGTGTTCTCCGAGACTTTTGAACTTCCTTGTCTATTAAACATAACAGAGCAACTGAATGATGAGCTAAAACCCCTTTGGTCTTAGACATTTTTTTCACCTTTGTTCCTGGATGTCATATTTTTTGTGTATTTTGCTTTGTTTTATAACTGACTTGTAGCTGAACACTGATGGAAGCAGGTAGTTGGGGGAAAGAACCCAAATGATAACACCTATGTCAATTTCATTAATGCCAGGGAAGCATGGACCAAAAAATAGATCCAGGATCAAGTCAGAGATTTTGCCTATGGCCATCTGTGGCAGACTGTATTTCCAGAGAGTCACAACAACATCTCCCACCTATAACTCTCCAATGATGTACCGGGACACTCCTCGCATTCAGATATGTTCTCTATATTCCCTCCTCTTGAGTTAGGGCTTGTGACTATGGCAAAATGATGTTATGTGACCTCTGGGGTTATAAAAGGCTGGCGTTTTCATGGGACACTGGCTTAGAGCCCTAAGCTGCCAGGTCATCAATCTGACTGACCTGTCCTGGGGCAGCCATGCTGGGAGGAAGCCCAAAATAGCCCACGCAGGGAGATTTCATGAGAGGCTCTGAGACTACACAAAGGGAGAGAGGGAAATCTGATAGCCACCAGCTGCTTAAGGCCCTGCTGTTACTGCTCCAGCCAGCTTCTAACTGCAAGCACACGAGGAACCTGAGATAGAACCACCCAGCCAGGCCCTGTCCAAATTCTTGCCCCTCAGAATCCAAGAAAGATGATGAAATGATTGTTGTTGTTTTAAGTCACTAAGTTTTGGAATGATTTGTTATACAGCAATAGATATTCAGAATACCACTTATATCCTTAAAAGATTTACAATCACAAATTGAGGAAGAAATAGTATAAATGAGACACCCATCTATCTATATAGATTCAGCTGACCCTTGAACAACATGAGTTTGAACTGTGCAGGTCCACATATTCATAGATTTTCTTCTGTCTCTGCCACCCCTAGGATAGCAAGACCAACCCCTCCTCTTCTTCCTCCTCCTCCTCCTCCTCAGGCTACTCAACATGAAGGTGATGAGGATGAAAATCTTTATGATAATCTCTTCCACTTAATTAATAATAAATATATTTTCTCTTCCTTTAAATATTTTAATAACATTTTCTTTTCTTGGCTTACTTTATTCTAAGAATACAGCACAAAATACATGTACAAAATATGTGTTAATTGAATGTTTATGTCCTCAGTAAGGCTTCTGGTCAACAGTAGGCTATTAGTAATTAAGTTTTGGAGGAGTCAAAAGTTACACATAGATTTTTGACTGCACAGGGAGTCAGTCCCCCTAACCCCCACATTGTTCAAGGATCAAGAGTGTACCTTTTCAGTGATAGTGTAATATATTTTCATATGAATGAGGTTTATCAACTATGTGATTTTAGTTCTTCTCAACTAACTTATTTGTTTCCAAATGCTTGGGTCACAAGGCCAATTTGGAAATATAAACCTAATCAATCTAAACTAGGTAGACCTAACTAAACAATCAGTTTGATCTTGGTGTGTAGGGAAGAAATTATTTTTATTCAGTCTCCCAGACACTCATGAACATGGTAACATGTTATACAATTGATTTTCAAAAAGAAACTCTCTAGGCTCTAAGAGTCTGAAGTTTCAAAAGGGTAACTCTATAGAGACCCAGTTTACTTAGTCACATGTACTTGACTCACCTCAATCTGTATTGTGCAACATGAAAGAGAAGAGCTAATGTGTGTTTAACATAGATTTAATGTTGAAAGAAGCCTTAGTGACATCACTGATAAAAATATAGCCCTTGAATATAGGGGAGCTAACTTCTTAAAAGCCAACTCCTGTAGCATATGGATTTTCACCTTCTTGAAGACTTCTTGGTATAAATTGCACCCCATTTAGGTAAGCTGTCATGTGCTTCAAGAAGAGGAGCATGTATCAGTTAGCTTTGGTTGTGTAACAAACCACCCTGGAATTTAGTGGCTTTAAAAAATAACCATTTTATTTAGTCCATGATTCTGTGTGTCAGTTGGGTGGTACTTCTGCCTGGGTTGGCATGGCTTATCTCTGCTGGGCTCTCATGTATCTGTGATCAGTTGGCATGCTGGCTGATGGCTGAGTGATCTAGGGTGGCCACCCTCACTTGTCTGGCAGTTGGAAGTCTATCAGTTGAATTAACAAGGGTGACCATCAACCATTGTACTTTGTTTCTTCTCCTTATCTTCTCTTATTTTCTTGCAGGCTAGCTCAGGCCAGGTAACGTGAGGGTCTCAAGATTATAGATGCAGCATGGTAAAGCAAACTCCAACAAGTGCCTTTCAAGCCTCAGCTGACATCCCATTGGACAAAGCAAATCCCATTACTAATTCCAGATTCAAAGTGTGAAATAAGGACTCCACCTGTTAAGGAGAGATGTGGCAAAATCCCACTGGAAAGGGGTGTGCATTCAGGACTTGGGGGCCATTTTTGCAATTTGCTACAGGGATTTGCTTATAGTCATGTTGTAAACCCACAGCAAAAATCTGATCATCGCAGCTTTCCTTCATTCACCAGGAGCTGTCAAGAGGACACAAGAAGCAAACAAACAAACCCAATCCCCTTTCCAGTTCTCTGACAGCCTGTCATTGTCCAAAGGGGGCCAGGATATTTAGTTCTGGACAGTTAGCTCTGAGACACAGAGCACAATATTTTTTTAAACACATAATGATACTGATTCAATATAACAGCTGTGAAATGATCATAAAAGGAGAAGTTAGAAAAAGGCCCGTCAGAAATAAGATTAGCGATGATGTTTCGGCTCTGCAGTTTTCACTGGGCTTTAGGAAAAGAAATACAGAACAAAAGGTTAGTTAACTTTCTCCCTCCTAATGAACATTATGAGGACAAATATTCTGTTCACATGTACCCCTCCAGCAGCCTGGTTAATTTGTTAAGCCCAACTGGACACATAAAGAGAGCCCCTTTATCTTCATTAAACCCAATGAGAATGAATGGCAAACCGCAGCATCATTACTCTGGCCTGATGGGTTTCGTCAAAGGGCCTGGAAAGCTCTTAAAACCCCAGACACTTTAAAGCTTGGCTGGGTTAGGGTTTGTTTATCTCTTGCAATAAATATTGGCTGCTCTTACCTCCATCCATAGACTCAGGCAAGCCAAAACCTGCTTCCAAGTATACACAGCAGAGAAAGATACAAGTACACATGCACGTATGAGCATGCATGTGCCAGTGTATGCACACACACTAGCTCTACTACTTCCTAGCTGGGTGACCCTAAGCTGGTTATTTAGCCTTGCTAAATCTCAGTATCCTCTTCTGTAAAACAAAATAATAACAAAACTCATAAGGTTATTGTAAAGGTAGGTTAATCTTTTTAAGTGATGGAAATAGTAACTGTCTCACATTGAGTATTATATAATTGTTATTGAATAAGCATGGCTACTAGAGTTGGCAGAAAACTGCCCAGGAGTAGCTTTTGTGACTCTCTAGGTTGCTTTGGAGCCCAAGTGACAAAGTATGGCTGAAAATTGGCAATGGGGCCTCTTCCGCACTCAGTCTTCACCAGCATTGGAGTTGCCAAATCCTGAAAGCTGTTAAATCATTCCTCTTTGAGAGGGACCTTGAAATGAGAGTGTGAGGGAAGGGCAAAGGCAGGGATGGAGAACCTCCAGGCAGCAGAGGAACAACAGTGATGATGATTGATCATGTGATGACAGCAGAAACCAATATGTGAGTACATGTGAGAGATCAATTGTGGACCTCCCAGAAATACTATCCTAAGGGTGACTTGATGATTGTTGGGCTTTGAAATCATCAAGAGGTGTCTTCATTCACATGTTGGGACATTGGTGTTGACTTTTATCTGGGACCTTCTCTTTCATACTTCCTGTGTGCTCAGTAAGCTGAGCATCCAAAAGTGGCTTCTCCACTGGCCTGGGCTTCCTCACAACATGGCAGCCTTAGGGTATCCAAACCTTCTTGGTGACAGCACTCCTAAAGCAAGTGCTCCAACTCTCAAGTTGGAAACTGCATTGTCTTCATGACCCAGCCTCAGAAGGCACACAGCGTCACTTCTACCACGCTGGTTACTAATGAGACATAAGTTTGTGCAATTTCAAAGGGAAAGTCACAGATTGTACATCTTGATTGGTGACAATTCAATGTCACGTGGTAGATAAACGTGTGGGATGGGAGATACTCAATGTCACGTGGTAGGTGTACGTGTGGGAGGGGAGATATTGTGGCGGCCAAAATGCAGTCACCCACAGAGGCTATCAAGCTGGAAGATATTTACATCATATAAATAAATAATTTTTTTTTCATTTAAATGTGTTTTAGCTTTTTATCAGTCTTCTCAGGCTGCCATCATAAAATATCACAGACTTGATGGCTTAAACAACAGAAATTTATTTCTCACAGTTCTGTAGGGTAGAAGTCCAAGGTCAAGGTGCTGGTAGGGTTAGGTTTCTAGTAAGGGCTCTCTTCCTGGTTTGTAGATGATGCTTTCTCCCTGTGTCCTCACACAGCCTTTCCTTGATGTGTGCCTGTGGGAGGGAAGGAAGGGAGAAAGACTGTGAGCTCTCTGGTGTCTCCTGTTACAAGGATACTAATTCTATTAGATAAGGGCCCTATCTTATGGCCTTATTTAACCTTAACTACTTCTCAGAGGCCCTATCTCCAAATGCAGACACACTAGGGGGTTAGGGCTTCAAATTATCAGGTGACATAAACATTCAGTCTATCACATTCTTCCCCTGCTCCCCTGAAATTTATGTCCTTCTTGCATGTAAAATGCATTCATTCATTCCAACAGCCCCCAAAGTCTTAACTCATTGCAGCAACTACTATAAAGTCTATAGTCCAAACTCTCACTTAACTATCATCTAAATCAGATATGGGTAAGACTCAAGGTACAAATCCTGAAGTAAAATTTCTTTCCAGCTGTGAATCTGTGAAACCAGACAAGTTATGTGCTTCTGAAAAACAATGGTGGACAGGCAAAGGATAGATATTCCCATTTCAAAAGAGATAAATCACAAGAAAGGAAGAGGTGATGGGTCCCAAGCATGTCCAAAACCTGGCAAGACAAATTCAATTAGATCTTAGGGCTCAAGAATAATCCTCTTTGGCTTGATAGTCTTCCAGATCCACTAGGGTGGTGGTCTCACTGTCTAGACTCATGGGGTAGAGGTTACACCCTTTGGGCTTTGCTGAGTGGGACTCTGACCCCAACTCCCCCACCCCCCAGACCCCATGTGGTGGCAGCCTGGCCTGTGGAAACCTCAGTAGTGGCTCCACCCTTGGAAACCAAGGAGGCAGCCCTGATCGCGTCTGTGTCACCTTCAGGGTTACTCTTCCCTGTTCTTGAAGGACAGTGCACATCACAAACATAGCTCTACTGGCCTGTCCTGTAGAGTCTAAGTCCAACAGCCTTCTTTCCTTTCATCCCATCTCCCTTCTCTTCTGCTCCAACTGCAGTGTTTCTGCTCATATAATCCCACAATACCTTTACTGAGTATTGTCCAGCTACCCTCCTGGTGTTCTCTTCTGAACATACTTTCTCATTTTTTGCAGTATGAACAGGCTGAGAATTTTCCAAACCTTAAATTCTGGTTTCTTCTTGCCAACATTATGCTCATGATTATTTATGTATTCACTAAGAAAATGGAGGTATTCTCTCCAGCTTTCCTTTTTTCCTTTCTGTGCCTTCATGAAAATCACCTTTAATGTCAATATTTCTACCTTCATAACAATCTAGACTTTTCCCAGCATGCACCTCAAAACTCCTCCAGCCTTTATCCATTACTCAGGTCCAAAGCGGCTTCCACACTTTTAGTTGTTTGTTACAGCATCCCACTTCGCAGTACCAAAATCTTTTTAAGTCTACTTGGGCTGCCATAGCAAAATTCACAGGTTCCTGGATGAATTGAAAAACAGAACTTCGTTTCTCACAGTTCTGGAGTCTGGGAAGTCCAAGATCAAGATGTCAGCATGGTCAGTATCTAGTGAAGGCTCTCTTCCTGGCTTGTAGACAGTTGCCTTCTTGCTGTGTGCTCAAATGGCCTTTCTGTACATGTGCGTGCTCACACACACACATAGAGGGAGAGAGAGAGAGAGAGATCTGGTGTCTATTCTTATAAGGATATTAATCCTCTTGGATCTGGGCCCCACTCCCACAAACTCATTTATTTAACCTTAACTACTGCTTTAGAGGCCTCTTCTCCAAATATAAGCAGGGGAGGGTTTCAACATATGAATTTGGAGGAGACACCAACATTGAGTCCATAAAAAACTTTATCTAAATAAGCAAACGACCTACTTTGCCTACAGAATCTTTGTCTTTCTCTATGGCAATATTACAAAAGACAATCTCAACATTATGCTGCCGTTATGTGTTTTGTTATAGAATGGAAATAAGAACCAATGAGTTAATCATATTCTTTGGAGCATAACAATTCTATACGGTGAAAGGTTAACAAAACTCTGTACATTCGTAAAATTCTCTGATTAGTGAGAAAAAAGAAAAAGAAACTATTGGGTCCTGTAGCCAGGAAAGATGCTGAATGGCTCACAGAACTGAAAGAAAGACCTACAAGACTCGAGATCTCCAGGATAATAATTGGAGTCTCAGCCCTGCCGGCTTTCTCTTTCCCTGCCATTTCTCATCTCTGCTTGTCTCTCTCCTTATAAGTTAGTCTTGTTGTCTCCTACTGAAGACATGAGACCTTCTCTATGAGACTGGAAAAATGACCAACACAGTAAGACAGAGCTTCTTTCTTCTGGTGTCAACATATTAGTTCCAGAGAAGGACTCTGATTGGCTGTCTTGGGTCATATGACCAACCTTTGGACTTATTACTGAGGATAATGCTCCATACTTAACCAGGGCATCATATGCTCACTGCTTGACAAAGGGGTCATGATGTATTGCATCTACTGAATACATTTTTAAAACTTTAAAAATATGTGTGTATTCAAAAGCTTAGTTGTAAAAATAAACAGTATCCCAAAGTCCTAAAAAAAATAAAAACGTTCCTAAGAGTTTTCACATACTCCTGTTTTCTGCAGGAATGTTGGTTGGGAAATGCAGCTATTTTAATTATAAGAGCAGGCTAGTATTTCTGTCTGGCAGGGTTGGAAAACACCTACAGACAGCGCTTAGTGCTGGCTGGAATTCACAGGCAAGCAAATTAAATGGTTCACAAGTTCTAATTCCAGTACCTGGAATATTGGAGGATCCCTTGTCCTTTGAGAGGTTGGTTTTGGGTGTAACTGTAGCCCCTGCTTCTAGGGGCAAAGGTAACCCCTAATCCCAGCTATTATAGCTTGCTGCTGGACAACCATGGAAAAATTTCCATGGTCATTAGCTGGCAATGAGAGAGGTGACACTGGGAAATGATGGCAGGGCTAAAATAACCCTTGTTGCAACCTAATGAAACCTAAAAGTAATTTTTCAAGGTTTTAACAAAGTCACACGTCTGTCCAACTCTGGGTGACGAAGCAATGTCTCAATAACTAAGAGTCCTTCTGGAAGACAGGAGGAGACTGACTTCAGCTCAGTATTGTTTGACTCAATCATATAAATTTGGTTTTAATCAGTACCATGGTCTAAATGTTTGTGCCCATCTCTCAGGTTCATTTATTAAAGTCCTAACCTCCAAAGTGACTGACAGTGTTAAGAGGCAGGGTCTTTGGGAGGTCATTGGGTCATGAGGGCAGAGCCCTCATTAATAGGACTAGTGCCCCTGTAAAAGAGAGACCCCTTGCTCCTTTCACCATGTGAGAACACAATGAGGAGAGAGCTGTCTATGAACCAGGGAGTGGCTCTCACCAGACAATGAATCTGCTATGCCTTGGTCTTAGACTTCCCAGCCTCCAGACCTGTGATCAATAAACTTCTGATATTTGTAAGCCACCCAGTGTATGTGTTTAGTCATAGCAGTGCAAACAGACCAAGACAATCAGCCACATCTTTTGAGAGCTACCTTGAAACCAGCTGACAGGAATACAGACAAGTGTAGGAGCTGGATCACTAGTGAGCACCTTGACCACTCCATAGCATCCCCTCTCCAGCATGTCAGCTTATCCCAGTGTCCACAGTACAGTGATAACTGAACTTTGGACAGCGATGTTAGGGAAGAAACAACATGCCTCGGCTCAGCTTCCCTAACCGTGGTGTTCAGGAAGGACTGACTTCCAAACGTGGCTGAATATTCAAAAGTGATTGACATGTCATCATCTGTGGTAGATTCTTTCCTAAGAAGATGGACACATCAATTCCTTCCATCCATTATGCCCTTTGCAGTGTGACATTGCCATCTCTTTACCAAGAAGTGGGGCCTATCTTCCTTTCCTTGAGCCTCAGCAGGCCCCGGGACTGCCACTGATTCAAAGAATGTGACAGAAGGGAGGTTGTGGAACTTCTGTGTACAGGCCTTAAGAAACCTGGCAGCTTCCCTTTTTGTCCTCTGGACATGTAAAGAAATCCAAGCCATCTTGCTGGAGAGGGAGGCCATGGGGGAAAAGAAGCTCTGGGGGAGAAGAGAGGCCATGTAGAAGAGAACTGAGGACCCCAGCCAAAAGCCACACCAAAGCACTAGACATGTGAGTGGGGCCATCTTGGCTTCTCCAGCCCCAGTGGAGATCCGAGCCAACAAAGCATGGAGCAGAGAGGATCCATCTCCCCTTGCTTACGAGCCCCACCCAAATCTCTGACCCACAGAATTGTGCACAATAAAATTGATAATGTTTAAACCAGCTGAGTTGTGGAGTGGCTGCATGTTACCAGAAAACTCATCCACCTCTCTTCCCACTTGGAAGAATTAGTCCCACAAATTGGGAAGTTCTGCCCAAATCTGGGACCGTCACAAGGATCGGAACATGCTTTGTGTCGTTTTCACTAGCTTCAGAGCATTTCTCTCAGCAGACTAAAACCAAAACTAAATGAGTTGAGTTGCTTTTCTGTAGGGCTGGGCCACGCTCTTCAAATTCACAACTGGTTTATTTCGTGCTGAAAACTGTTCCAGTGGCCCATTGGGGGTCAGTGAGCAGCCCCAGTTTCCTGAGAGCCACTGGATGCCGTTTTAGCAACCCTGAGTCTCTTCGACCTTTACTGATCTTCTTGCAGAGTTTGACAAATGGCTGTTGACAGAAAATGTTTAAAATAGAGATTCAGTCTCTCACTGGGTATACCTCTGCAACAAAGTTTCTATTGGATATCAATGGGAACCTTCAGGCCGCTGAACTCAGCATCCTAATCATTTCCCATATCCATATCAACACCTACACTCTGAAAGTGATCAGTTCTGCCCATTGGTCTCTATGGACTGAGGAGAGCTTTCCAGCAGCTTAGGCATGTCCTCTCATTATCAAGTGATCAATAAATCATTTGCCTAGGTGCATTTTATGGTTGCCCAATACACAACAGCATAATAAAAGTTTGAATTAGGTAATGCTCCTTTTTATTATCAGAAATGAATTACCTCATGGGGCCAGCAAATACACAAATGTAGCATGCCCTTCCACTAAGTGGAAGGCTTTTTCAATCAGCTTCCAACAAATGCAAAAGACAAAAACAAAGTAACTGCCTTCCAAAATTGCCTTGTATCAATATTATAGGTTTATTTTATTGGGAGCATTGTTGCTCTTCATTTAATAATAAACAATACCATAATTTCCACAGCAACCACGGCAAGCCATCAGAGTAATATTAAACATCAGTTCTAAACTTGCAATGTTTATTCCTAGGCCAGAATAGGAGGGTTTCTGCAGGGCATGGTGAAATGTTCACACTGGAGGAAACATCTGTTTTTGTTCCAAGTAGACCCTGGAATGCTGGTAAAATAGCACATTATGCTGATGAATATATGTAATGATACCAGCATCCATGTTTGCTGTAAAAAGGTATATCATACCAAGTGGTGGCATATTCCAGTAACTTTAAAGCTCATGTTTCATTTTTAATGTTTAAACAAAATTCCTCATATAATAATTAAATGCCTACTGCATGCAAAGGATGGTCTCCTGATTTTCTCGGTTTTTGGTGTCTGTTAAATAGGGCCAAAATAATCTGATACCCAGCCTGCGTGTCCCTCAAGGGTGAAGCCAGGTCTTCATCATTGCCCTGTCTCCAATGCCTGGCATTCAGTAGGCACTCAGTTAATGCTTACGAATGAACAAACACTTCTTGCTGACACAGAGGCAACGAAAGTGTAGGAAGTTTTCCTAGAGCAGGAGATCCATAAATTGAGTCTGAAAGGATGGGTAGAATTTAGTCCAGAAAGGGGAAATGAAAGGACACCCCAGGCAGAAACCAGCCAGGAAGGAGGCATGGACAGGAGAAGCTGGGAGTTGCATGCTCTGATATTCTTGTGTTAGTTGAGGGTAAAAATGAAGCTGGGTAGAGAGGCACTAGCCAGGTCATGGAGGACCACAGGGGAGTCCTGGGGCGTTTTAAGCAGAGAAGGGTCTCAATGAGTTTGCTGATTTATAAAGATTATTTGGTTTTGAGATGGAGATGGAAACATGGGAGGTACAGCTAGAGCGAAGGAGAAAACTTAGGAGGCCAGGGGGCTTGTCTGTCCTGACACCTCATGACTGCTCCTGCAGGTGCACAGCACAGGCTGACCTCAGCACCATTTCCATCCCGTGGCCACTTGATCTCAATAAGGTCAAACAAAACCACTCAGGGTCTTGAGACATCTCAAGTCCTGAATGCCTTGTTTAGAGAGAGCACATTGTTTCAGAATGCAGTGGCATGCTCTACTCCCACTCCCCTCCTATCCTCCTATTAGTGGGCACAGCTGAGTGATTGCTCAGGGTGGACAAAAGGGATGAAGTGTCACCATCTCTCTATTACCTTCAAAACATTTCTTAGGATAATCCTTCCTTGGAGTTCAAGGAGTCCCTCCCATCTTCAGCCGACGTTGGGAGGACAAATCTTAAATGGTTGCATTTGCCGAAAACTTGCTTTACACCTAATGGAAAAAGGCCACATCCTTCCTTGATGATTACCATTAGAGATGGATCCAAAAACCGCAGGCAGTCAGGTTCACAGACTTTCCCAGCCAGAGCACACCATGAACCCACTTAAGTGCCAGGCATTGTTTTCAAGGTGCTTTCAAGAGCACTGGATAGGTTTTGGAAAAGAAAAGCCCAAACCTTATACTATTTTGTAAGCAACCGAAACTGCTTACCTAATGCAGGCCCCTCCTAGACTGGTCTGTGAAAATAATAGGACATTTCAGAAGAAATAGTTAAGAAATCAGAATTACTCAGAGTAGATGAGAAAAAATGTCAGCAAGGACTCACGGACTCCTCTGAACCCAGGTGGTTGATCCATATAGAAAATGGAGCCTAAGTGGTTTGCCAGCTCTATCTGAAGCTCAGAAAAAGAAACATGTTTGCCTTTTATCAAGAGAGTTTAATTTGGACAGAGGAAATTTTACTGATTTAACAACTGAGGGGTTGTTAGGGACTGAAGTGGATTACGGAAAAACTGCCTTCAAATTCATTCCTCAGCAAATACTTACTAAGCACCCACTGTGTGCTGAGTGCTGTTCTGTGCTGCATGAATTTACTGATGAATAAAACAAAGATTCCTGCCTAACTGGAGCTTACAGTCCATCATGGGGACTAAGGGAGACCAACCAATGAGGCTTGATTACTGAGTTGCCTGAGCCACATGGGTAAAATACAGTGGGGGCACAGTGGATATAGCACGGTGTAGGGACAGTGGAGTAGGTACATCCCAGTGTGGGAGCAGTGAGCACAGTGCAGGGTGGGTACAATGATGCGTAGGAACAGTGCTGTGTGGGACAGTGGGTACAGCACAGCACAGGGAGGGTGCATCACAGTGCAGTGCGGGTACAGTGCAGTGTGGACAGTGCAGTGTGGATACATCACTGTGTGGGTATAGCACAGTATGAGTACAGCACAGCATATGTACATTGCAGTGTGGATGCACTGAATACAGCACAGTATGGGTACAGTGCAGCATGGGTACAGAGCAGTATGGATACAGTGTAATGTGTGGACAGTGCAGAGTGTGTACTGTGCAGTGTGTGGACAGGGCAGTGTGGATACATCACAGTGTGAGTGCAGTAAAGTTTAGGCACAGCACAGTGTGTTTACAGTGCAGTATGTGTACAGTGCAGTGTGTGTGTGCAGTGCAATGTGTGTACAGTGTAGTGTGTGTGCTGTGCAGTGTGTGTACAGTACAGTGTGTGGGCAGTGCAGTGTGTGCATACAATGCAGCATGTGTCCAGTGCAGTGTGTGTAGTGCAGTGTGTCTATAGTACAGTGTGTGTGCAGTGCAGTGTGTGTGCTGTGCAGTGTATGTACAGTGCAGTGTAAGTACAGTGTTTACAGTACAGTGTGTGTGAAGTGCAGTGTGTGTGAAGTGCAGTGTGTATGCTGTACAGTGTGTGTAGAGTACAGTGTCTGTGCAGTGCAGCGTGTGTGCAGTGCAGTGTGTGTACAGAATGGTGTGTGTGCAGTGCAGTGTGTGTACTATGCAGTGTGTGTACTGTGCAGTGTGTGTACTGTGCAGTGTGTGTGCAGTGCAGTGTGTGTACTATACAGCATGTGTTTTGTGCAGTATGGGTATAGTGCAGCGTGTGTGCTGTGCAGTGTGTGTGCTGTGCAGGATGGGTATACTGCAGTGTGTGTACTGTGCATTGTGTGTGCTGTGCAGGATGGGTATAGTGCAGTATGGGTACTGTGCAGTGTGTGTGCTGTGCAGTATGAGTATAGTGAAGTGTGGGTACTGTGCACTCTGTGTGCTGTGCAGTGTGTGTTCTGTGCAGCATGGGTATAGTGCAGTGTGGGTACAGTGGGTACAGTCAGGTAATTGCATCACTTTGAGGGGAGCAGGGTTTTCACTTGGGAGAGACTGCTGTGTGAGTAAAGGGTTTGGCTGGGCTAACAGTTATTCCTAGGAGGCTCGGGCAGAGACTTTGCATTTAGACAAGAACAGGACATGAAGAATTCTGCAGCCCATGCCAGGGAGTCTGCCCTGAATCCTGGAGAGGAACAGAAACATCTTCTTCTGTAGACTGTGGACAAATCAATGAAATCCCTAGTTGCTCACTGCTTGCTGCTTAGCTGAGGCTAGCTCAGTACTAGGGGAGAGCCTTATCTAATAATCAGAACCTGTTAGAAACTTGGTCCTCAAATCCCTCGTCTCCAGTATGAATCAAAACTCCTAGCTCTGCCTTTCCCTGGATGTCTAACAATTGCTTCACCCAAGCTCTTAGAGAGCTTGAGGGAGGCCCTATCTCAGCAGGGGCAGTTTATCCACATCCCTGCTAATCCACCCTACAAGTGATTGGATTAAGCCTTCTTCACACTCAGCCTCTCAAAACAGAAGCCTGGTTTTAAGGGCACAGTGGATAACAGAAGCACGGTGTGGCTTAGAAGTTCTCCAACTTGCAATCCTCAGTCCTCAAGGTGATGCAGTTTATAGCCAGGGCTCCCTGCTTTGTGATCTCCTTGGAGCAGACACAGTAGCTGCATAAGACTGAGTTCGTCCCCAGTTGGCGCTGGCAGTCTGGCCTCTGCTGAACCTCCCAGCTGTTTATACTGCAAAGGGATATCAGAGCTGGGTCAGGCTCTACTGGGGTTTCCAAGGATGGTCAAGAAGCAACTATATTCACCTCACCCTCTTGGCTGGGCTCAGTAACACTGATTTTCATCCCTTGCTTCTTGATGTCAGAGGTGGGGGACAGTCCCCAGAAGATCGGCACTTCTATTCTTCACAATCATAAACCCCCTTATATTCTTCACAGATTCCCAAAGGGATGTATGGGGTGGCATTATTTTCCTTTCACACACATTCACCTAATGTAAGGCCCCCCAAGGAATCTCCCAACCCCTGAGATTCTTCATTATTTTATTTTACAGTAACCAGGACATGCTCCCATTTGGAAGTTAAAAAAAAAAATGTAATTTCAAATAATAGCAGATACCAAAAGATGATATAAAGAATACAGCAATGAAACACATCACTTCATTTTATCCCTCTACAATGTGGTGACACAGTCACAGATGAAGATAAAATAGTTCAGGGGTCAGCAAACTTTTTCTATAAAGGGGCAGGGATGAAATATTTTAAGCTTTGTGAGCCAGAAGGTCTCTGTTGAAACTACTCCACTCTGCCATTATAGCATAAAAACGCCATAGACAATATATAAATAGGGTGTAGCTGTGATCCTGTAAATGTTTATTTACAAAAACAGGTGGTAGGCCATGTGTGGCTTGCAAGCAGTAGTTGGCCAAGCAACAGCTTGATGTACTACAGAGAGACAGAGTGGGGTAAAAAACAGGACAAAGCCTTCAGGAACAGCAAAATGTAAAGCATCAGGAGTACAGAACGGTGAAAGCCTGATTAGAGTGGGCTAAAGAGTCACGAATAGATGTATATGCATATGTATAGGTACATACATACACACATGAAATATGTGTGTATACATACATATATGTATAGATATGTATGTGCACATATGCACACACATATATTTCTTTCCATGTGTTTTTATGTATATATCATACATATGCACTTCAGGATTTCCATTTCTTGTAGTTAAAAAGATTGTGTATATTGAATTTCTGTTTCTTGCTTTTTCCTATTGAAAAAGCAATTCTGGATGAAATAATGCATCTCTGACCTGCATAGCGAGGAAGAAATCTTCAGAACATGGAAACAAGAGTGAAAGGAGGCGCCTGAGTATTTACATCAACCACGGAAAACAATGAGATCTCTCTTTGTCAGCTGCATGGTACCCAGGGAAAGAGAGATAAAGCCCCAGCCCAAGCAAGGTAGGAAACCGAAGAGGAGGCCCCCACTGTGTTAATTACATGCCAATAACCTTAGGTGCTCCACTGCTGAAAGGACACACAAGACTCAGTTTATACTCAAAGAACAGCTTTATCAGAAAGAACCAGCACAGCAGCAGAAGCAGAAGGACGTGAATTGAAGGGGCCAGGGGACCACAGGCCACAGCTTCTTTGTCTTACCACAGCTGGGTCTTACAGGAGAGCTTGGTCTCCAGGTTTCTAGCAAGCACTGGTGTGTGTCTGTGTGTGTGTGTGTGTGTCCATGGGCCTTGTGTGTATATGTTTATGTGTGTAAAGCACCTTGGTACCAGGAAGCCTGTTCATGGTGCGGGTCTCTCATAGACACCTTCTAGCTATGTGACCAGCCTTAACCATTAAAATCCATGCCCCATCTCCAGCCTCCACCAAAACCAGGAACAAATCAGAAACACAAATATTATTGCTAAACAATGCTGGCAGACTGCCACCTTCTGCTCTGAAACAACTCCCTGATCTATAATTACAGAGCACTGTTTATCTTTAGTGAACCCACTTCAAAACCTTGGCCAAGGATCAGAAGCTCAGGAGATAAGCATGTGTCTGTACAGCCCAGTGGGTGAACCCCTGCTACTCGCCACATCAAACTGGGGATCCTGGGTGTCAGGAATACCTCTGTGGTCCAAGAGACCTCAAGAGCTAATTTGACTTAATGTGGTCCCAAATCGGTAGTGCCCAGAGACAACAGGCAGAAACAAACAAATCCTTTATGGACAAACTCAACTTCAACCAGGGCCTCAAACGACTCACACAGATAAAGTTCTAGGGAAAATGGACAGCTCACAGACAAGCTGCCACAAGCAGAGACAGCAGAGAGCAGGACCAGAACCATAAAATCTTCAGATATTGCAGTTATCAGCCTCACAGTGTAAAATAACTATTGTTCATGTTTAAAGAAATAAGAGAAATTTGAACCTACAAAAAAGGAATCAGATACTGTAAGGAATGGTCAAAATGATTTTAAAAAACAATAAAACTTCTCAAAATGAAAACTATAATATAGTCAATGTGTCATTTAGCAAAGGGGATACATTCTGAGAAACACATTGTTAGGTGATTTTCACATTGTGCAAACATCATAGTGTACACTTACACAAATCTAGATGGGGTAGCCTACTACACACCTAGACTCTGTAGTACAGCCTACTGCTCCTAGGCTACAAACCTGTGCAGCAGGTTACTGTACTGAATACTGTAGGCAATTATAACACAAGGGTAAGTACTTGTGTATCTAAACAGAGAAAACGTACAACAAAAATGCAGTATCATAATTTTATGGGACCATCGCTGAATATGTGTTTCATCACTGACTGAAACTGAAATGTCATTATGCTGCACATGACTATATTTGAAATGTTTTAAAATGAATTAAACAAAAGCTCTAACACATCGAAAAAAAGAGAACAAGTGAAGAGATAGAATGAAATTGTTCATTATTTAGCCCAAAGGTACAAAGAGATGAACCAAATAGAGGAGGGAGGTTCTCTGGGCCAGTGAATGATAAAGCCAGGATCCACTCCAGCCGTTGCCTCCAGGTTGGCTCAGTTTGCTAGATCTTCTGTTTTGTTTTGTTTTGTTGGTTTTAATGAGAAAACAGAAATATGGCTTTTTTCTGTGAAATCTTGATGGTTAAATGTTGGAAACTAACTCAACTGAAACAAACAGGTGGGTCTGTAGGCATGAGCAGCCAATCGGTGACCTTGGCTTTATGGTGCCGAGGACAGCAAGAAAGAGGTCAAACTCTAAGAAAAGGCAGAGGTAAACAGTGGTGGGAGATCATCACAGGCCAGGAGGGATGTGGCTCCAGGTCCCCGTGGAATGGGCTGAGCCATGGACATTAAGGGTAGCTGCTTTTCCTCTGACAGGAGGGACAGAGGTGCACAGAGGTGGAAGTTAGTTTGGTGTATCCCAATCAGCTTGAGGAGGTTACCAAGACCCTGATATTCTATGAGCAAACTGCTCTTGATCTTTATGCCAAAGACATTCTGGTCAAAGAGTTTCTATAAAAGCAAACTGAATCTTCATTCACAGCACTAGGACAGTAAACATACTAATTAAATAAAACACTGGCATGCTGGACATCAGAGCTGTTGGAAAAAAATCTCAGAAACATAGTTTCTTCTGCTGCCAAGCAGGAGATTAATTTTGTTTAACAAAAATTAAACAAAGGGAAATTATCCCTAAATATTCACCAAGGATGAAGAGATATTCTGGAACAATGTAACAAGGAAATACCTTTCATGATGCTGATTTCTGAAGGAAGACTCCCTACAGTCTAAGAAGTGAGAGAACAAGCAAGCGGCAAGCAAAGTAAGAAGAAAGAAGGGGGTAAAGGGAAGAGAATAGAGAAAATACCATCGGATGTTTTGAAAGCCACTAAAAAGCAGCAAGGTGGATTCTGAGTCACAAGTAAAAAAGTGACATTGTTCACTGAGGTCCTCAAGAATTTCCAGACAACCTGGCATAACAGCAGAAACCAGGAGGTCTGTGTTTTCAGGCCTTTGTGGACCGTCTCCTTGCTGCTCTCTGTATGTAGAGAACTGAGCCTAGGGGCCAAAAATAAGAGCTCAACAAAGGTGATTTCTCTTTTCAGCCTACAGCTGCCTACATATGGGTGTTTTTTTGTTTTGTGTTTTTTTGTTTTTTGTTTTTTTGTTCTTAGGACGTTTTTGTGCCCATTCTCAGCAGTTACTAACCTCCCTTTTCTGTTGCTTCAAAGAACCAACACTCCATACAAAGAGGCTGTGTGCTGTGTTACAGTCTTAAACTTAAGATGGGAGGGCATATTTGATTAAGATCCATGTAAATTCCACCCACCAACAGAGTGAATTTTCCTTTGCTTTGAAAATACAGTTTGCCGGCCGGGCGCGGTGGCTCACTCCTATAATCCCAGCACTTTGGGAGGCCAAGGCGGGCTGATCACGAGGTCAGGAGATCGAGATCATCCTGGCTAACATGGTGAATCCCCGTCTCTACTAAAAATACAAAAATTTAGCCGGGCGTGGTGGCGGGCGCCTGTAGTCCCAGCTACTCCGGAGACTGAGGCAGGAGAATGGCGTGAAAAAACCTGGGAGGCGGAGCTTGCAGTGAGCGGAGATCGCGCCACTGCACTCCAGTCTGGGCGACAGAGTGAGACTCTGTCTCAAAAAAAAAAAAAAATACAGTTTGCCTCTGTCTGTATTTGTGTTTCTACAAGCAGCAAGGTCTTCACTTGTTTTCAATCACCATTTTATATTCAAGCTTTCTCATTCTAAATTCCTCTTTGGAAAAGTAATGTCTCCCCCAACAGATACCGGCATTTACAGAAAAAAAAAAAAAAAAAAATCAAAAAATAACTTTGTTTGTACCTTGTGTTCTGTAAGTGAGATGTTTTCAAGAGCATCACTAAGCCAAGGTCCAATTCTTGCAATTTATCTTGAATATTGCCTTGGCTACAGTTTTGAATTATATTTTGCCTGCAAAATTATTAGGCAGCTTTCTCTAAAATCCAAATATATGTAAGTAGTATTTTTAACACATGTAAACAGTGTATAATATGGAAATCATTTTCATGTTAATCTCCCTGTCACATTAAGACAAAAAATGTAGATGGCCTTTTTCCCCCTCTGAGAAGTCTTGTGACTGAATTTTCCAGAAGGACACTTCCTGAGCCTTTCTGTGCATAGAAACTAGGTGGGGATCTCATTAAAATGCAGAGTCTGATTCAGTAGTTCTAGGGTAGAGCAAAGATTCTGCATTTCTAACAAACTCCCAGGAGAGACCAATGCTACTGGTTCAAGGACCACATTTGGAGAAGCAAAGAGACCAAAGCAGTGGTTCTCAGCCTTGGCTTCACAGGCAACTCTTCCAAGGAGCTGTAAAAGCACAGTTGCCCAGGTCCCACCACAGAGATTCCAATATCTGGTCTAGAGGGTGGCCTGGCTATTAGAAGTATGTAAAAGCACCCTCAGGGGACTGGACACAGTGGCTCATGCCTGTAATGCCAGCACTTTGGGGCCAAGGAGGGAGGATTGCCTGAGTCCAGGAGTTTAAGCCCAGATTGGGCAACATGGTGAGATCCTATCTCTACAAAAAAATCTTTAAAATTAGCCGGGTGTGGTGGTGTGCACCTGTAGTTCCAGCTACTCAGGAGGCTGTAGCAGGAGGATCACTTGAGCCCAGGAGTTCAAGGCTGCAGTGAGCTATGATTGCATCTCTGGGCAACAGAGCAAGATCCTATCTCTTTAAAAAAAACAAAAAAGCACCCAGGTCATCCCAAAGTGCAGCTCAGGTGACAAATCAATGGTCTAAGGCAAGGTCCAACTGACAGATGTTTCACATCCTTGACTGTGAGCTTCTGCAAGGCAGGGTTTGTAGTTCTGACATCTCTTCCTCCTGGAAGGCTTTATACAGAGACTATTAAGGAATCACAGCACTGTTAGCAATGTTATCCACGTGCTTAAAATTAAACACAACCCCTATGAGGTAAATTATCAGGATCCCTTTACCACTTACATTGGGACCAGCACATTTGAGTCAGTGGCTCCTGCTGACACAATCTGAGTCAGTGGCTCCCTCTGACACAATCTGAGTGGTCCAATGTGAGAGTTTTTATAGCCTTGTATCATTGATCTCCTTTAAGGGTCACACTCAAAAACTAAGAAGAAGATATAATCTGTATTCTCCATATAGAAGGCTAAGGCCAAGATAGAGTAAATATTTAGGTGATTAAGGGCTCGTCTAGGGCTGTGTTTCCCAGAGGAAAGCAGTATTCTATCTCCATTTTATAGAACAGCATAAGCGCACTAAATACTTTGGCAAAGTCTTAAGATAAGAACTTACATTCCTGAGGATTTTATGGGCAGCATGTGGTTGTCAAAGAGTCCCAAGCTACAACCCAGGTGATATCAAAGATGAGTCGTCAAGATTATGTCTCTCCCTGACCTAATGACCCACCAAGGTGCCCTCAGATCTGCAGAGACCCACCCATAACCACAAGTACTGTGTGACTATCAAGGTTCCAAAATATGTTGAAAGGAAGACAAATACAATAAAAGAAATGCATTGTGAAAAATGATTGAAGAAAGAGATGCTAAAGTCAGATCACTCCTTGGACAAATTTTCAAAACCCTCCAGGTTTCTATTTCCCTGGTTTGAAACTGGTAATAGTGATACTCCTTCACTAATTCACTTTTAGAAACCTATAGGTCTATAATTATAACTCATCATGTTACTATCTATTGGCAACTGGAGCCTAGATTCTGGTAAATTTTTAGAAGATAGTTGAACTTCTATATAAAACATCATCCGTTTCCTCCACTTATTTTTCTCTCCTCTCTGTGACCTCTAGGGAAGACTCCATAAGTACTATTGAATAATGAGATGAACTTGAAGACAACTGTCTGTCCATTTATGCTGCTATTAAAAAATACCTGAGACTAGGTAATTAAAAAAAAAACAGAAATTTATTTCCTCATAGTTCTAGAGGCTGAGAAGTTCAAGTTCAAGGCACCAGCAGGTCCAGTGTCTGGTGAAGGTTGCTTCCCCACAGATGGCTTCATCTGGGTGTCCTCACATGGCAGCAGGAATAGAAGGGGGAAAGGCAGATGAACACTGTGTCCTCACTTGGTGGAAGAGAACAAATCCACTCCCTCAAGCGCTTTGATAAGGGCCATGATTCCATCCATGAGGGCTCCATCCTCATGATCTAGTCACCTCCTAAAGGTCTCACCTCTTAATACTATCACTTGGTGATTAGGTTTCAATATATGAATTCTGGGGAACATATTCAGACTGCAGCAACAACAAAGGAGAACTCTAAGGGCCAGATTCCTCTGGGTAAGAAGGACTCCAGGGCTTACTCTCATGGCACGTTTCCCACTGCATACATCCTATTCTGACACATTGATATGTTTTTAGTAAAACATACCATTGCAAAAGGATTGCTTCAATGAAGAGTTCAAATCCAGGGCTCATTGCAAAGGCCAAGTTTAAACCAGTCATCACTAGCATGCAAATACAGACGGGGATCACAATGTCGGGGTGACTGCAGCTTGCATTTAGACCTCAGTAAATCTATTTTGCATATTTCTGAGACTTCCAAGGGGATTCTGATATATGTTCAATTGTCCCAAAGGGCACTTCTGCGGCCCTGCCAGATCTCACTCTCCTCTAACATTAAGCCACTAAGTACGGTAGATTTGCAATGTTGCTGATAGGCACCAGGTTAATTGTATATTAGAGAGATCCCTAGGCAGGGCTGCTTGAGACCCAGTGTCATTCAGTACTTCAGTCTCTTTATAGAGAGCCCAGGCACTCAGGGGTCTGTCTCATACAAACCAAATTTGAGTCCCAGCTCCCACATATATTCACAATGTCTAGTTCCCTCCCACATCATCTACGACTCCTGAAGCCCTTTTACATAATGAGTTTTCTTCCAGGAGACGCCGCCAAACAAATAAATGTCAGTTGAACTCTCGCACCAGTCCACCAGCCATGCTCAAGCCTTCTGGACACAAGCAGTGGGCACAACTGAGACTGAGGCAAAGATCAGTAAAAGAAAGGTGTTCTGCCATAGATCCAAGGAGACAAATGGAGAAAATGCCATTTTTTACTTAAGTCCCCTTTTTCAAAACCAACAAACATAACATTTCTACAACAATAGGAATCTACCATGTGGTGGTGTCATAGATGTTGTTGGGATCAGAATCAACTTGCCAAATGGGAAAGCCCAAATCAAATTATTATTCAAGTAAACAAACTGAAAATGAAGGCATTCCCAGACGCTTTTGACAAGGGGCAAATGGACTACTAAATCAACCATTTCATAAATAAATCAGCAAAATGCATTATGTAACACTCACATTAATGACACACACCAGATTGCCAAGATTCTTCATCAAATCTTTTCAATCTGGGTCCTTATATTGTGAAAGGGTCGCTTCTTATGGAGAGCTCATAACACTAAGCAAGTCTCTCCATTGATGTTTCTGCCATCACCAAATGTTTTCCTTCTGATCTGTCTCCAGGCCTGACATTTTTGCAAATTAAACTGGATTACATTATCCATGATGGCGTAAATTCAATTATCCGAATAACTAACCAGCCAGCTCCATGACTAAATTATCCACCTGCTGCCTTGAACTTTTTGGGATTGATAATGTGCTGGTTTAATTTCTATTTTGAAAAGTAGAAGTGGATCTGAATTTCTCTTGGAAAAGAACCTAAGAATGGTGTTTCCTTCTTATGTATTTATTTAATTTTTTTGTAGAGATGGTTCTTGCTATGTTGCCCAGGCTGGCCTCGAACTCCTGGCCTCAAGTAATCCTCGTGCCTTGGCTCCCAAAGTGCTGGGATTACAGGCGTGAAGCATTGTAATCCTTTCCTCTTAAACATTATTTTACAGATACATGATCACACCCTTACTGTAAAAGAGTCAAACAATGTAGGGGTGATTAAAAGCAAGGACTGAGTGTCCCTCTTCATTTCCCTACTCCTCCCCTCCTCCCGGTGTCATTCTTCCAGTCTGCTTTTTTGGCAGTTTATTTAGGTTTCCAGTTTAACACAATCTCAAACAATGTCAGAATAGACATGCTTACCTTTGTGCATATCCTGAGGTCATAAGAAACTCATCTTTTTATTAATAAAAATACTGTCATATCACCCAAAAGACTTTGTAGGTTTATAGTCCCTCTAACAATGTATAGAAGTGCCTTTTCCCTTCACACTCATCAACACTTCATACCATACTTCGTATTATACATCTTTTACCTTTGCCACATGATAGGTCAAAACAACTCATTATTTGTACTTCCATTTTTAAGGTTGTAACAAAAAAAAATCCAAGATGAAAAAGTGCCAAAATATGTTGGTAAAAAAATTTTAACTAATAAATAAAAAGTCAATTTTCCAGCAACTGCTGAATGAAAGCAAGACATGAGAGAAATATATTTTCAAGTTCCTATTTGAATAAAAGAATAAAAAAGTAGAGAGAGATTTTTTAGAGTTGAGAGCAACTCTGAAGAGTGTTTAAAGATGAGAGAATTGAACCATTTGGGCCTAGACATTTTGATTATCATATAAGTTTTTATTGCTACCTTAACAGATAACCACAGATTTGGTGGCTTAGAGAAGCACAGACCAATTGTCTTACAGTTTGGTAGGTCAGAAGTCCCGCAGGGGTCTCACCAGGCTGAAATTAGGATGCCAGCAGGCTGTATTTCTTTCTGGAGTCTCTCAGGGAGCATTGGTTTCCTGCTCATTGGGGTTGTTGGCAGAATTTAGTTTCTTGTGGTTGTAGGACTGTGGTCTCCATTTGCTTGTTGACTGTAAGCTGAGGGCCATCCCCACCTTCTAGAGACTACTGCATCCCTTGGCTCAGGCCCCCTTCCCACATCTTCAAACCAGCAATATGGGTTGGGTTCTTCCCACATCACATCTCTCCAATCCACTCTTCCCCCTTTTCCTCTTTTAAGAGTGATTGTAATTACATTGGGCCCACCTGGGTAATCCATGCTAGTCTTTCTATTTTAAGGTCAGCTTCTTAGCAACCTTATTCCCTTTTGCCATGAAACATAACATATCCAAATGTTCTAGGGATTGGGGTACCTTTGGGGTGACAGATTGATCATCACCCTTTAAGGTGATGGAATGTTCACGGAAGCCCCAAGGAATGATATACTTTGTGTTTTATTGGCTTTTGCCTCTAATGATTGAATTTTTAAAAAGGAAAATATTAATAAAAAAGAAAATTAATTCTGACCCTCCTCAAAGCTCTTAAGGTATTTTTGGAAGCCCCTCATCCTGATTCAGTCAGCTACCACATGGAGGCTGCCATCTCTTTCCTTTTCTCTTTCTTTAGGCTCCCTTCCCTAACTGCGAGGCACCGGACATCATTGTGACTTCACAGTGGTCTTCCAATGTGCTGCAGTCATGCCCAGCTTTCTCTTGAGAGAAAGCAGGGGACATAGCCCACACCTCAATCTGTGGCACACTTTACTGCCTGGGTACCCCAGCAGCCCTGCCACCACTGCTGGGTCTCCCCAGGTCTCATGCTTCTTGTGAGTCTTGGGAGGAGATGGGTGATATATAGGGGTCCCTTCACCCTCTCTCTTTGCTCCTTTAGGAGGGGGGTGGGATGCTCAGTGAAACTGACACTGGGCAGGACACAGCTCATCAGACATGTCCAGAGGGGTCTGATTCTTATAAGTATGTACACACATACTGCACACATATGTATATGTGTGTAAATGTGTGTCTCTGTATATGTGTATACCTATGTGCACACACATATATGATAGGCAGATACACACACAGTGAAACAAATAATCTGCTTTTCTCCCAAGGAGTTCAAATACTATATTTATTATATTATTTATTATAAATTGGTCTTGTAGGAGCCCATATAAAACAACAAATAGTCTCATTTGCCAGACTGCAACATTTAGACCTAAGAATAAAGATATTTTTCTCAAGTTCATCAGGATAGCTATAGCCATCAACCCTGGTACATGGCAGTCCTGGCCAGAAATAGGCCATCATCATGCTCTAACCTATACCACAGCATTAGAGTTACTAAGACATTATTTTAGGCAGATAGAGAGGAAAAGGGATCCTTGGGAAGTTTTGGTTTCTTTTAAAGCAGCTCCAGAAACGTTTCTTGTCTTCAGGACAACGTTTCCTTGGCTTCAGGAAAGCCCCAGCACTAAGCGCTGGGCTGCAAGCTTTTTTTTTTTTTTTTTTTTTTTGAGATGGGGTCTGGCTCTGTCGCCCAGGCTGGAGTTGCAGTGGCGCGATCCAGGCTCACTGCAAGCTCCACCTCCCAAGTTCACGCCATTCTTCTGCCTCAGCCTTCCGAGTAGCTGGGACTACTGGCGCCTGCCACCATGCCTAGCTAATTTTTTTTTTTGTATTTTTAGTAGAGACGTGGTTTCACCGTGTTAGCCAGGATGGTCGGATCTCCTGACCTCATGATCTGCCTGCCTCCGCCTCCCAAAGTGCTGGGATTACAGGCGTGAGCCACCACCCCCAGCCAGGGCCAGCAAGCTTTAACGTGCAAATGCAGGCCATGAAACTGGGTCCAGCCAAATATGGCGGTTCCTGCATCTTCTTCTTGCCCCCACATGTGCCTGGCAACATGGCTGCCCCCACAAATACCCAGTGTATAGAACAAAATGGCAACCTGATTTTGCATATTAAAAGGCTAGGATGGGAGGGCTAGTTTTTTCACAGGCTACGTGAATGACATACCTGGTCAAACCAATCCCCTGAGCCCTATGCAAATCAGACACCACCTCCTCCAGCTTCCTCATATAACTGGCTGTTTTCTGTGGCACTCAGCGTTTCCTCTCTGGGCTTGGAGCCCCTCTCCCTCTGTCTCTGTGCAGGGGAGCTTCTTCCTTCTTTCTTGCCTATTAAACTCTGTGCTCCTTAAACCACTCCACGTGTGTCTGTTGTTTTATATAAATCGACATGAGACCAAGGACCCTGGTGTTCGTCTGTTCATCAGAGTTGTATCAACAGCAAGATTTAGACACTGGCTGAGATGCCTCCATTCCTAATTGTCTTTCAAACGTGGCACCAGGAAAAAGCTATGGAAATGACAAAGCACCTATGGGTGTGCCTAACTTTCGGTTTCCTAACAAACATTATCATCTCAAAAATGGCATAGGTTTCCATGTGGCATAAATGCTGGGACATTCAGTCTGGGGATAATCCTCCAGATATGGGCATCTTGGCCAGAAACCTACTTTGACCCCTGTCCTACTGTGTGCACCGTGATAGAAAACTAACTAAAATGCTATATTTATACCCAAAACTTTTATTTGACTCACTAAAGAAAAGGAGTTGACTTGATCAACTCAGAATCCTGCAAAATGGAGGGACCACGTAGAATCATTGATGGTGCTTTCATGGTTATCTAATTCAATGCCTTATTTCACAGAAACAGAAAGCAAAAGTCAACAAGAGGTAATGACTTGCTCAAGGTTATGCACCTCGTTCTTATCAAAGCTGGATCGCCAAACTCCCAGTGACTCCATTCTCCTCTGTGCTGTGCTGCATCTCTGTCACTCATGGATCACTAATAGTCAAAGAATGAAATTAGCAGGCTTCTGATTAAAGATGACACACACACTATGTTCATTTGCTTGACCATAGTAAGCATTTACTATGTATATGTATGTCAAACCATCAAGCTGTAAATCTTAAATATATAGAATTTTTATGGAAAAAAGGATGGTACATGGAGTGTACTCTTTTAGATCCCTTTCCTCCCCAAACTGAAACAGAAAGGAAATAAGAGAATTCAACAGAAACAAAATGTAGGAATCTTGAAAGCAGATGAGTTGATGTTAATTAAATCTACAAATCTGAATCCTTAGCCAAAGAGAACCTGAAATATATCACAGTACTCCCCAAAGTTTCAAGAATTGTTTGCATCAAGTGCCTTTGGAATGGGAGCTATTAGTGGAACATAGAAAAGGAGAATTCGTTGAAAGTCTGCTTAAGAGGCTATTAGAACCCAGGTCTAACTCTAACTCTTTTATATGTGATACAGCAAAGCCAGTGGCCCTCCCTCACTGCAAGTGAAGAATGGTAGCAGGTAAGTGAGAATTAGGGTTTGTATATGTTGAATAACAGTCTTGATTGCAGACCCAAGGGCTGATGAGTCTGACAAGATCAAGTGTCGAGTAGCCATAAGTAATCGTATTAAAACTGTTTTCTTCCACATTTTTCAGGTGTCAACTCCCAAAGTAAACACAAGACTCACAAACAGTGAAAACCAGAGCTGCCCCTGCTGTAGATGCACACCAGGCAGGACACTAATGGAATCTTAGGTCATCCCTCTTCTCATGGTGACTTTGAGTTAATCAGAGATTACCTTGGTAAACCTGACTCAGCCAGAGGGAGCTTTATAAGAAGATGAAACACCAAAGAGACATTCTCCTGCTGAACTGAGAGAAAGTAGAGAGGCCTGTTGTGAATTATAGGTGGGGGCCATGTGGCAAGGATGTGCAGGAGGCCTCTAGGTACCGAGAGTGGTCCCCAGTTGATATCTAGCAAGGAGGCTATACAGTCATACAGGATATAGTCAGTCATACAACCGAAAAGAAATGAATTCTGTCAACAACCAGTGAGCTTGGAAGAGAACCCTGAGCCTGAGACAAGAATCATGGCCCTGGCCAACACCTGGACTTCAGCCCAATAAAACTTGGAGCAGAGAAATCAGCCAACACATACCCAGACTCTTGAACCATGGAAACTGAGAAAATGAATTTATGTTGTTTGAAGTCACTAAGTTTGTGGTAATTTGTTAAATTGCAATGGAAACCATTACCTCTGGGCAGTATCAGTGGAAAAAAATGGTCCAATATATATATGGCAGAAGTAGGCCACAGGCCACGTACACTGCTACTTTAGCAGGAGTGAATTCTTCATTTTATGTTCTCCACATTTATCCTCCCATGTCTTCGTTTTGTTTAGTTTTTTTTATAGATACACAATATTTTACATACTTATGGGGCACATGTGAGAGTTTTTAACACGCATAGAGTGTGTCCCAATCAAGTCAGGGTGTTATTGTATTCATCACCTTGAGTATTGATCATTTCTATGTGTTGGTACCATTTATTTATTTATTCATTTATTTATTTATTTTGAGACAGAGTCTCGGGCTGGAGTGCAGTGGTGCAATTACGGCTCACAGCAGCCTCGATCTCCCAGGCTTAAGTGATCCTTTCACCTCAGCTTTTCAAGCAGCTGGGACTACAGGTGCTCACCACCACAACCGGCTAATCTTTGTATTTTTTGTAGAGATGGGGTTTTGCCATGTTGCCCAGGCTGGTCTCAAACTCCTGGGCTCAAGCAATCCTCCTGCCTCAGCCTCCCAAACTGCTGGGATTACAGGCATGAGCCACCTCGCCCAGCAGGTACTATTTGAAGTCCTCTCTTTTAGCTACTTTGATATATACAACATAGTGTTGTGAACCTCACTTCTAATTGGAGAGCAGACTATATTTCCCATTTTCCTGACTCAATTTGGAAAAGGCTTTGAAACTTACTCATCTCACTCAGGATGGGGAAGGTCCAGACCAGACTCTTGTCCCATGGGCTCCTAGGAGGGGGTGGGCTGGGTCAAAAGTGACCAGACTAAAGGCAGAATGTTCTATACAACATGATCCTAAATGGAAGTGGCCAGAAATATGACTCAGAACAAATATCCAAGAGAGAAAAGTCAAAAGCAGGAGAACAAAACTTACAGCCCCGATTACAGACAGGGCCAAAGCCAGGAAGCAAAAACAGAGACCGAAAGCAAAGAAAGCCTTGTGTTGTTTCTAGGTAGAGCCGTGGCACAGTGGACACCTTGGAGGTCAGCAGGTGAGTGGTGTGGACATGCCAGGCTCCTGTAAAAGTGTAGGGCTACACAATTACTGTGGCCCTTCACTAAGTTCTAGCATACAGGTTTGGAATGTCTCCAAGGCAAGCCCTCATTGGCTCCTTTGGAAAGCTTTCTACAGGTCTGCTTTGGAATCTGTGTGGGGAAGTAAGCCAAGAACCCACATACCATGGCTGGAATAAGTGGTGTGTAGGAAACTTCCCCCCAGAAGTCACCTAGCTTAAGGTGGGCCTTGCTGGGAACACCCTGCTGGAGGTCTCTGTGGATTCCCAAAGGAGGTTTCAAATGGAGTCATTGTAAAGACAATTCATGATCTTAGAAGTGTCTCATGCAGTTTCCTCGTGATGGTCTTGTTCAATTTTCATAGAATTCCTATGTGTATATTCATTACATTCATTTTTGCAGAGTCAATTCATCCCATAATAAGAACAGAAAAATAGAAGACCCAGAACATTTTGGCCCAGGCTCGCCCTTTAACAGCCCCTCATAAAATCCAAGTGTTGGAAGGAACTTTAGTCAGCATCTGTCCCAACCTCCTACACTGGTGGGGAAACTTGGGTTCGAAGAGAATGTACGACTGTGGAAGAAACCAAGAACTTCAAATGTTCAAACACTGCTATAAGACAAAGTGATGAAGAAGATGAAATTGGAGATCCAATTCTATGCTCATGAGTGGTGTGATCTCAGGCAAGTTACTTTATGTCTCTAAACTTGAATTTCCTCATCTGCAAAAATGAATATAATAAATATACACATAGGAATTCTGTGGAAATTGAACAAGGCCATCATGGGAAAACACACAGCAGCATGCATGACATATAACTTTTCTATACATTTTCTTGTGGTCAACTGTTCTTGCCTCTCTTCTCTTTGGACCCACTCTGCAGAATCATCTTGGAAGAAGTCAAAAGTATTGATTTTCTGAATCTGTGCTTCTAAATCTTGAGTCTTAGAACAAACTCATCACCCTCTCCAGGCCCAGAATAAAATAGAGCTGGTGTTCCCTGCATCTCATGACAGCCTCTTAGCCTTGTAGGAAAACTCATAGCGTGGTCTGCAGGGTAGATGCAGGAAACATCAAAGCCCCAAGTCCCAGTCCTGAACACAGTGAAAGACAAGCTGTCTTGAAAGGATCAGCTTGCTCTGTTGTAGGATGCTTCAAGCATGTTAAACAGGAACTAATGGCAACAATGGAACCGTGACTCAGGGCAATGAAAGTGCAGCCATTAAATTTTCATGATTTCAGAGCTCAGGACACACGAGTTCATCACTATGGCACTTTTTATGTCAGTGAATTTATAATGAACATAGTTGTTGAAAATCAGCACTATTCACAGCCATAGCTTAGTACATAATGCTGCCATTTTAGAAATTATCAAAACTATTTTACTATAAAAACTAAAAGAACCTTTAATAAGTAAAGGAATCTAAAGGCCCCAGCACCACAATCATTTCTCAATGGGCTAAAAAAAGGTTCATAGTTGTCAGTTAATGCTTTCAGGTTATGGTACCAGTTGGGCCTTTTTTTTTTTTTTTTTTGACAGAGTCTCACGGTATCACCCAGGCTGGAGTGCAGTGCTGCAATCTTGGCTCACTGCAACCTCCACCTCCCGGGTTCAAGCAATTCTCCTGCCTCAGCCTCCCAAATAGCTGGGATTACAGGCACGGATTACAGGCACCCACCACCAAGCCCGGCTAATTTTTTTTGTATTTTTAGTAGAGGTGGGGGTTTCACCATATTGGCCAGGCTGGTTTTGAACTCTTGACCTCAATCGATCCACCCACCTCGGCCTCTCAAAGTGCTAGGATTACAGGCATGAGCCACTGCTCCTGGCTGGGCCATATTTTTAAGAAGACAATGTGATAGAGAAAGCTCGGTGATTTGTTTAGCTAATGGGTAATAAAACCTGAATGGGCTTCTATTGCCCATCCCCTAGTCCAGAGTAATTTCATATGTCTGTCCCCAGCCCATCATCACACACACACACACACACACACACACACACACACACACACACGCAGACACCAATTTAAAAAGAGGAACTCCTCAAGGGGCCAACTTGTATTTCCATATCATCACTGGGAGCTCTCTCTGACTTGTCACCCACTGGCTGTGCAGTTTGAGGACCTTATCAGATTGAGCTGTCCCAGATCATAGATCCTGAGACAAGGATTTGAGTGTAGATGGTTTATTGCGGGGGAATGGGTGACCTCAGGAAGCACTAGTAGGGAGTGGGGAGTAAAACAGGAAAGGGAAGGTGGCCAATATAAGGTATTTTGATGTGCGAGTTACTGTGATGAGGCTCAGTCGCACTGGGGACCTCTGGGAGACTGTATAGAACATGCCTTGGAGTAGGTCCCTCTTTAAGGAGTTAAAGAGCTGAGGTGTTTATCTAGTAACTTACTTTCATCACTGGTTAAAGGCTGCCCCCAGGTGAACTCCTCTATACTCTGACCTGCCCCACACATCGACCAAGGACGCACCTGCAGCCAGCAAAAGCCCTCAGGCTTTCTCAGGTGCTGGCAATGGGACGTCATTAACATGCACAGGCATGGTGAGTGGCAGGCAAATACAGGCAGGGCACTAACGATGTGTGTGTCATGCTACTTATAAACCTCCTCAGTTCCAGACTCTCTCAAGTGGCCCTACTACCACTTGCCATCTCCTTCCTAACAGGTCACTCAGAGATGGGCCCTGGCAGTTTTCTCTGGAGGACGCTGCCTGCAACCTGCCCTTGTGCACAGCCCTGACCAGGACCAGTGCAGGAAAATAAAAGAGGGGGAGAAGCAGACGGGCACCCAGTGACAGGCAGCACATGTAGTGGTTCAGAGCCTGGACACAGGTGCTCCATACCTCAGAATGGAGCCCAGATCTCCTATTTTTCACTCCAAAGTTATTTTAACTCTGGACCTTGATATTCTCCATGAGTCAATTCTATCAGCCAGGCTGTTTAAAGATACCCCCTAAAAAAGTAGCACCAAAGATATGCCATGTTCATACGAGACCCTCTACAAGCCACCACTACAGACCCAGAAGGAGAGGCCTGGTGCTCAGAGGCCAAGCCATGCAGCAAGAAAATACTGTTGTTTTCTGGAAGAGCCGGTAAACATTCTGGGAGGGAGCTGTAAGGGACAGGTAGCTAAAAATAATGACAGAGATGCACGGTTTCATTACAGTCCCACAGACCACCAGCAAGGGAAGGAGAGCCATCTGGAATTGACTGAACATAAGCAAGGTCCAGAAGATTTTAATTTAAAAACAATTTGATTATTTAAAAAGTATAAGAAGAACCTGGAGGAAAACAAAATGGTTAAGGGTGCATGTGAGAGAAAATTCTTGTGTATGTTCATCAGTGAAAAGAGATAATGAGAAAGAGAAAAGCACAGAAATAAATAGAAAGACAGAGAACTGGTCGGGCGCGGTGGCTCATGCCTGTAATCCCAGCACTTTGGGAGGCCAAGGCAGATGGGTCACCTGAGGTCAGGAGTTCAAGACCAGCCTGGACAACATGGTGAAACCCTCTCTCTACTAAAAATACAAAATTAGCCAGGTGTGGTGGCACATGCCTGTAATCCCAGCTACTCAGGAGACTGAGACAGGAGAATCGCTTCAACCAGGGAGGCGGAGTCTGCAGTGAGCCAAGATCGTGCCACTGCACTCCAGCCTGGGTGACAGAGCAAGACTCCATCTCAAAAAATAAAAATAAAAAAATAAAGTAAGAGGACTAAAAGGGGAGGGAGAGAAAATGAGAGAAGAAAATAAAAGGTGTATGAGGAAAAGGAAGGAGACAATTTTTCTGTTGAGACTTTTTAGTTCTAAACAGCAGAAAATAAGTCGGATTGATTCAAGTTTAAAATTACCTATTGGAAGAATAGCTCATAATGCAAAAAATAGAAAATAAAAAAATGAATAAGCAGGCCTCAGGAGAATGGGGGAACAGGAATGAGACAGTTCAGCTCCCCAAATCTAGGCAGCAGGAACAAATGGGTGGTCTCTCCCGGTGTCTGCACTCAGCACCAACCATGTTCTATCAACACAACACTGAAGACTCAAATTCCCAGGAGGAAGAGTGTGGCCTATTTTGGTCACATGACGTGCCTTTGATTGAAGGTTGCTTGGGAAGGGGGAGGGAGGCTTGATTGACAGTCCCACATAGATCACATGGAATGAGGGAAGGATGCCTCTATGATGGTAACAAAACAAAGAGCAAGAGGAGCCAGGCAGGCAAAAGCATCAGCTGTCCACCACCCAAAGTGAACCCAAAAGAGAGGAAGACAGTGGCACTCAACGGAAGTTAGAAGAGGATCAGCCACAACTGTGGGAAAAACTTGGGGACAGGAAGGGGAAAGGATGAACCAAGACAGAAAATATAAGAGTATAAGAAAATTATCCAGGGGAGAGAAGCTAATAAAGGAAGAAGAAAACTAGCTTCTGTGTGAGGAGTGAGGAGCCAGACAGGAAGAAGGGAAAGGGAAAGGAGAGAGTGTCGTGGGATGGAGATGATGGCGGAGAATCACTTAGGGCTCACTCATGACTTCATGAGTCTGTGATGCTGCTCACTACAGATCCAGGCCTTGCCAGGCCTGTGAAGTTGGTGGAAAGTGGGAGGGCCCAGGCCACCCCAAGACAATGAGATTTGACATTCACTCCATTTGGCATGGACATCCACTAAGTGGTTAGGTATCCATGATTGGTATCATTCCATTTTTCCTGCCGTGCAACAAGCCACCCCAAAACTTAGTAGCTTAAAATAACGTCTTATCATCGCTCATGGATCTGTGGCTTGACTGAACTCAACTGGCTGGTTTCCACTTGGTGTGTCTCAGGCAATGCAGTCAGGTTTGTCTGGAGCGGCAGTCATCTGAAGGCTTAATTGGGCTGGAGTGTTCAAGATGACCCAGTCACACGATTGCCAGACAATGTTGCAGCTCGGCTGGAGCTTTCAACTGAAATACCTCAATGTGGCTGGGGAGTTTCAGTGTAGCATCTGTGTTCTGAGAAGGGGATACCCAAGAGTGCAGGACACTATCAGGCATGTTAAGCTGAGCCTGGAATGGGCTCAGCATCACCTCTGCCATGTGCTACTGGTCAAAGCAGTCATGGGGCACACCCAGGCTCAAAGGAGTACAAAGTAGATTATTCCTCTGGAAGGGAGTTTGGAAAAGTTACACTGCAGAAGAACATGTGGGATAAATCTTTAGAAAATATAATATGCTGTAAGTATCTACCTTCTTGACTGTGAAGAATTATTTCTTGCCTCTTTAAACCTTTCTGAGTTGTTAGTTGCAAATCGAGCATATGAATTGTGAACTTTCAATCCCACATGACTTCCAGAATGTCTTCATTTCAAATACATGTTGATTGGTCAGAGAAAATAATATTTTTTCTAAGACTATAATCACCACATTCTTCTTGAAAGTAATGTCCAGTGTGGGCGCACCAAGTCTGTAGAGAGTCCACATAAGACAAATGCTTGCCATACCATCTTCTTCTCATGATTCATTCATTTATTCCTTAAATATCTTAGTCTCAGGCACCATGGTAAATATTTGGGATGCGTAGATAAAAGGCACAGTCTCTTACGCTTAAGGGTTTGGCAGCCATAAGAGAAGTTTATTCACATCTCATCTTACAGACGCCTGGGGAGTTGGAGTTAAAATTCAGCAAATAAGCTTAAAATTGCATATTTTCAAAATTACTCTTTAAAATCCCTTAGGAATTCACCACTTAGTATACTGTCTCACAACAAGCCCAAAACAGATGTTTTTCATCCATTGTTGGAAACTGATTCTTGTTTTATTTTATCAAGCACTAAATAAAACAGCCACTTGGCATATAGGAGCCATTTCTCTGCTCTCAGCACTCATCCTCTGGACTGAACTGGCCTCCTGGTTAGTCTCCCTGCTTCCTCCCTTGCCCACCTACAGCCAGAGTAATCCTGCTTACGCTGAAGTTCGATCACTTCACTCCTCAGCTCAATAGCAGCCAATGCCCATGTTACTCAGAAACACATCAAAAGTCCTTTCTGTAGCCATTAAGGCTTTACATGATGTGACTCCTGTCTAACCTTCCAACATCACCTCTAATCATGTTCCCCTTCACTCCCTGTACTCCAGACACACGAACACTTCGTCCTTCATGCCAAACCCAGTTAGGCCTCTGGACTTTTGGATTCCCTGCTCTTTCTGCCTAGAACATCCTTTCCCCAATTAGCCCATTCACTGCTTCACCTCCTTCAGTTTACTATTTAAAAGGAGGCTGGGTAGAAAGCTCGTCCCTGAGCACACTATATAAAATAACCTCCTCTCTCGTTTTCTGTCCTCCTTATCTCATCTTATGTATCTTCACAGCATTTGTCACTACCTGAAATTTGGCATCTGCCTCCCTCACTGAAATGTAGCCTCTATGAGGGCAGGGCTTTCATTAGCTTTGGACTTTAATGTATCCCCAACTCCTAGGATAGTGGCCAGCACATGGTATTCAATGAATGTGTGTTGAGTGAATGACAGGATGTGTGGATGGGTTAGTTGGATGGGTGAGCAGAAAAATGGATATACATTTATCCATTGATAAATAGATACCACCTCTGGGTGGTGGAAGCTGTAATGTGCCACCCAGATCTAACATTTTTAGGACTGAGATACCCATTTCTCTAGCTACCAGGAGAACTGGTTGCTATTGGCTTCCAGCCATGGCCTCTTCAGTAATTGCCGTGAGCTAAAGGAGCTTCCTTGCCCAAATTTGTGCCCCCTTCCTAGGGTCAGCTTGTATCTATTGACTGGTTGAGTTGGAGGTGCATAAGCCTGGCCCTCTTGACTCATTCATTTGGGGACAATTCTAAAGCCTTGGTTGCAATTGCAACACAGTTTAACTTCTCATTACCCAATTCTGCTCCCTCACTCTAAGGATGTTGGTCCCAAGATCATTCCCCAATAAATCTCCTGCCCCCAAATCTCCATATCAGAGTCTGTGACCAGGAGACCTAACTTCGGACAGTATGGTCCAAAAATACACTTTAAAACACTGGAATCACATGAAGTTTAGGGTTTTCTCGTGCCACAAGAAGCATGTAGGAACTGAGAAAATCTAAATAGTCCATAGATTGAAATCTTCCATTGTACTCTCATCCCAAGGCACTTGCTCACAAGTAGAAATGCTGGCAAAATTGCACAACTCATTTGAACTCTGCTGCTCATCTTTCCCCTCCCTCTGTCTCCCTGTGTGCTCCTCTATTTCTCTTTCCACACAGCTCATGCAGTTGAGCCCAACTACATTAAATGTGGATATGATGCTATCTCACTGTGTCCACTTTGACCAGGAAAGGTATCTCACCCACAGTAGACAGGCTTGTTGTAGAGTCTGGAAAGAACATTTCTCTTCAAAAAGGGGCAAGCTAGACTCTGATATACATGAACTCTGCACTGCTAATGGCAGGAAAATCAGCAGGAACTCAAAAGATGTCCCAAGAGCGGCCAAGAGGCATTGCATGAGGTGAAGGCAGGAAGAAGCCGAAGCATTTGAAAGAAGAAAATACGCACAGGAAAAAAAGCTATGAGACACAGAGAGAGAATGCAGAGGAGAGGGTGAGGGAGCCAGCCATTAGAAGGGGAAGAACAAGAAACATCCTTTTCTTTTTAATAAGCATATAGGGTACAAACTTTCAGTTATAAATGAGTAAATTCTGGGAATCTAAATTACAATATTGTAACCATAGTTAACCACAATATAGTCGAGTATTGTTTACTTGAAATTTGGTAAGAGCAGATCTAAAGTGTCCTCACTACATGCACACTCAAATGGTAACTATGGGTGGCCATGGATGTGTTCATTACTTAGACTGTGGTAATCAGTACACAACATATGCATGTGTCAAATCATCACATTGTATACTTCGAATATACACAATTTTTATTTATCAACTAAATACATTTTTTAAAGCATGTGTTCAAGGATAATCAAGAACATTTCAGCCAGGCATGGTGGCTCAAGCCTGTAATCCCAGAACTTTGGGAGGCAAAGGCTGGTGGATGACTTGAGTCCTCGAGTTCAAGACCAGCCTGGGCAACATGGTGAAACCCTGTCTCTACAAAAACCCAAAAATTAGCTGGGCATAGTGGTGTGCACCTGTAATCCCAGCTACCCGGAAGGCTGAGTTAGGTGAGTTACCTGAGTCTAGGGAGGCAAAGGCTGCAGTGAACTGACATCATGCCACTGCACTCCATCCTGAGTGACAGAGTGAGACCCTGTCTCAGAAAAGATAAATTGCCAAAAAAAAAAAAAAAGAAAATTTTCATGTAGTATTTTTTGTAGTAGCCAAATTATCTAATAGTCCATTGGTAGGTGAAAATTGGTTAAATATGTTACAGTATACCCATATTATGAGATGCTATGAAGCCATCAAAAATAAAGCTGCTCTGGGTGGGGCACAGTGGCTTTGGGAGGCCGAGGAGGGTGGATCACGTGAGGTCAGGAGTTTCAGTCTCCTGAACTCATGGGGAAACCCCGTCTCTATTAAAAATACAAAAATTAGCCAGGCGTGGTGGTGCACACCTGTAGTCCCACCTACTTAGGAGGCTGAGGCAGAAGAATTGCTTCAACCAAGGAGAGGAAGGCTGCAGTGAGCTGAGATCACGCCACTCCACTTTGGCCTGGGTGACAGGCAAGACTTTGTCTCAGAAAAATAAATAAATAAAAATAAAAATAAAACTGCTCTATATGTGAAAGAATGAATAACATTTAAAATAAAATTTTCCTTCCTATTCAAAAAAATGAGAAGCACAGAGAGGACAGTGAAGTGAGTAGGGAAGCCTTAGAGTAGGAAGCTATGGGCTCCAGCCACTCACCTCCCCAAAACTTTCTTGGGGGCTGATTGATGATCCAGCCGTATGTATGTCCTGAGACCCAGATATACTGTGGGTCTCCTAGTCCCACTTGTTGAATTTCCCCATATTCATTACTACTCACGTGGCTAGGATTATTATTTTTCTAATTCCTGTAAATATTCTTTCAATAAACCCAGTATGTGAGGCTTCTGGGGTTCCTTAAACCCCAAAATATCTTACTGGCAAACATAATTATTACAAAATGATAATGGCCACCATTACTATTATATACTATTATTACATATGTTATCACATACCATTATTATTACATACCAGGCATTCACTATCTCATAAATCCTTATGACAATTTGAAAGAGTGAAGAACCTGAGTATTTAGAAAGAGTGTCCAATACTAGGGAATTGGTTGGATAAATTATTGTAAGTCAGGTGAGTGCAGCTGAACTGGATTCAAAACTAGCTGTATCAGATTCTAAATCTCAAACCAGTCTGATTCTTAAGCATGTGTTATAGTGGCTGGGCTCTATTCTGCAGCACTAGGTACTATCAGAGGAAGTGGAAGGAAGACAGAGGAAGACATGGAGCTAGGAGGAGGGCCCTAAGCTGTCCTGAGTGTCACAGTTCTGCGCTTAGTTCCAAGTTGGAAGCCCCTGGCTGATCCCTGGTAGATCCCCAAAGGCCAGTTCTCAAGAGGGTTTGCCTCCCAGTGAACCCTTGGTCTGAGAGAATAATAATAGTACCGCTATGCAGACCGACCATGAAGACTTCAACTATGGATTCTTTTTTTTTTAAACAGAGTCTCACTCTGTCACCCAGGCTGGAGTGCAGTGGCATGATCTTGGCTTACTGTAGCCTTCCCCGCCCAGGTTGAAGCTGTTGTCCTGCCTCAGCCTCCCGAGTAGATGGGATTGTAGGCATTTGCCACCATGCCTGGCTAATTTTTTAAAATTTATTTATTTTAGTACGGACAGAGTTTCACCATGTTGGCCAGGCTGGTCTCGAACTACTGACCTCAAGTGATCCACCCACCTTGGCCTCTCAAAGTGCTGTGATTACAGGCATAAGCCACCGCACCCAGCCTGATTATGGATTCCTAAAGAAAATCAGACAAAAGACTGAAAAGAAAAGTCATCCTGTCGCTTGCTCTGCTAGGCCATATGGTTGAACAAAAACCATGCCACAGCAAGGTTCCTCTCACTCACAGGTGATTCTAACATCCATTTACCTAACCATTCTTCTTTTTCTGCATACATACATGTGCATTTTACAACTATGCCGTCTGTGTTACCATAGTTATGGTCCTGTCAGCATTTCCATAAAAATGACAGTAAATCTTTCTTTTCTGGGGTTCATAAATAGCCTATAAAAACTAGGTCTCGGTTGAAACTTATTCCCAACAGTTTCCAGCCATGACACTAATAGAGTTCATTAGCAAATTAAGCAAATATCAATTTACTTGGCAAGCTAAAAAAGCACAAACGTTTACTATTTCCAGAGGCAAACAGGCATTCGTAAAGGAGAAAAATAAACTAAGTCCCAGCATAACCAAAATTATAGACTTACCCTTAATTTTAATGTCTGTAAGTCATTCCTTTGATTAATTTAAAATGTTAAAAAGTCAGATTAGTACTGTACAATGTACAGATGTTTCCTGTTTGCATTTGCTAGAGATTTTTTGATAATAAACAACAGAAATGGGAAATGGCTACCTTAGGCCAGACGGAAATTTACCACAGGGATTTTCAGGATCACACGGGATCATTGGAAAGCCGGAGAGGATGAGGAGGAACTGAGGTTGAATTGGATGGAAAGCAGATCCAAATTGTCTTGGCAGCACAAACTGCTGGACAGCACCTTTTCTGAAATGAAGGCATTCTAACCCTTTCACTTCTATCCTCAGGCTTTCAGTCTAGATTTAAAATCCCGTGAAAGGGTATGGCCAGCCAAGCCTAAGTTACGTGGCTGCCTCCTGTTTTGAGGGCATCTGATCTTGATGTTCCCACAATGGGGGATGGTGAGTTTCCAGCTGTGTCATTTACAAATGCCAAGAAAGAGAGAAAGAGAGACAAAGAGACAGAAAGGAGGGAGGAGAGAGAGAGTGGGAGAGACAGTGAGGAAGAAAAAGAAGAAAGAGAAAAAGAGAGAAGGGGAGAAAGAAAGAAAATAGATAAAACCACATAAATATCCAATACTTGATAATTAGAGGGATAAATTATGCTAAAAATACACAATGGAATGCCATTCAATCATTAGAAATTATGTTACTAAAAAAACATGTAGGCCAGGTGCAGTGGCTCACACCTGTAATCCCAGTACTTTGGGAGGCCGAGGCAGGCAGATCACGAGGTTAGGAGTTCGAGACCAGCCTGACCAACATGGTGAAACCCCATCTCTACTAAAACTACAAAAATTAGCCAGGTGTGGTGGTGCGCACTTGTAATCCCAGTACTCAGGAGCCTGAGGCAGGAGAATCACTTGAACCTGGGAGGCAGAGGTTGCAGTGAGCCGAGATGGCACCATTGCACTCTAGCCTGGGCAATAGAGTGAGACTCCATCTCAAATAAAAAAAGTAATGACTTCAAAAGCTATACTCAATACAGTGTTAAGTAACAAAGTAAGTTAACAGATAGTGTGTTCAAAATAATCCTATTTTAGAACTAAATAAATAACTGAATAAAATAAGAAAGTGTGTGTGCCTAGAAGAAAAACTGGTGATGGGATTTCAAGTTATTTGTACTTTCTTATTTTAGCTAATCTCTGTGATCTAAGTTTTTAAAAATAGATCTATGTTGCTTTTGAAAAAGTGATAAAAAGTGAAAAGAACTTTAGAGGTTTCAAAACTGCATCTTGAATCTCTGAGGTAAATCTAACAAGTACTGTAGTATTACTATCCCATTCCATAGATGGGGAAGTTGAGGTATAGAGAGGATATTTTCATACGGAATCACAAGGCCAAATCAAGATAGGAGCCAGGACATTCACCTCAATGTCTTGGTTCTCTTTCACTAACCCACAAGTGGTCATCTTCTAGGAAACGTGGAGTCACCTGGTCGTGACCTTTGACAAAAGGGTAAGAACTGGGCATTCAGTTCTCTTCTTGTGAGTCAGGTCAGCCTCTCTACTTACTTCAGCTTTAAGAGCTGACTTGGAAGTGAATAAAGCTTGGGCTTTTTCTCCTTTTTTTTTTTTTTTTTTTTTTGCCAGAGAGGGCAATTGAAGTGGTATTGGAAATTCTGAGTGTTGTATCAGAATAGCTGAGTGTTATCTTTCTCATGCCATTTTGAAATCATCTCTGTGTCTGAAAGGTCACAACCAGTGGCTAAATAGCATTGATTTCCAGGCACTTAAAAATGTACATGACAACTCCTGAAAGGGGCTTTCGTGGATTGAAGAGCTGAGCCAATGGGATGCGGTTGGTAAATATCTTCTTTGAACAAGGTGGACTGAGTCACTATAAAGAAAATAAATCTGTAGGCGTATGTCACCAGCAGACCTGAAATGGAGCCGTGCTTTCCTGAGGTGAAGGCTGCAACATCCTTAAAGCCCAGCTGACCTGGGCCACAGCTTGGGGACGGACACTTGCCTGCATGGACACCACGATTGCCTTAAGAAATGAGCTCCTCCCTCCATGCACCCAAGGGACTGGAGTTCCATAACGGAAAAGTGAATTAGACTTAGTCTGTGTGGGGCAGAGGCACAAGGTTGATGGATGTTGCTTTTCACTGTGAATTCAGAAAGCTCTTAGAAAACGCAGTCAAATTTAAATTTAAATGCTTTTCATTTGAGATACTTCAGTCAGTGCCGGGGACCGATGGCAATTTCTGATTTCAGGACATCAGCTGAGCCATGAGCCCACCTTTTTTCCTAGCAAGAAAAGCAGTGGAGTAATGTCAGCAGCGGGTCTGTCTCACGTGGCCTCCTGTGCCTTTGCACAGTGGCCAGCCCTCATGCCCCACAATTAAACATGTGTTGAGAGCCTCGGCCTTGGCTGTGTGTGAGGGCACAGTGGGCTCCAGTCCCAGGGAAGGGACCACATTGAAAGCCCAAGCAAGTGAGTTTGTTAATACCCTTAACCAAATGCCAAATTAATCAGAAGAAATCTGTATTCCAATAGAGATGACTCCTGCCTACTGTGTGGATTTCTATTGTTTGCTTTTTCCTAAGCATTTAGGTAAGGGTACTTTCCTGGATTATTTCCTGTGTAGCATCAAGTTTTCAACAGGAGTAAAAGGAACATTTGATCTCGTGTCAGATAGGCCTCAAAGTATGGCGCAGGGTTCCTGAAGGGTCCCCCAGATACTCTTGGGGCCACACTAAGTAAAAACTATCTTTTAAATAATGCTACAATGTTATTTGTCTTTTTCAAGCTCATTCTCTCACGAGCATACAGTGGAGTTTTCCAGAGGCTTTAAGACGCATAATGTTATCATCATTCTGATGGCCATGGAGTGTGTGCTTGTGTATTCTTGTCTTTCAAAATTCTCTGTTTTAATTTTTACAATATAAATATTTATAGAAATCACCTGCATAAGCAAAAGCTCCTTGGGATCTTCGGTAAGCTTTAAGAGTGTTTGAAAACTGTTGATCTAATGTCTTTAGACCTCTGCTTCCCAATCTGTTGACAGGCTGTGGTGAAGATTACGTTAGATGAAGTTCATGGCATTGAGACAATATACCAAAATTCATCCTTCTCTGCTCAAATGCAGCCATTGTTTCAGGTTGATCTGAGCATTCAACTTTACCCTTTACGGGAGTATCATGCCTGCATGAAAATACCCTTTGCCCCCTCTCCATAAGGCCATGCCCTCAGCTCCAGGCCTGCCCCTTTATCCAACTTCCTACCGCAGCCTTCTCTGGGTATCATTTCGGTAGATATTAGGTGCATGGTACTTTTTCAAGGGTATCTATCTAGTAGACACCATAAGACCATATCCCCATGGGACGCAGCCAGAGTTTTTCTGGAAACGAGTGGTCATTTCTGGTATCAACCATTCCAAGATGCAGAAGGTTTTCAGACAGCAACCAGATCTTGGAGAGGAACTTCTCAGTGTCTTTCTGGGTCTCACCTTATTGGGCTAGGATTGTTTAAGATGTAGTATATTTGTGATGACTCCCAGATGTGGAGGTGAGATGGTGTCTGGCACTTGGAGAGAGACAAGAAGCCTGGCAGACGGGACGTCTACCTGGGCAGATTTCTTCCATCCTATTAATCCCCAAACCCTCTGTATTAACTTCTCAGGGATCATTGGTTCTTCAGAAAAATACAGTCCCCATTTCCCTCATTCTGTCATGTGTGAGATCCTGACACACCCATTTCCTCTACAAGAGGTCAACTCTATTCTGTGTCAGAAAAAAAAATTGAGCAGGAAAAGTCTCATGGCAGGAAAACCCACCAGAGAGGGTGGGGACTGAGAGGAAATCTGGATTGGACAGATCTTTCTCAAGTAAGAATATCAGGATTTATGATCGAGTAGATGTGGGGAGTGAGGGGAAAAAAAGCAACTCTGGCTGACTCCAAGGGTCTGGCTTGGAATACAGGACTAATGGACAGAGACCATTCACTGAGGCAGAGTAATGAAAGAAGAGCTCTGGATTAGGAGGTAGGAGGAAAGACGAAGAGTCGTTAGAAATTCTGGCCTAGATTGTATGCTAGAGGTCAGCCTTAAAGTCATAAAATGGCAGCTGAATCCCGGAGGGAGTGTGCTCTGCCTCTGAGACATTTCTGAAGCAAATTCACAGCAGAACTCTTGGTGGAAGAACCAAGGTGGCAGAAAATCAGCCATCTGTTTTGCAAGATTCTATAGAGTCCTTGTTGCTGATTCTTGTTGTTGACTGCCTTTCCTGATGGCACTTCTGGTTCCCTGACTTGATTTCTCCTTTGGCCTTCAGATTTGCTTTTGTACCCCAAAACTTGGCTCTCTCCCTCTGCTCCTCAAGTCTTCCCTCTTCCAGCACTTTCCCTCCTGAATCCACTGGGAAGGCTTAGATCATCCAAGGCAAACACTCCATAACTGGCTCTGCTGCTCAGTTCCCCACACATCCTCTTTTTTTGTACACTTCCAAGACCATCCCAGAAAATCCTTTATTCTCTCTTTGCTGAGTCTCTTTATTAGAGACTTGAGGGAGGGGGAGACCACACAGGGAGGGCATGTAGAGCAAGAAGAGGAAAGGATCTCAGTAGAATATGAACAATAAAGCAACCATTAGCACACTTGAAAGGCTCTCCACTTTCTTGTGTGCTTTTCTGAGTTTTGTTTTCAAGGGAATTATCTTAAATAGCAAATTTAAAGAATTTATGTCATTTGGTAAATTTGGATTAGGGCCAGATCTCTTACCCTCGAAATGATTCAATTCATTATAGCAAATGTTATTCCATTCAAAAGTCAAATGTAACAACAGAACATCAGAAAGAACAAAAATATCTGCAACCTGCACAGTGGTTTCTTTGTAACAAATGTGTGTACAAATAATGTCTTCTATTTTAAGAATGTAGGTGGTCCTTTATAATTCACTACTGACCAAAATTTGTTGTTTACTAGATATTTTACATGAAGATGAGAAATTAGATGAGGTAGGGCCAACGGTTTGTTTAATTTGGATCACTTGCAAGTTTTTGCTGAGTGATGAGTAAACTAAACAACTATACTTGCTAAATTTCCTAGGTAGGTGGTATGAAAGTGAGTTAGGAATTTGGCAGGACTTGTTTCACAAGATAAAGGTCACAAATACCCCACTAATAAAACAGGTTGTAGTAAAGAAGCTGGTCAAAACCCACCAAAACCAAGATGGCAATGAAGGTGACCTCTGGTGGTCCTCGCTGCTCATATGCTAATTATAATACATTAGCATACTAACAGAATTTCCCACCAGTGCCATGACAGTGTACAAACGCCATAGCAACTTGCAGAAGTTATCCTATATGGTCTAAAAAAGGGAGAAATCCTCCCTTCCAGGAATTCTCCATCCTTTTCCCAGAAAACTCATGAATAATCCACCCCTTGTTTAGCATATGATCAAGAAATAACCATAAAAATAGCCAACCAGCAGCAGGGCTGCTTTGCCTATAGAATAGTCACCCTTTTATTCCTTTAATTTCTTTTTTTTTTTTTTTGAGATGGAGTCTTACTCTGTCGCCCAGGCTAGAGTGCAGTGGCGTGATCTCGGCTCACTGCAACTTTTGCCTCCCAGGTTCAAGTGATTCTGCTGCCTCAGCCTCCCAAGTAGCTGGGACTACAGGTGCACACCACCATGCTTGGCTAATTTTTGTATTTTTACTAGAGACGAGGTTTCACCATATTGGCCAGGCTGGTCTCAAACTCCTGACCTTGTGATCCACCTGCCTCAGCCTCCCAAAGTGTTGGGATTACAGGCATGAGCCACCACGCCCAGCCTATTCCTTTACTTTCTTAAAAAAAATTGCTTTCACTTTACTTTGTTGGCTCACTCTTGAATTCCTTCCCGCCTGAAGCCAAAAATCCACGTGGCCTCCTGAGCTGAGCTCCAATTTGGGGGTTCTCCATGTGATAAGAGTGTCAGAGGCATGGTTTATCTGTCAATTCTGATGTAAGTGACAATTTGTAAGTTCTCTGAAATGCTATTGTCAATAATCTACTTGAAATGGATGAAGAAACGTATACAAGTCAGAATAGGCTAGGTTATGCTGCAGTGACAAACAGTCCCCAGATCTCAATGGTTTGAGTAGCAAATTTAAGATTCATGTTCATTGGTGGCAGATGAAGGAGTTTACTCAATGTCGTTTACGCAGAGACCCAGGCTAGTTACAGCAGGAGGAGGGAGAGGGAAAATGAGGAATCATCATTCACTCTTAATCCCGGAAGCTACAAATGTCATTTTGCTCACATTGTATTAGCCCACAAGTCACACAGTTGGTCTAAATTCAACAGAGAATTGGAAATAGAAAATTAAGTATTACATTATGAACAAGTGTAAAATTTAACAGAACAGAAATAAAGATGTCTTCAATTTTAAATCCTAAGCTCATCATCTAAATATTCCACACGAAGACAAAAGCAAAGAGAAAAATAAAATATTGTGACCCTAGACACATGTTGAGAATTTGAATTATATGATGTTTAGAAGTAAGATATTTGGGGAACAAAAACATATATTCACATCTTACTTTATCGATGAAATTCAAGCAGTTTATGTGACTTGCCTAAGATCACACAGGTAGTTAGCAGTATAGCAGTCTCTGAAATAGGATCTCTGCAAAGGCTAAATTTTAAAATCACGACAATAAAGGAAAGGTTTGCATGAGGAGCATTTTATGTTTACAATCATTAATTCCTTCTTTATTCTTTTTGTAAGGGGCTAATTGCCACTTACATCCAATGGGAGTAAAATCAAATCACTACTCAGCAAACCCCATGCTCTTCTGTCAACATGGACAATCTCAACAGATAAGCAGCTGCCTGTTACTTTCTCTGTGAGCTTATGCTTCAAGCAAAGCCTCAGGGTAAAGCCTAAACATATGTTTAAGCATGACATATGAAGTTAAGTACAAGGGTTGGGAAATATTAAAGAGGCCTAAGAGAGCCTGATTCACCCCAAATAGAGTTCTCCAATAATCATGTGCTCTTAATATTCCACAGAGGAAATAAAAGAGATGGGAAATTAATTGCAGCACAAAATATCTTGACCATAAACTCTGTCATAATTAATTTCCCTTCTGAGCTTGATTAACAATCAAAAATGGAAAAAGTCACCATGCATGCTTTTCTCATAAGACCTATTCTGTTGGAATAAAAAACTTGTCTCCAAGAATCACAGAGAAACATAAGGAAAAACAAAAAATAATAAAGCAAATCCATGAGAAGAAATGACGCCTCTGTGATGAAGCCTGAATAGGCTTGACTGAGGACATTTTAATTGTGCTTTGACAATGGGATTGAACATTGAGGACTGTGGCTGAAAAACAGCCTGTGAGAAATCAGCCATGTTTTTAATTAAGACACCTGTGGCTCACCTGGTTGTGATTCTCCTATAAGTTGTACAGGAGCAGGAGGTAAATTAGTCAATTAAGGCATCTTAGAAGTTTTCTTCTCCAAACATCGTTCCACTGTAAGACCTTCTCTTGACAATCTGCTTGATGTTCACTTTACTGCAGGTCCAGAGATTGGGTAGCTCACAGCAACTCGAGCTCTGAAAGTTAGCACATTTTTCTTTAAATGAAGCTGAAATTTGCCTCACCAAAATTTTTCTACCATTTGTTCTTATCTGTGTCCCTAAGGTGAGGCAGAAAAAGCCTGTCCCTTCTGCCACTACTTTTTCAAATATTTGAAGGTAGTTTTTATGTTTCCATTTGGATTTTCATAACACATAAAGTGAGCTACCTATGAAAAATCTTATGGATACCTCAAGTGTGTCAAGGTACTTAAGTAGCCAGACCATGGTTCTGTACTCTACTCATCTACAGAGAGTGTGGCCCCTGAGAACATACATGCTGTCACATGTGGGAAGTTGACCCTCCACCTGGCTGGGTGTATTTCCTGGAAAAGACATTCTGGAAAGAGAGAAAGCAAGTTGGGGAACTGAGACCCTAAGGGCATAGCCATTGGTAGCAGAACTTTAATCTCCTCGAGGTGCAAGTGGAAGTTAGCCTGCCATGACAATGATCAGGATGCTTTTGGCCACGCTGCTGTTGTGGTTTGTGCTGCTGCTCTTTTGATTGTGTTAGAGGGGATGAGTCATCCCTCTCATGCCCTGTGGTCACCCGGTTGTGATGATCCTGGTGGGATCCTGGTGGCTCCTGGTGCTCCTGGGGGTTGAGAAGGATAACTCTTCCCCCTAAGCATATTGTTTCTTGTTTAGCTTTTTTTATTTTTTTTTTATTTATTTTTTTTTGAGATGGAGTCTCGCTCTGTCGCCCAGGCTGGAGTGCAGTGGTGCGATCTCTGCTCACTGCAAGCTCCACCTCCTGGGTTCACGCAATTCTCCTACCTCAGCCTCCCCAGCAGCTGGGACTACAGGCGCATGCTGCCACGCCCGGCTAATTTTTTTGTATTTTTAGTAGAGATGGGGTTTCACCATGTTAGCCAGGATGGTCTCGATCTCCTGACCTTGTGTTCCACCCGCCTCGGCCTCCGAAAGTGCTGGGATTACAGGCGTAAGCCGCCGTGCCCGGCCTCTTGTTTAGCTTTTATTTAATAATCATAAAATTAAATGTGAAGTCTGGCTAGACTTGGAAGGAGGTAAGGCAGGTATGAAGCCTGAAGAACTATAGCAAATGAGACCTCAAAGATTATGGGATATGAGAACAGACTGGGAGTGGGGCTGCTCTCCTTAGCTGAAGAAGACATTGTTTGGTGATAAAAATAACATAAAATCAAATTATGAGAGTTACTGGCGCAGCAGTGGTAATCTTCCTGCTGTCTTGCCAATCCTAGAGCAAAAACATTCCATAGATTCCACATTATTCATACCAATGACCATAGGCTTGCCATCCAGCCAATCAGTATGAATAGTGTGGACTAAAAACCAGGAACCGTTTGTGTTGGGCCCATCATTTGTCATGAATAAGATCCCAAAACTCATATGATTCAGCATGAAGTTCTCATCAGGAAATTTCTTCCCATGGATGAACTTGCCACCAGAGCCATGATGGCAGGTGAATTCCCCACCCTGGCATATAAACTGTACAATAATTCTGTGAAAGCATAAATCTTATAACTGGCTAGGCGCAGTGGCCTACGCCTGTAATCCCAGCACTTTGGGAGGCTGAGGCGTGTGAATCACGAGGTCAAGAGATTGAGATCAGCCTGGCCAACACGGTGAAACCTCGTCTCTACTACAAATACAAAAGTTAGTTGGGCTTGTTGGCGCATGCCTGTAGTCCCAGCTACTGGGGAGGCTGAGGCAGGAGAATCGCTTGAACCCAGGAGGTGGAGGTTGCAGTGAGCCAAGACTGGGCCACTACACTCCAGCCTGGTGACAAGAGTGAGACGCTATCTCAAAAAAAAAAAAAAAAAAAATCTCATAAGCAAACCCTTTTCTTTCATTGCAAAAAGCACTGACATTTTCTGCTATCCTTTGGAACCTGGACTGAAACAGCTTGAAAGAGATACAGTGTGCGTTCTCCAACAATGGGGATGTGTTGCATTACACAAGGGGATTGACCATGGCTAGGAGCAGGAGCAGAGTGGACTGCAGTTTCTGCCTGTTCTCCAGTGCCTTCAGTATACATATGATATATATGTATGTGTGTATTCATGTCACTATTGCTTAGAATCAGCTTCAAGGCAGCTCCACAGTTCAAATCTTCAATTTGATAGTTGTCTTAGTTGTGTGACTCTGGGACAGTTTTCTGAAGTATAAAATGAATAGAGTAATTCCTATCTTATAAAATCATTATGAGTAATAAATAAGAGAGTGAATGTAGTAGTCATACAATCAATGCAAGTTTACTCTCCCCACTTCAGCCCTAAATGAGCACGTGGCTAATTGTCAGATATAGACGATTGAGTCTGTCAGAATCACATGAGGAGTTTTTTGTTTGTTTGTTTTTGGTTTTTAATGGAGCATTGCAAGATTCTCAGAGGAGATTCTGTAGTTGGGCGGGGATGGAGCTGAGATATTTAATGATCTTCCCCATGGAATATTTCTCAGACAGCTCAGCTATTTTTCCAGTCAAATTGATGATATACTTTCCTTTGCTTCTGCTGAAAATATTCAAGCATTTTCTGAACAATGGTTATATTCTGACTAATTTGCTGTAGCAGTTCCAGTGTCTATTTAAGGAAACAATAAATAAAAAACAGTATCATAAAACTATTTATAATAACAACAATAAATTCAATAGCACATAATTTATTGTTGAAGTTTCCTGCAGGACTGAATGCAAAGCTGTAAGAGTATGTACAGAAATAACTTGGAGTTTGGAGTACATACACAGAAGTTTATTAACAGGAGACCAAACTAATGTACAATTGAGCATGGGAACCAAATTGTAAACAGATCCACAATTTCTTACTTTATTTACCAGATTCTGCTTATATTATGTAAATAACCCCCTAAAGAAGAGACAACCATAAGTGAGGCAGGGTATAATGAACTAACTTTGGTGTTGCTTGGTAGCCATTGACCGTGAGGAATATATACAATAGAGTGCCTGTTCCAAGCATATTTCCTGTAAATTGCCTGTTTTCTTCTTGAAAGTCTCATTTCTTCTTATACCTGTTTTCTTCTTGAAAGTCTCATTTCTTCTTATACCTGTTTTCTTCTTGAAAGTCTCTTTAGTATCTGCATAACTTGGCGACCAGTAAGTGGATTAGCGGTGCTTTTCAAAGTGGATTACTGTTCCTTATACATTTAATTAAAGTGGACCTCATTCTATCATCCTTAAGAGCAAAATTATGTAGAGAGAAATTGCGTATGTGCAGACATTGACTACAAATATGTCTCCCCCTTGGGTCCTTAATGTGATCTAGTTGGCTGCAGAGATCAAAATTTCTGGAATACCATACAAATTCTGTGCTTTTTCTCCTGAGAATAGTGGTTTCAGCTCCTCCATGAGTGGGAAGGAGGTGTGCAGGGTCATGTCCCTGAAATAATATGGATCTCACACTTTCTCATAATGTTCCACTTGTAAGTCATATTGTTAAATGGAAAAAAAAATTAATATCCTCTTCAAGTTGATAAACTTGAAAAGGGAGAAGTCGATCAGGATATTTCTCTGCCTTATAGATATACTCAGGTCATTAAGCCCATTCTCATCAGAAAATACCATCTCAGGACTTGTTAGTGCCAAAAACTTGAAAAGAAATTATTTTATACATGGGTTAACTTAATGCTCTGGTTGCCAGCTGGGTTTCCGTTCTACGTAGCTGATCTTACAATAGAAAACATTTTAGCCCTGAGCCATTTTATGCCCTGAAATGCACTTACTGCCTGACTTTGTTCGTAAAGACAATAGCAAATGACCATAAAATTGCTACCCCAGTGGTCTGCAACTATGGCTACCCATTAGAATCACCTGGAAAACAATGTAAAAATCGCATGCCTGGGCCTCACTCAGAAATTCTAATTTGACTAGTCTGGAATGGGGCCCAGGAATAGTAAATTTTTTTTTTTTTCAAAGCACCATTGATAATTCTACAGTCAAGGTAGAGAGCTAAGGTAGAGCGCCACTGTTCTCTCCAATTCTTTTTCTCTCTGGGGTTTGCAAAAGTGAGACATTGCACGTTTCAATAAGATAAAATCTTTCTTTCTTGACTTTTTGGGTTAATTACCCTAAAGAACATTTTCACCTAGACTAAGGAAAACATCTACCTGTTGCATCTAACTTTGCCTTTATCCCTTGGCTTTCCAAATGGCAATGGGCAAGGTATGCAAAAAGGGAGCCGAGGGGCAGAGCACTTGGGAGGAGAGTCCAGGCTTTCCTCATTCCTGCTGCAGGTAAGTCAAGATCAATGACAGGAGAAGGGAGGGAATAAGGCGGGATGCTACTGTTCTAATAGGCATCAGAGGAGACTGGTTTTGGGGCGGGGGGGTTAGCTGGGAGGGGAGAATCCAACAATAAAGAATGACCAAGTGGAAAATGGCTGCAGGGTTAAAGACAGCCTGCCGACATTGGTGACCACGCCCACTGGGTGGACCACGTGACCGATTTCCCCTCCCCAACCCCGCCCCCAGAGCTGTTTCTGACTTGTTTCTAACTTCTGCTTCTTTAATTGTAACAGAGTTAGCAAAGTCCCCAGCTTCCTAGGCTTGTGCCCTAACAGGACACTTTGCATAAGTCTATCATGTGCTTTTATCTCACACATACACAAAATCTTTACCTTAAAGATTGGATCGGCCGGGTGCGGTAGCTCATGCCTGTAATCCCAGCACTTTGGGAGGCCGAGGCGGGTGGATCACGAGGTCAGGAGATCGAGATCATCCTGGCTAACACAGTGAAACCCCGTCTCTACTAAAAATACAAAAAATTAGCCAGGCATCATGGCGGGCGCCTGTAGTCCCAGCTACTCGGGAGGCTGAGGCAGGAGAATGGCGTGAACCCGAGAGGCGGAGCTTGCAGTGAGCCGAGATCGCGCCACTGCGCTCCAGCCTGGGAGACAGAGCGAGACTCCGTCTCAAAAAAAAAAAAAAGATTGGATTGGGTTTTACAGAAACTCCCTCAGTGGTTTCAAAAATGATGTACTAACAATGGCTTCTCTGTGAGGCACACCTGAGAAAGCACAAAGATAATGCAAATGAGACTCATCTCGAGGCATTGGTGATGCTGAGCAACAAATTTAGTTCTGATTCAAGGTTTACCAGAAATAGCAAGACGCTGCCAAGAGGTGTTCCCTCAGAGAGGTCAAGACGATCAACACTGCCTCCAAATGTTGGTTTTCTCCTGCACCAGGATTGTTCTGGTTCAGATTTCCCATGTGAGCTTTAAGAACTGCATGTTGTACATGACTTGAACAGAGGAGCCAACTCAGCTATGGAGCATCTCCTTTTTCTACCTATGCCTTTTTCTACCTTACCTAGGATGGCACCCGATATAACACAAAGACAATGCAAATGAGATTCAACATGAATCACTGGTCATACCTAGGACCAAGTTTACTTTTGATTCAAACTTGATGAGCAATAGCAAGACACAGCAATTACATAGCCATGTGACATTTTCCAGTGAGCTGTGTCTCATATATCCATAGATTTCAGGTTTATTTACAATAAACAACTGACACAGACTGGGTATATATCCTGCTAAAAGTAGTTCATAGTTGAGAACTCTTCTTTATCTTTCTGCTAGTAAACACCATTTGTGGTTTCCAGGAAGTCTGCTTACTCATGAGTTTGCAAGGGAATTTTCCTGGTTCCTTTCTTTCTTTCCCAGGTGTCCCAAGTAAAGGCCAAAATTAGGTGTCAGGCCTGCTGCTAACTTTTACCTTTCTGTCATCTGACAAATTTTTAAAAACACGCCCATATCCATTGACGTCTTTACTTCACGAGAAACATCTCTAGCGGTCAGGGCAAGATTCTTCTTCTCTGAGTATGGGAAATTCAAAACTCAGAAAAATTAAATGAGTACTCTAGGATCTTAAAGCAAGTTGGGGATAAAGCAGCTTGAGAAATTCAGCCCTTGCTTCATAATATTCTGTGTTATACTTTTCCTTATGGGTCATGATTCTTTCCCAAGAACAAGATGTAAGTCACCCTTGAAACTCATATATGTATACATATGAATAAACCATTTCAGAAGCACTGTTTTAAATAATCATCCCTGTGTAATGTACTATGTGCTGTTGTAACTAGTGAGAGCAATAAATCCTACAGCTCTGAGCTGCATGGGTGACAGAGGAGCTAACAGATGTCTTTCCAGCCACTATTTCCAGGGAGAAGGGGACAGCCCTTTGGGTTGCAATAATAAATCTATTATTTTATGCAAACTTGATAGTTCATCATTTAGCATATGTAGCATGTTCTTCCTGTATTCATCTTTGAGTCTTTGGTGCCAGCCATAATATACCCTGCACATAGAAGGTGCATATTAAACACTTTTGTTGGACTAAATAATCTATATTTGGAAATTCAAAATAAACTTTTGAAGTGGGCAGTTCAGAAATAATTATCTTCACCATGCAAATGAAGGAAGTAATGCTTAAGAAAATTAAATAGCATTTCCAAGTTCACAGCTAGTAGGTATCCAAATCAGGTCTCATAACCAGATCTCTAAGAAGGTTCTCCTTCCCTCCTTCTAGGGCATGTGAATACTACAGCCATGCCTTCTTGCTTATTTTTACAAGGCCAAGGTCAGCATTGCTACTCAATAATGTCTTCAATGCTTATGTAACCTCTGCCTCTAATAATCCCCAGCTCAACTGTTGTCATTCAAAAGGCAGAAACTGAAAATGTTCTAGACCCTTATGGTCAATAAAGTTTCACGATGAGGAGTAAAAACTGCGCACTAAGTGCAAAGGTCCCTGCCACTAAATACCCCAGTGCTTTGAACAAGACCCTTAACCTAATAAGCCTCCTTTTCCTCAACTATAAAAGAAAGGAAAAATGAGATCCACTTATTTAGGTGGGTCTCAATACACTGGAATTATATTTTCTGTCTTCATGGTGAATGTATTAGTCAGGGTTCTCTAGAGGGACAGAACTAATTATATATATATATATAGATATAGATAGATAGATAGATAGATAGATATAGATATATATATAGATAGATAGATAGATAGATAGATATAGATAGATAGATAGATAGATATATGAGTTTATTAAGTATTGACTCAAATGATCACAAGGTCCCACAATAGGCGGTCTATAAGCTGAGGTATAAGGGAGAGCCAGTTCGAGTCCCAAAACTGAAGAACGTGGAGTTCGATGTTCAAGGGCAGGAAGCATCCAGCATGAGAGAAAGATGTAGGCTGGGACACTAGGCCAGTATTTTTTTTTTTTTTCACATTTTTCTGCCTGTTTTGTATTCTAGCCGCACTGGCAGCTGATTAGATGGTGCCCACCCAAATTAAAGGGTGGGTCTGCCTTTCCCAGCCCACTGACTCAAATGTTAATCTTCTTTGGCAACACCCTCACAGACACACCCAGGATCAATACTTTACAACCTTCAATCCAATCAAGTTGACACTCAGTAGTAACCATCACAGTGGGGCAGTTAAATTTCACTAACCGTAATATCCCCCAAGTAAATGCATGCAAGGTCATCATCTTCAATCACCTTCTGGATTAATCTAGAGTAGGGTCAAACCTCATCTTAACTCAGGGCATGACTAACTCAGTGTTTAATCACTTTTGTGCCATTTAGATATGTCTCTTTCAATCCTTAAATTGTGGAGAAGCAGAGGACATATTTAGTACAACTTTCACTACAGGATAAACCAGAACAACACAGAGCTTCCATGAACTAAAACAAAACAAAACAAAACAAAACAAAACCCTGCTTAAAGTTTAGCAATGAGATCAAATAAATATCCAAACATCACAAAGAAGAGGCAAACAAAATGGCAAGAATGAGAAATGGGGCAAGAGAAAAGGGAAAACAAGAAAAAAAGGAAGCGAAGAAAGAAAGAAGTCCATTGAGCTCTTGAAGTATTAGCCTGTGCTGGGCTTGTCATCCATGTTGTCACACTAGATTCTCACAACGACCCTGCGAAACAGACTTGGTTCGCATTTGACAGTTGAGGAAAATGAGGCTGAGGTGGTTACAGACTCACATTGTTCCAAGGAGGGTCAGGTGACAGACACAGATTAAGCGGGAAGGGAACGTTGAGGCCACAGAGAAGACAGGAACTGGTGGTGAACTAAAGAGTGCTCCCTGCAATAAAAAATACAATTCCACACTCTTACCAGCTAAACTGGAGATCTTTGTTGGCCAGATTCAGCTGTGGACCGACAGTTTTTTTACCTCTGGTAAATGACAGCTGGTTCATAGAAGAACCACCCTTCAAACTTGTGCTTTGGCCACACTGGGCTGCATTTTTCATCAGCAGAGGCCAGGATCAATTTTGTCAAAGTTTATTTTATTTCTCTTCCCATTCCTAGCAGCCCAGCCGACTCTGCATTTCCAAATTCTGCAAATACTCAATCATGAACAGCGTCAGACACTTGGTAAGTGAGAAAAAAGATGGAAGCGCAAGGTGTAATTTTTCTAAGACCTTTAGCTACCGGATTAAGCATGGCTGGGATAAGAAAATCAGAAGCCTTTTAGAGATTCTTGCCCTGCCCACTTATTTCAATTTTTAGAGGTGGGTGGCTCTCCCAGGAATGCCTTTGCTTAAAGTCATGATTGTCCTTCATAGCTGTCACGACTCTATACTCTTGGACGGGAAAGAAGATGACATGGTCCTAGCCCAGAAACACCACAATTAACACACAGCTCCTCTCAGGTGCATGTCCTTATTGGCCAAAACACTGGAACCCAGTAACATGTCCTCTATGGGTTTAAGTTTTCAAATGCATGCAACTGAGCAACATGGATTTACAGGAAGGCATCTTTTAGTTCAAAGCCAAACAGCATTGACTTTCAGGTAATTCAAGTGATAAAAACAAACAAAAGCCTACATAAAAAATTCTACAGGGCTCAATAAATTGTGATTTTTATCCTAAATTTCTAGCTAACCAAGAGTCTTAGAGGTCCTCCCTCCAAATTTAGCCACAGAAGTAACAATCTGTCTACCTAGAGGCATTATTTATAAATCATTAACTCACGGTAGATACATGAGTGCATTTATTTTTATCTCTTTACTTATAATCATCAGCAAGTTAGTGTAGAAGAAAGAGACCTTGGATGTTTTGAGGGAGGTGTATAATTTCAGTGTTCTTCATTCCAGCTGCACAGCTCATACCCACAGCATCAGTTTTACACCTAGAAGATAAGGCCAATTGAAGAAAATGAATTTGAGTGGCCCTGAAACCAGCAGAGCCCAACTTGGCCAAGCAGTTCCTACCTAAACATTAACTATTTGTCTGTAAGTCTAAAGGTTCCAGAGCCCAGACAAAATACAAAAATTCACAGTCATGGGCTCCATATTTTGTGCTGTCATCATTGAAAAGGTTGTGAGGCCAGGCACGGTGGCTCACACCTGTAATCTCAGCACTTTGGGAGGCTGAGGTGGATGGATCACAAGGTCAGGAGTTTGAGACCAGCCTAGGCAATATGGTGAAACCCCGTCTCTACTAAAAATACAAAAATTAGCTGGGTGTGGTGGTGCACACCTGTAGTCCCAGCTACTCAGGAGGCAGAGGCAGAAGAATCGCTTGAACCCAGGAGGCGGAGGTTGCAGTGAGCCAAGATCACACCACTGCACTCCAGCCTGGGTGACAGAGCGAGACTCCATCTCAAAAAAAAAAAAAAAAGAAAAGAAAAAGAAAGAAAAGGTGTGAAAGGCACATTTCCTATGATAAAATGTAGCTTTTATGATGCAGGTCTTGTCTTCTTCTCCTCCTGATTATAGGCACAAAACAAGATATTAGTGAGCAGACAGTTTATTTGAGTTCAGTATACACTGATTTACGTTGACATGCTAGATGTGTTTTATACGATCTCCTGAGCCTTCCCGCCTGCCTAACGTAAGCAAAAATTATTTGTAATTAAGCTATTCATTAAAACAAACATCATCAGTGAATGCCTACTATGTGCCAAAACTTACATCAATTCCTTTGTATCCATCGTTTCACTAAAGAATCACAGCAGGCCAGGTGCAGTGGCTTGCGCTTGTAATCCCAGCATTTTGAGAGGCCAAGCCGGGCAGATCATTTGAAGCCAAAAGTTGGAGACCAGTCTGGCCAACATGGCAAAACCCTATCCCTACTAAAAATATAAAAATTAGGTGGCGTGGTCATGCACGACTGTAATCTTAGCTACTTGGGAGGCTGAGGCATGAAAATGGCTCGAATCCAGAAGGCAGAGGCTGCAGCAAGCCGAGATCATGCCACTGCACTCCAGTCTGGGTGACAGAAGAGTGAGACTCTGTCTCAAACAAAACAAAACAAAACAGCAATTCTATAACCTAGGGGCAATTAGAATTCCAACTATGCAGATGATGAAGAAATCAGCTTTAGAGGGGTTAAGTAATTTGTCTGAGGCTACACGTCTAAAGTTTATGAGCTGGGATTTCCATCCAGGTCTTTCTGATTCCAAAACAATGTCTATCTCTAGCACTGCTCAGCTTTATTTATTTATTTTTTAATCACTTTTCTCCCTTCTCCAATTTTAGCCACAACTTCTCAGGCACCTCAGGTCAGTGCTTTAGCCATATCACAGCTCCCAAAATATATCTCCCCCAAGGCACAATCAGTTTTTCTGCAGGTAGATAATAGTGTCAGGATTCTGACAGTGGTTACCTGACCTCTAGCATTCAAAGAAAATAAACACAAAGGAGTGACCCTTCACTGTGATACTGCCAGAGCTGTGTTGACATGGAAGATACTTTGGGCTTAGAAGAAATTGCAAATATGCCTACAAGGAAGGTGTTATTCAGGGTCATTTCAATGTGGTAAATCCATTGACCATTGGAACCAATTCTCAGCAAAAACCAAATGAAATGCACCTACTGAGAAATCCTGACAAGTCAATCACATTCGTCCCAAGAGTTGCTGCTAAAAGTGTCTGTGACTTTGACCAATTCTTGGTCACATGGGCAAGAAACTCCCAAAAGGGAAAAAAAAGTATGACAATAAGGATGAGCTTTCCTCCACGTTTTCCATACACAAACTTCTCCTATTTGGAAATGGGCTCTGTGGGTGACATAAGGAACAAAACTCTGAAGTCAGAGAGGACTGGTTGTAAATACCAGCTCAGATATTTACTCGTGTGACCTTGGGCAGGAAAGCGACTTCGTCTCACTATATTCTTTAGTTTTCTGATTTACACATCAGGGATAACATCGCAAGTTAGGTTTCCCAGAAACAGATACTAAGATGAGAATTTGTATTACTAAGAAAGTGCTCCCAGGGGAAATTGGAACTTGAGCGGGGGATGCAGGAGGGAAAACGGAGGAAGCTAAGCAGGTATGTAGTCTCAGGCAAAGATCCAGCAGACAGAGGATAGCTTCAGCCTAATGCTGCGGAGACCTCTGCATTGTAAATTACACCTCAGAGTTGGCCTTATCCAAAGGAGCTGGGGCCTTCACATTTCTGTATACATTAGTCATTGGTTAAGGGTGGTGGGAAAGGAGGGTAGATGTAAATTCTGAGGCACTTCCAGCTCTGCAAAGCAAACCCCACTGGTCCAAGGAAAATCTTAGGAAAAAATAGCTAGAGATGCTTGCTGTTAAAAGCAAGAGCACATTCAAACCACAGGTGTGCAAAATGGGCAAAAAGGGACCCCAGGTGGTCTGAGTAAAGCACTGACATTGTCCACCACAAGTAACCATACATCTCTTGCTGGGTTATTATGAGCATTTATAGGACACACTTGATAAATATGCATCACTGTTGTTGTTGCTGTTGTTTTACTAAACTTGCCCATAAAACCTTCTAAAGCAGGTCTCTCCACACTCACAGCTGACAGTCCCACTAACTGGACTTGGTGATGCCCATGTGCTGGGGTTGCCAGTGAGGATGGTGCCTGAATGCTGATTTCACATCATCAGCTCTCTCTAATTGGCTCTGTGTTTGTTGCCCAGTCTCATGACCACTGTCCTTTTGGGATCTCCTCTACTGAATCAAAAGGCCCCACTTCTTGCCAAGAGGGATGTTCTTGAGAGAGGGACGTGGCAGAAGTGCCAGGTGTGAGTGCTGCCTTCTCTCTCGGTGATACCATTGGCCTCCAGCAGGACTTGACAGCCCCAAATCCTCCTCTTATTAAATAAACCCTTGACCTTCTAAAGTTTTGCCTATTCATCTTCCTCCCCTAAGAGCAAGGGATTCCTTGGAATCCACAAAAGGGCTTCTTTTCCCTTTGTGCCTGATGTTCTATCCCTAGAGAACTTGCGCAGCCCCTTCCTCCCTAGGGAGCTTAAGATACCCATAGGAACAACGGGGCCTGCTCTTTATTTGATGAATCTTCCCTAACAACCAGCCTTTCCCAGCTGCAGGCCAGGCAAACTCATCTGTGAGGGAGCCTCCCCTCTGGGACTAATCCTCCACGTTAAAAGATTGCACCTTTCTCCAAAGCCACCCTTTATACACATCAGTTCACAAGAGCTGCATCTTCTCACAATGCCCGACAGCCCCCTTGGCCACACTACTCCAGGCCCTCATTTTCTGGGCTGCCATCATCCCTGAAATTAATCTAAGAGAGGCCCCTTTTACAAGAGTGGCAGCAAATATCCGATTCAATTTGCTTTCACCCAAGATTTCCCAGGAGTCATGCCGAATGAGATAATCAATGATGATTATAGGGTTTGGCCTGCCTCACTGAGCCAAAGTGTTAAAAAGAGGGGGAATTTCTGCTTCGGTGCTTACCCAAGTCAGGCGCTAATTCGGGCAGATCCATTACTTTTCTCAGCAGCTGTAAACCATATGTGCTGCAATAATCACGCTGGATAGGTAGAGGCGATCAGTCCTCCCACCTAAGCAAAGAAAATGCATTTTTGCTTCTCCACCCCAAAACAACAACAACAACAACAAAAATGTATAGAGCACCTGCAGCAAAAATGAGTAGGCTGTTCAAACCAATGATGCTGAAGAGATTTAATTTAGACAGGCTAAACTGTCCTCGTCTCAGCTAGAGAGACTAGTCAATGCCTTTGCTACTAATCCATCAAGATAAAGTATTAAATTACTTGTTGCTGCCATCTTAACCCAGAGAAGACTGTTTTCTGCTTGGCTGATTGTTCTAAAAGACCACAACCTCCAGGGAAGGAAAGCAGGAGGGAATGGCCGAGGGGCCAAAGAAATCCTCCAGATTCCTCACACCCCTCCCTGTCCTCACCCCTCTCTTTCTTGCTCCTGTTGGTCTTATACTGGCTGTTTTGGGGTGGGGTTCTCCTGGGCTATGCACATTTTTGCAAATCCTGTGTATTAGTCTGTTCGTGAATTGCTATAAATACCTGAAAGTGCGTAATTTATAAAGAAAACAGGTTTAATTGGCTCACAGTTCTGCAGGCTGTACAGGAAGCATGGCTTGGGAGACCTCAGGAAAGTTACAATCATGACAGAAGGCCAAGAGGAAGCAGGCACGTCTTACATGGCTGGAGCAGGAGAAAGAGAGAGGTGTGGGGGTATTACACACTTTAAACAACCAGATCTCATGAGAACTCACCATCATGATGACTGCTCCAAGGGGGACGGTGTTAAACCATTAGAAACCAACCCCCATGATCTAATCACCTCCCACCAGGTCCCAACTCTAACACTGGGGACTACAACTAGACATGAGATTTGGGTGGGGACACAGATCCAAACCATATCAGGCTGGACCCAAAATATGTGTTAGTTATCCATTGCTGTGTAACAAATACATACCCCAAAACTTAGAAGCTGGAAACAACAAATGTATACTCTCACTGTTCCTCAGGGTCAGGAATGAAGGAGCATCTTGGCTGTGTGGTGCTGGATCAGAGTCTCTCACAAGACTGCAATCAGAATGTCAGCCAGGGCTGCGGTTGTCTCAAGGCTTGGCTTGGGGAAAGCCAGCTTCTGAGCTTACCCACTCTCCCATGGCTGTGGGCAGGCCTCAGAAGATCAGCTTCCAAGCTCACAGATGTGGGCCTTTCCACAGGGCTGCATCACAGCATGATGGCTGGATTCTCCCAGAGTAAGCAACCCAAGAGAGAGTGTAAGAGCATGCCCAGACCAAAGCCACAGCTTTTTTATTACCCAATATCAGAAGTGACATCACACCACACCTGCATTATTCTATTGGTTAGAAGTATCAGCTAGTCCTGCCCACTCTCAGAGAAGAGGATGACACAAGGATGTGAATACCAAGGAGAGTGAGTTATTAGAGACCATTTTAGTGATGGCTGTGACAAACAGGAGACTTTCCCTCTTGTAGATATCATCTGCACATAAACATGGAGAAGTTTTGTCCTGTGAGATGCAGCAGAGTTCTTACATGTCTGAGGCAAGCTCCAAAGGGAGTTTCCTTTTTGTGGTGCAAAGAATGTTATATAGAGAAGAAAAGGGCATCTGCACAAAATTGATCTGGATATTCAAGATCAGAATTAGACCTGGAAGCAGGGCCTGCTTTCCCAAAAACTTCACTAAGGGCAATGGGCTAAGGATGTGCATGTTGCCCTAGGTGCTGCCTGGGTACCCTTTCTAGCACCCACAGTCAGAAGCACACACAGGAACTGCAGGTTAGGACTGCAGAGACATCAACAGGTAGAGAAGAGGACAGAAGACCTGGGTTAGAAAGGTCTGGTTGGTGATCTCTTTTATCCTTCTGTGCAAGATGATTGCAGTCATAGCCCAATGAAACACACCTCTCAGTATCCATACCTTTCTGTATTCCCCTCACACACTGACTCTGGGCTTGTCTATGAGTATTGCTCTGGCCAAGTTAACTAGGTGTAAGCAGAGGCTTGATTTGTGCTTATGAATTTTGGCATACCCTCTGGGAATGCTCCCCTGAGACCATCATGCCAAGAAGACTCCAGGATGTGAAGAAACTGGAATGAAAGACAACATGGAGAGGAAGATCCAGCCGACGTAGCTGAGCCCAGTCAACCTTCCAGCTGAATGCAGCTACTTGAGAAATCCCAGGTGAGACCAGTGGAAGAATCACCCTACAGAATGTTAAAATAGTAAGTCACTGTTATATTAAGACATTAAGTTGTGAAATGATTTGCTTATACTGCATAGTTGGTGATACAGAAATTGATACCTGGAAGTGGATGCTGCTATTCAAAATAAAATTCAAAAAAACATCTTTATTAATGTGGCATTGGCTTTGGGACTGGGCAATGGACAGAGGCTTATAGAGAATTAAGGAAGCTATTAGTAGAATCTAGAAATGCATTGAGAAAACTGCTAGTAGAGGCTGGAAAAAGGGCAAGCCAAGTTACAATTGAGGAACAATTGGCAAAACTCTTGTCTGAAGTAATATGAAAGACAGGAAATGTACTAATGAATGTGTGGGTCTCCCTAAGGAGATGACGAGGCAGAATGCTGACGATGGTTATTGGCTTTTTCTAGCTGAGTATGATAAGGAATGAGAAGAGAAAGAGAGATGTACTAAAGTCACTTCTATTTGTAAGCAGAATTTAAAGAAAGTACAGAGGACCTGATATATACTGAGTTTCTAAATGAAGTTGGTTTTCTTTGTAATATTTCTAGTCTTTTCAACAGGCAAAAGATTCTCAAGGGAAAAATGAAAATGCCTTCAGGATCACAATCAAATCAAGAATGTAGATATAAGACTTTCTGAAAAATTAAGATGTTGTCTAATAGACCTTCTCAGCTAGACAAAAATCTTAAGGGCCTTGTCCTACAGCAGCACCCTGAAATTCCCCATCCAAGTACAGAAGAATCTATTTCAAATATAGTTGTGAATATGGTTTTTGTTTAATGGAGTATAATGTGATGCACAGAAAACCCAAAACATTTTTAAAGGAGTTGTAGCAGCTTGGATTGAAGAAAACACAGTTTAAAATACAAAGAGGACTGTGGTCCCCAAAGTTTACAGTTAGAAAGGAGGCTAAGAAAGCTACAAACATGAACCCTCTCTTATGGAAGGAAAAAGAAATTCAAAGAGTAGAGCCAAGAGACTAGAAGGTGAATTTAAGGGCTAAGGAAAACAGCTGATTTTCTGAATTTAAGGGCCAAGGAAAACAGCTGATTAGGAAACTACTCCCAGAGAGCAGGGCCTAGTAAAGGAATATTCCCTGCCTTGGGTAGAGAGCTCTGATGACATGTGACTGTGCCTGTGCCTGGCTAGATTTCAGAATTGCTATGTACCAGTGACTGCTAGTGCCTCTTGCTCTTCTCCTTTTGAATAAGAGTGACTATTGCATCATCTAGTGCCTGTCCCTTGGTGCTTTAAATTCATAAGTTTCTGGATCAAGAGGATCTGCTGCACTCAAGAGGCTTTTTCTGTATCCAGACCAGATGAAGATCACAAGCTCCAGGATTCTGAGCCTTATGCTATAACTGGGTGAGATCTTCGAAGATCTTGGGAGGGGTAAATTTATTTTGTATCTGGGAAGACTACTAGTAATGGTAGTCAAATGGAAAACTGTGGTAGGTTAAATATGGCCACAGAGCTTTGCAGCTAGCTCCTCCCCTCAGAAGGTTGAATCTATTCTGACCTTTGGGTTTGGGCTGAGTTTGTGACTCAATTTGCCCAGTGGAATGTAGAAGAAGCAAAACTATCTGTGTCCAAGGTCTAGTCCTCAAAGGGGCCTTGCAGCTTCCTCCATCATCCCCTTTGAGCCTGTTATAACCTCACTGTAAGAAAGCTGGTCTATTTGGAGACTAGAATCCACATGAAGGAGCATCAGGGTGTCCTCCCTAAAAGCACCAACTGGACTCAGCAAAAACAGCTGAATTCCACTGCAAACAACTCTTTGACTTAAAAAAGATTATTCTAAGAAATCACAAAACAAAAGCCCTTTTTAAAATCAGGGCTTCCTGAGAGTCCAGGGGAATTGGAATTGTGTGATTCCAGTGGCAACTGGCAGATAGGTTGAGGAAGGCCATCTTGGACCTTGCAGCCTTGCTGACTCTCCAGCTGGATGCAGTCCCATGAGTGGGGCCCAAACAAAACTGTCAGAGGATCAACCTAGACAACTCCAGGAATTATGGGATATGATAAACTGTTGTTGTTTTAGGCTGCTAAGTATAGAGGTAATTTGTTACACATAAATAGTTAAGTAGTTTACTCTCACTACCACTAGAACCGTCAGACTTACCTGGGCAGGCAACAATGGAATTTAGAACAATCCTGTGGTCCTAGAGGCCCCCAAGCCAGAAAGCAGCACCTGCCCGACGCCTGCTCTTTCTCTTTTAGTTATGTTACAGAAGTAGTTTACAAATGTCTGGTGATCCTTTTATTCCCCAGAGGCAATTGGACTCAGCAAAAACAGCTGAATTCCACTGCAAACAACTCTTTGACTTAAACAAGATTATTCTAAGAAATCACAAACCAAAAGCCCTTTTTAAAATCAGGGCTTCCTGAGAGTCCAGGGGAATTGGAATTGTGTGATTCCACTGTATGACGCTCAGTACAGTGGCTGTAGCGCCATAAAGCCACCTGCCCAGGTTGCTTTGGAGGAAAACTGCTTTTGATTTCACCAGCAGGTGAGCAGACTGGATCACTTTGGTGACTTGAATGTCTTGGAATGCTATCAGGCCATCCTTCTGCTGTTAAGAAGTGCTTCCTGGACAGCACAGTTATCACAAAAAGAAATCCTTATCCATTTTTTCCCTGGGACTAAGCCTGCTCTCTTAATCAGTATGCAGAGTGAAAACCCACTGAGACATGAGGGACAGCTCTGTCACCCTGCTGTACTGCCTGGTAAAATTCCACTAGCTTGTCAAGATCCAGCAACAGCATTGCTTCCTCTGGGCAAACATCACTTGCTTTCATTCCACTCCCCCATGTGGTAGAACAATAATGCCAGGGACTGCTATCCTTAACACTGTTGTACATCATGAGTACACTGCCTTAGGGTTGTCTGTGCCTCCATCCCACTGACTCAGGCTCACTTTAAGAGGAAGGATTTTGCTGTAACTGTCTTGATACATCCAGTGTGCACCTGACACATGGAAGACATTGGGTAAATAGCTGCTGAATTAATTCATTCAGCAACTATTTATCAAATTCCTACTTTGTGCCAGGTACTTGCTCTGGTGTCACCGCAGGAAACAAAACACACAAATTCTTGCCTTCAGAGATCCTAATTTCCACTCAAAGGAGTCAAAGGATACACAGAAAATAATAAATAAATTATAGGGTATATTATAGGGTACATGAGAAGATAACAAATGTTATACAGAATAATAAAACAGGAAAAGAGAAAGAGGAATAGCAGTTTAAATAGAAGCTTGCATTTGAGCAAAGACTTGTAGGCATAGAGGAATTTAGCCAAGTGGATCTGGGGAAAAAGTGTCCTAGGCTCAAGACACAGTCAGTGCAAAGGTCCTGGGGTAGGGGTATGCCTGATTTATTTGAAGAACAGCAAAGAGGCCACAGTGGCTGTAGCCATGTGAACAGGGAGCACCTGTTACAAGATAAAAATAGAACTGGTAATGGTGTCGGGTGCTGTTTGTGTAGGAATTTGTAGGACAGAGTAAGAATTTTAGCAGAGGAGTGACACAACCTAATATAGGCTTTAAAAGGACCCATTAGACTATTCAATTCAGTAAAAATAAAAAGAACTCGTAGGAAGGTTTGAGTGGAAGCAGTTAGGAAGCAACAATGACAACCCAGGTGAGAGAAGATGGTGGCTCGCACCAGGGGTAGCAATGGGGGTGGTGAAAAGTAGTCAGGCTCTGGATATATTCTGAATAGTTTTTTCTAACAGATTAGGTGTGTTGTGAGAAAGAAGGAGAAGTTGTGAAGAGTCAAGGGTAACTCCAAGATTTTTGGCCTGAGGAACAGAGAGAGGACTTACTATTGGCCAAGGTGAAAAGAACAGAGGTGGATCCAGTTTCGGAAGAGATCACAAGGCCATGTTTGGAAACGCTGAGTTTGATATTTCTACCAGCAAGACATTGAGGAGATGGTGGGATATTTGAGTCTGAAATTCATGGAGAATGTGTGGGCTAGAGACATAAATTTGAAGGAACTAATAAACTTGAGCACATTACTCTCTTGATTTTATCTCCTCAACAGTAAATTGAGATGGCGGGAGAGGATATTAGGCAAGATATTTGAATAAATGATTATCTGCAATTCTTTCCTGTGCTAACATCAGGCATTTATCTAAAAGACAATTCAGCATCCCACACTGCTCACCTCTGGCATTCTGCCTTTGCTGGCCTCTCCGCTTGTGATTCCATTTTTCAGGCTTCTGTGAGACATCACTCAAATGAGAGCCCAGATGTGACAGCAGAGCCAGCTGGTGGCAATGGATGGTGACACAGCTCTTAGATACACTGGGCTACTGGCTGTAAAGAGGGCAAAGCAGGCAAAGGAAGATACAACTGCTTTATCACGAAACGGCAGACCCAGAGATAGCAACGGCTGCAGAGGGCAGGCATGAGTCTGCCCTCTTTGCAAAAGAAGCCAGTGCTGTCCACCAGGCAGTGCCACAAATGGCATTGTTCTTTCCAACACTGAGCAGGAGGCTCTTTGCAGGATTACTTTAGAAGCAGGATGAATATATGCCTTGCTTTGCCCAGGACAGTCTGAATTGGCATCATTTATTCCAGTGTAATTGTTAACAGCAGCTTCTTTCACTCTCAAAATTATCCCAGTTCGAATGATAAATTACATGATCACTCATCTTACAAGCTTGCCTCTTCACATCTTTTTCCCAGAAAAGCCCTAGCATGGTCTTTCCCTCACGACCCAGAACTTTCTGACTTTCGATCAGTTATGAATTGACTCAATGTCCATGGGCCAACCCTGGAAACATAGCAAAAGCTCCAAATTTTCTTCTTGCTTCTTCCAATTCCCAACCCACTGAAAAGCGACGGACCCAGGCTTTGCTTCAATGGAGCGAGGATCCATTGAAGGACCCAGACAATGATTTCTGCATGTGACTCTACTTAAGAATCACTGGGGCCACTGTAGCTTTCTTGGCTCCTGAACTTACCTTTTCTGCATCTAAGCCTCACAAGAACCTTGTAGCCAATAGTGTAAAATGGCTCGGGTCACCTACACAGCAGGGATTTGACCACACTGCCTGGTTCCACATTCATTCATATCATTGCTTATTAATAAGCTCTCTTTGGCTGGGCATGGTGGCTCATGCCTGTAATCCCAGCACTTTGGGAAGCAGAAGCAGGTGGATCACTTGAGGTCAGGAGTTCGAGACCAGCTTGGCCAACATGGTGAGCCCCATCTCTACTAAAAATACAAAAATTAGCCGGGCGTGATGGTAGGCACCTGTAATCCCAGCTACTCAGGAGGCTGAGGCAGGAGAATCGCTTGAACTTGGGAGGCAGAGGTTGCAGTTAGTCGAGATCACACCACTGCACTCCAGCCTCAGCAATAGAGGGAGATTTCATCTCAAAAAAAAAAAAAAGAGAGAGAAAGAAAACGAAAAAACTTCTCGTTCCATTCATGCAACAAATACCAGACGCTCCCTATGTGTAGATGCCCTCAGGTCCAGCACAAAACAGAGACATCACCATGACTTGGTGCAGAAAGTAAGAAGACAAAAAAAAAAAAAAAAAAAGGAGGTCCAGCTGATCAGAAAGCCATCTGATGATAAAAGTCCTCCTGACCTTCACACCAACATTTTGTGCATTGATTATCCACTCCATAAACATTTGTCCAGCGTCATTAATCGAGTGCAGGCCACTTGACATCATTTATTGTATTTAATCCTCACGGCCACACTCTGAGGTTGATATTATGATGTCAGCTTGGTAGATGGAAGCCCAAGGCTCAAAGAAGTTAGATGACTTGCTGAAGGTCACAAGGTTGCAGCACAAGAATTGGAACCAAGGTCTGTATGCGTGCTTTTTCCAGATGCCATCTCCACACAAGGCACTGCCGAAACTCTCTTACCCAACTCTGCTAAATGTGAGAGTTCTTGGAACACACAGCTGAGACCTCGGGGAAGGACCCACACCCATGTGCTTTCTGGCTGAAGGTAGAATTAGGACTAGGGTGAGGGGGGTGAGGCACTAGTCTCAGGGGCAAGATTTATGGGGCACAAAAACCTCGATAATAATGATAATTAATATTTTAATGCAACATTTTTAAAAATAATGAATTGCAAATTTGTAACCTTTGACCAACAGCTCCCCATTTCCTACAACCCCAACAAACTTGCAGTTATAAGATGAATAAGTTCTGGAGGCCTAATATACAGCAAGGTGACTATAATTAATGATAATAGATTGTGTACTTGAAACCTGCTAAGAGAGTAGATCTTAAATATTCTCACCACAAAATAAAAAAACAGTAACTGTGAGGTGGAGGATATGTTGAATGTCCTTGAGAATGGTAATCATTTCATTGTATATATGTATATCAAAAATCACATTATACACCTTGAATATATATCATTTTAATTTGTCAATTACACCTCAATAAAGCTAGAAATAAAATTTTAAAAATTGGAAAACTACAGCCCTTGGCCCAGCTGCCTGTGTTTGTAAATAAGGCTTTATTACATTTCACATGCCAAGGCAAGTCACCTCCACTGGCCCCAGGTACTTGGTTTCACTTGCAGAATAAAGGCTTTCTGTGCCGTTTTCACCTGGAGGGCAGGGCGTTTGTCTGTAAATAAAGGCCACATGCAAATAAAGGTCCTGGACAATCACAAAGAGTGACACGAGGAGGCAGACTGCTCTCCAATTCCTCCCCAGGGCTAGAGTAACCCTGAGGCGATTTTTAGACGTGAACAGGAAACAGGCAGCCAGGGTGCAGATAACCGGAGAAGAGGAATCCAGAGGTAGGAGGACAGCGCAAGGTGGCTCAAGTCCCGATCCCAGAGGGATGAGTTCAGCCATTGGTATGAACATGGAGGGATGCAGTGCCATTTCTTCACTCAGAAATGTGATGTGTGCTGTCACTATTTTTAACGCAAATACCCGCAGCGACCTGGGCTCCACCATCCACACGCGGTGACTCCAGCTCTGGTGCTAAGCAATTATTAATGGGAAAAGAGAGTGCTGGGGCCCCCAACAGCCATTTTTAACTGTGGACATTATTGCTCAATTTTGAGCTGCACCCGGGGACTCATAAGAGGAAGACATAATGCTTGTTTGTGGAACTTTTATAGCTAATTGACATTTTTTCAGTGCTCCCCCGACAGCTGTAGTTACTCCTGATTGGAAGGGCCTTGAAAAGCATCAAGTTGTGCACCGTCTCCAGATGGGCCCATATTTCTGATGTACAAATGAAAAAAAAAAGAGTATAAATAAAAAGCCGTCAAAATAAACACACTCAAAAGTGATAAAGAGGAGCTGCAGTGATTGGCAAAAGGATTTCTCTTTGTGCAAAAATAATGAGTGCTATTTTCATACTAATTGAGGAGGTTTTACTATCTGGAGCTGTCAGGCCTCCTCCTTTCTCAGAAACATTTTCCATCCTTCTACATCTGTTTTTGCTCTACAGAGAAAGGGGAACAGGGAAGCAAATTTCTCCTTCCCCCGCCAATGTGCTTCAAACACCTGGCCTCAAGTGATCCTCCTGACTCGGCTTCCCAAAGTGCTGGGATTATAGGTGTGAGCCACCATACTCAGACTGAAGTTTTCTTTCATTCAGGTCAGTTCAGCAACTCTGAGACAAAATGGGCTCATTTCTCTCCATGGTTTCAGCACAAGTCCCGGAACAGGCTGTTACTGGCCCAGCTGAGGTCACGTGCCATCCCTGAACCAATTACTGTGGCTGGGGTGATGTGGCAAGCCTGGGTCAGGTAGGAGGCTGGCAAGGCGTGGTCTCAGCCCTACTGCATCATGAGCAGAGAGGTAGGGTGGTGCACCTACTCAGAGGAAAATCTGGAAGCTGCTTGTTACAAGAAGAAAGGGCAAAGGATGCTGGGCTGGGAAAAACAACTGACGTACATTGCAACATTAGCTCTCATAAGAAGAGCACACAATTTTCTAGAATGCTTCAATGCCTGAGACTTTTAGTGCTCTAGTTCCCTAGCAAACAGACTCTGAGACGAATTAGGTGCAGGTGGATTGTTGCAGATGGCTCTTGGGACAGCATCAGGGAGAGGCAGGGAAGCTGGATTGGGCAGAGGAAGGAGTGGGGCTGCTATGCAGTTACAACAGCAGACTCAACTCACCCCACAAGGAGCTCTAGAGCTCAGACAGCTCTTGCGGGTTACCCTGAACTGAACCAAGGGGCGAGCCCTTGGTACCTTCTGCAGTGATCAGTCATTGGATGCGGTCTGCCCATTGGTAAGCGTCCTAACCTTTAGTTAGGAGGCTCTCTTCAGCCGAGGGCAATTCTTGGGAGAGGGACTCAACTGAGGACCATCACTGGACAGCATTCCTAGCACTTAGGGAAAGGAGTGCCTCGTCCTGAAGGGGAGATCTGGGAGGAGCCCCTGAATGAAGAGGGTCCTAGTAGGGGGCAGTGTAGTGAGGGAGTCAAAGTAACATTCCCAAATGTGAGGCTTCAAACTCTATTTACCTGGTACCAGCAGCCAGTGCAGCCTGAACACTCTGACCTCGGGAGAGGAACTATGAGCTAGTTCCATGCCAGCTCCTGAATCTCTCACATGGGATTCTAAGAGTATTGGAGGGTGAGAATAAAGAGTCTCTGGAATTAATACTCTGTTATTTTTTAAAAGCCTGGGGAACTTAAATGCTGGTTGTTGGGGTTTCGGTTCAAGAAAATTCTATTCAGATTTGGGTTACAGAAACTACATTAATAGCCAAGAAAAGAGGGACATGGACCTCACACTAAATCAGTTCAAGGACAGGAAAAAAAGCAGTTGTTTAAATGGGAACACTCAGGGGCCAACAAGAGTATGTTTCTTAAAGTGTGTCAGGGGAAAATCAATTCCCAAAAAGTGGTAGGAAATTAAGAGAAAGTCTTTTTAAAAACTGTAATCAGAGAATTAGTCTAAGGCTTCTTATTAAAGAAGTCTTCTTTTTAAAGGAGAATCACACAGAAATCCAGAAAATTTGGTACAAAGAAGGTGGGGGATTCTGAAACAAAGAACAATGAGATAAATATAGTAGGACATGACCAGTTCTGCACAAACAGCTTTTCAGAGGGAGAGATGTGAGGAACAAAGTCTTCTCACTTTTCTTCCACTGCTGATCTTTTCTTGCAGGAGTTATGAACCTAACGCTTGTAACTGTGCTCAGGCTGTCCACAGATGCCTGAAATGGAATACAAATTGTATTTGCACAAATACATTCTTCTGAAGGGAGCATCTGTAAATTTCAGCTGATCCTTAAAAGCAACTATGATTCCATGAATGTTTAAGAACCAAATTCCAGTCCAAATACTGACTGTAGAGGACAAACAATTTTAATGAGAAGGAGAAAAGAGTTAAAAATACTTTTATTTCCTTTTTGAGTAGATTTCTCATTTTCATGTTTCAAAATTTAAAATACATAGCGTGTCCAGTGAATAGTTTCTCTCCCTTCCCTGCCCACTTCTCCCTGGTTTTCCTCCACATAGCAAATAATATTATCAGTTTTTGTGTAGCTTCCATAATGCATTCTCTATATATTTGCATGTTATATATACACATACATATATGGGCAAGCATGTTATATATATGCACACACATATATGGGCAAATATATACATACATCCATATATTTGCCCATATATGATGTGCATATGATGTTACATTTATGTATGCATGCATGTGTATGTGTGTGTGTATATAGATATAGTTTTGTTTTGTTTTGTTTTGTTTTGAGACAGAGTCTCACTCTGTTGCCCAGGCTGGAGTGTGGTGGCGTGATCTCGGCTCATTGCAACCTCTGCCTCCCAAGTTCAAGTTATTCTCATGCCTCAGCCTCCCTAGTAGCTGGGATTGCAGGCACGTGCCACTATGCCCAGCCAATTTTTGTATTGTTAGCAGAGACGGGGTTTCACCATGTTGGTCAGGCTGGTCTCAAATTCCAGACCTCAGGTGATCCACCTGCCTTGGCCTCCCAAAATGCTGGGATTACAGGCATGAGCCACTGAGCCTGGCCTATATGTTTTTACCCAAAGAGCAGTGTACCATAGAACACTATCTCTGCTTTCTTTCTTTTACTTAATATATCCCTACCTGGGCATTGATGGACAGGTGGCAGAATACACCACCCCAAAATATGTCACTTTGGCAAAGGATTATTTTCGAGCTAATGACACTTGAAAAAGAGCAAATGCAAGAAGGGCATTCTAATCTCCCCTTTTCTTTCTGGAAACACGAGATAAAAACTCCCATGTGAAAGATGCCCTCCCTGTACCATTAGAAAGGAAACATTCTACAGTAGTAAGTCATAGCCAAGAGAATTCTGTACAAACAGGCCTTGTTAAAAGACTTCTTATCTTCCTTGAGCTTCCCCACGTACTTTACTTTTCCACAATTATCTCTCTTTGTTCAACCTAATATAAAAGCATTTAGGTTTTGCCACTTCCTTGGGTCTTCATTTTCTTATGAAGGCTCCCGTGTCACGTAAAATTTATATGCAATTGTATACTTTCCTTCTGCCAGTGTCTTATGTCAATTTAATTCTCAGACCCAGCTTAAAACTCTACAAGAGAAGAGGTAAAATTTTGCTTTCCCTGCAACATAAAGATCTTCCTTATTATTTAAAAAGGCTCTTAGTATTCTATTGATGGATATACCATAATTTATTGAACCAGTTCCTCAATGATAAACATCTTGGTTATATAAAAATATTTCACTGCAATAAATAAGCTTGATCATGCATAAATTTGTGTAAAAATATCTGTAAGATAAATTCCTTTAAACAGAATCTCTGGGTAAAATGGTAAATACATTTGTAATTTTGATAGGTATTGCCAAATGACTCTTCATCGAGCTTGTACTAATTTAAATTCTCTACAGCAATATATAAGGGTGCCTATTACCTTATACTTTTGTCAACAGTGTATTAATAAACTTTTTGTCTCAAGTGATAAAAGTATATCAATAAAGTTTTACTCATATTTCTTTCATTTTTAGAAAATAGCATCTTTTTATATAAGTATTATCTGTATTTACTTTTCTGTGAGCCACATCTTTGCATACTGTTTCCATTTTTCTATTTATTTGTAGGAGACTTTTATATATTAAGTTAATCTTTTTTTATTTGAGATGGTCATCAGAATGGGCGTTAAATAGCTTTCAAAATGTATAGAAAGAAAAAGAAGCCCAACTATAAATATGTTCTAAAAGGAATAGAAATGTGCAAAAAAAAAAAGGCAGAAAGAATTAGAAGGGATTAGGATAAGTGGGCTAAAAAGGAAGAAAGACAAAGTATTCCTGAGAGTTAAACATTGAAACCTGGAAGAGAGATATAATGATATCCTACAGAATAGGAAACAAGAGTATATATAAGTTAAGATAGGCTAAACAGCTGTAACAAATATATCCAAAAATGCAACAAAGCAAATATAGTAGCAATTTATATCTTGCCCAGTAACTGTCTGGGGCAGGTGACTCTCTCAATGTGGAGATTTAAGGACACACATCCATCCCCTAGGGTCTTTGTTGTGGTTTGTATCCACTTGCGGAAAGAAAAGAAAGTATGGAGCAGGTACGCCCACTTCTTAAAAGCATTGGCCTTCAAATGTTTTGCTTCACCTACACTTCTATTCCATTGGAAAGAAGTAGTCACTATTCTACACTTCACTGTGTGGGGAGCTGGGATAGAAAGAGCCTGGCTGGGCAGTCACTTGCAAGTGACTACTCTCTCTGTGGAAGTGGGGAATAATTTTCATGGACAGCTAGCCATCTCCAACACAACTGGCAAGAGACATAGAGAAATAGATTAGGTACTGAAGACTCAGAGAAATGAGACATATATAGTAAGCAGAAGCCCTTACCTGGCTTCACAGCCCAATATCTGAATGGTCAGATGCTTGTGGCCCACCCTGCTACTGGGAGCACCAGCAGAACTGTCTGCCGTGTTCCCTATTTTCTCCTCAGTGTCTAGAACACTGGACCATAGCAGGTACTCAATAAATTACCTGTTGAATAAAGTTTTACACCAAGAGGAACCAAAGCTGAGGCTGAGGATGGCAAAGTGCACTGCCCTGCCCAAGACTTGCCCTGGCATTGAGGGTCACAAAGGCTACTCATGGACTCAGGCCCCACCTTGCTTTTCCAAGTCCCTCTTTAGTCTTGGCCTGGGATTTTCTTGTTTGACTTGGAGACTTTCTCAGCATTTGAGCTCAGTCTCCATATTTCCACAGAAGTTCAAAGTGTTTGTTATCAGTCCTCAAACTCCTAAAGACATCTCTCTAAAAGTCTTGGATTTTAGTATGAGTAAATAATAATTTTGATTTTGTTTATTACTTTCCATTCCTCCAGTGACTCCTCCCAATTTCCTGTTCCTTCTCCTACCCCTAATCCTTAAAGAAAAATGTAAGGCTCAAACAGACATGAAATTGGAGAATTGTCATTCCTATCCCTTCCCCCAAATACTTTGGTCCCATTCAATAGCATCATAAACTAGGGTGAGTTTATCAGCAGCGATCAGGCTAAATCCAGTCCATTCATAACTACTTCAGCTTCATGACCTACAATTGTAAACTCAGATTCATAATATGTGTAACAACTCCCCTAGGTGTTGTCACAGTCCTGGACATGACAGTGTATACCAATGCCAAGGACACCAATGGAGGGTGCCTCTGTCTCATCAGATTTACCTCTGAATTTTTAATTTTTTAATTTAAAATGATATGATTTTACACAGAGGAAGTCATCAAGGCTGTATGGAGCAACACAAACCAAGCCAAGACATAGCTCGTTATAGCAGAATCAACATAGGGATAATGATGCCAAGGTTTCTGCAGGAGTAGGAATGAACAGAGACATACTCTTGGCTTCTGCCTTAGCTCACTGTCATCTGGATTTGGGGCACATAAAGCTCAGGGACCACTAAGCATCTGTGCTGACCAGGTGAACGCAGTGGGGAAAGGCCACCGGAAAGTGGAAGAGAGCAGCAGACATTTCAAAGCATGCCCTGTGTCCAGAAGAGTGTTGGGTTTCTGGTGTGTTATTACCGTATTTGACCACCAATACAAACCTGGGAGGCCTCTCTGCATTTCACAGGAGAGGCAGTGAACATATCTGTTATAAACAGCTCTACAAAATATGGATGCAAAACAGGTCCACAATCCTTTCTTAACATCCCTTCAAGCCATAGGACTTTAAATTGAGTTTCAGATTTGGAAAATGTAATGTGATCCAGTGACCCTAGATTATGTGATACCTCATCAGGGCCTGAGTGAAACTCCACTGTCATCTAAAAGGACTATTTCTGCAGCAAAACATAGGAATATGCTCAATGAGAGGGATACATGGAGATTATTTAAAAACCTGGTCAGGTTTTTCTCCCTAATGAGATTGTATCAAACTTGGGGGAAAAAAGTCTGATTTCCAAGCATTCTTGGGCTTGCAATTATGAATTAAAATTATGGACCTTATTTTTTCCTCTTCCTATGTCATCTCCTACCAGCCTTCCTTATTTCATTACTTTCTCCCTCTCTTCCTCTCCTCCATCCTGCAATCTTTCCCCTTTTAATTACTAGAGTATATTCTGTGAGATTATAATAGATTTTATGTCTACCAACAATCGCTTCCCCATCCTTCCCCATCTCAAACAAAGAAATCGAAAACAAAAAAAGATTCCAAGACCAAATGATTTGAAAAAATTAGGGGATAAAAGTATATCTCTACTGCAATAACTATACAAAACTTCAGTATTATGAAATATTTTGTTAATTCCAAAAAAAAAAAAAGAGAGATGATATATTTTTGGCCAGGGACAGCCATGGTGGACTTTTGAAGATGGTGCCCCTTTCTTAAATGACCCATGGAGTAAGTTTCCCTGTGTACTAGGGATAATCCCTTTTCCACGTTCAGAACTCCAGGCTTAATTGCATGTATGAGTTTTGGAGAATTTAGCTGAGACCTCTTAGGATTCCTTTTGCATTGCTGAAAACTGATACTTAAGTTTGTCCAGAAAGATCCCATATTTTAGGAATCTTTTACTGCTAACATTATAAATTTCTTTAAAATGTGTGATAAAGTAGGAGTTCTTCATTAAGGTAAAAACTGAATTTTTCCACTTTTTTTTTTTTTTACATTTTATGCATTGCAAATGACTCAGTCATTTACAAAAATGGTATGTGGCATTTCCGAAAGAGATTTATCACCAGATTTTGGGGAGACAAGATGTTCTAATAAGGATCTCAGTCGGAAATACAGAAAATACAGATTCATCCAGGGCTTTGAAATAATGTGTTAAATCAACAATACTGAGGCTTACTGTCAATTGTAGGGTCCTCATTTTTGGGATGGCAGCATTACATGTGAGAAACATAAACACAGACACACACACACACAGTCTAGGAAAACTTTTCATGAACATAAGTAAATCATCAAGAAGTGTGAAAAACAATGTGTTCTTGGCTTCCCTTTTAAATACAGAAATGGCTATAGAAATAAATATCGAAACTTCCATAGAAATTCCAAAAATATAATTTTCACCATGACCTAAATGGTGGCTCAGGATTCCCAGATGGCAAAAGTGGAAAATGTCAGATCTCTTAAGGCCTCCCTTCAGAACTTGCACACTTCAGTTCTGCTGCATTTTATCAGTCAAAGAAAGTCTCCAAGGAAGCTGAGATGTCTGATGGGAGAATGGAAAATCACACGGCATCAGGGCATGTAGGAGGAGAGGAATTGTTCTGGACATATTTGCAAACAATCTACTGATAAGTCGAGCTTATGAAAATTATAAAGGCTTTTGACAAATATAGTCCCTTAGAGAAAGGGCACCAGTGACATTCCTACAGGAGTGAGTCTATCTGTTCCATGCATTCTCTAGTGGTGTACCAGAAATATCTTTAAACTTTCATCAGTTCAAGGCATTGCAACTGATAGCCCAGAAATAACTTCATTTTAATTTTTACTTCCTGGTAAAGTTGAACATATATTGGCCTGTCCATTGGCCACTTAAATTTCTTTTCTTGTTAAGTGTATGTTCATATCCTTTGTCTTTGTAAAAATTAAGGAATTTAGAAAAGTAATTTAGAAATGGATTGTGTGTCCTCCTCATTAATTTGAAAGAGCTCTTTACACATAAGGTAATTATCACATATGTTGCAAACTTTTTCCAGCTTGCACTTTACATTGTTTCTGAAGTAAACACCATCTGCATCCTTTCCTGTCAACATCCCTACCTCATTCAGGCCCAGCTAATCTAGATTTTCCTATGCACTCAGTCCCGCAGGCACATCCTTAGTGCAGGTTCCTGGATGGATCAGCCACTCTGTGGTGTATCTAAAATGCTCGCTTATCCTATATAATCCACCAATCCTTCTGTGGAGTACATATTCAAAAGAAAGGAAATCGGTGTATCAAACAGTTATCTGCACTGCCATCTTTACTGCAGGACTATTCACAATAGCCTAAATGTGGAATCAACCTGAGTCCATCAACGAATGAACGGATAAAGAAAATATGGTATAAACGTAGCGGAATATTTTCCAGCCATAAAATGAATGAAATCCTGTCATTTGCAACAACCTGGATGGAATTGGAGGCCATTATGTTAAGTGAAATAAGCCAAGCCCAGAAAGACAAATATTGCACGTTCTCACTCAAATGTGGGAGCTAAAAAAGTGGATCTCACAAAGGCAGAGAATAGTTTGGTGGTTACCAGAGGTTGGGAAGGGAATGGGTGAAGTGGGAAAGGGAATGAAGGGGGAAAAAGAATATACATGCATTTATTACCCCTGAACTGCGCACTTTACATTGGTAAACATGGTAAATTATATATGCACTTGTCTGTATATTTTACCTCAACAAAATAAAATAAAATGCTAGTTCAGGAAGCTCACTCAGGGGATTGGACTGGGGGACTTGGCTCACCATGGGCTGCGTTGCTGGAATTCAGTGTTCTCACCAATCATGTTGGATACTTTTATAGCTTAGACTGGATCTGGGAGAAGGAGTAGCAGGCAGGCTTAGGGTGTCTCAGCAGGATTAACACAGCAATCTGGATTCTTCATGATCCAGTGGAGAACCGAGTTGAGCTGGTTGTCAAGGCCCTGGGATGATGCTGTTCCTGTTTTCATCCATGCTTGAGCTGTACCTGGAGACCATCGGCTTCCCCTTCCCAGGCTCAGAGCCTGCCTAGCACCTCAGAGGAGCCTTGTTCACTGGCCTACAGAGAAGTCATACCTCTTAGAACCTTTTTAGGCTGGGAGTGGATCGAGCAGTGGCTTGAGGAGTCTGGAAGCTCTGAATTACAAATTAGGCCTCTGTGATGCGTTTTGATGGTGAGGCTACAGTACTCAGTTAGTATCAAATGCTAACCTTTGTGGATTAGTGTTCTCCAGATTGACAGAACCAATAAGAGACAGACAGACAGGTGGATAGACAGATAAAGATATGTGAGGGGGAGATTCATTAGGTGAGTTGGCTCCCACAACTATGGAAGCCAAGCAGTCCCACAACAGGGCCATCTGCAAGCTGAAGACCCTGGGATGTGGGTAAAATGGCTCAGTCCAAGTCCAAAAGCCTCAGAACCAGGGAAGCCAATGGTGGAACCCTCAGTTGGAGGCCAAAGGCCTGAGAACCTGGGGGCCACTGGTGCAAATCCTGAGGTGCCAAGACCAGAAAGCCTGGAGTTCTGATGTCCAAGGGCAGGAGAGGAGAGTGTCCCAGCTGCAGGAGAGGGAGAAACTCCTTTTCTCTCCTTTTTTTTGTTCTTTTTGGGTCCCCAGATGATTGGATGGTGCCCACCCACACCGAGGGCCCATCTCCCCAACTCAGTCCACTGACATCCATGCAGCTCCTCTGGAAACCCTCACAGACACAGTGCTTTACCCGTTCTCTAGGTGTTCTTTAACCCACTCAAGCTGACACTTCAATTTAACCATTACCCTCAGTGTTGCTGTGAAGGCATCTTTCTGATGTAATTAGAACTTACTTAGAGTCATCAGTTGATGCTAGGGGAAATCGTCCTGGAAATTTAAGTGGGCCTGGTTAAAGCCATTGGAAGGCCTTAAAAGGAAGACTGGTGTGTGTGTGTGTGTGTGTGTGTGTGTGTGTGTGTGACAGAGAGAGAGAGAATTCTACCTATGGATGACAGCTTTGGGGTCTATGCCTGTGGAGTTCTATTCATGCCCCACACTCTTGCCTTCCTTAATGCTGCCTGATGGATACTGGATCTTATATGGATATCAAACTTGCTTAGCCAGCCCACAATTGCACAAGCCAATTCCTTGTAAATAATAAATTATATATATATATATATATATATATATATATATATCTCCTCTTTGGGAGAAGGTCTTAGGTCTCTGAAACCTCAATTGGCCAGGATGCCTTTGTCAGTGGTGTTCTTGGGGACTCTGTGGGCCTGGATTTTGAAATGTGTCCCTGGGTGGGGCAGTGGAGGGAAAGAATAGAAAGGAGAGAGGGTCTGGGCCCAACCTAAGCCTGCAAGCCTTCTGATAGACTGAAGGAAGGAGGAAAGGGACAGGCTGACTCACCTCAGTCTTTATTTGATGGTGGGTCATATAGGAGGCATCACCAAGTGTCAGGAGTTGAACTTGAGCAGTGGGAAGAACTGGTTCTAAGGCACTCCAGTGCTTATCTTCCCTCTCTCACATCTGTTTGGTTGTTTGCAAACCTAGGCCATCTCTCGTCCCCCACACCTCTGGCTCAGAATCCCCTCCCTGGGCCTCTGCCAAACCACGTCCTCGTCTCCCTCCAAAATCCGATTTCATGCCCCAGTGTGCCATGACGGTCCCCCAGGTTGGGACCATCTGGCTGCAGTGTGCAGTTTCCAGACTTCCTAGAAACCCGCTGTCTCTCTTCTTCCATGTCCCACAGACGTGCACATGCATCCAGCACATCTGGAGTGTCTGGGAGCCTCCAGTTATAAATCTCCACTTTACCATTTGTTTGGGCCTTTCACTAGAGCAAGAAATAACAATGCATTTAGGAGCGGGGAAGCAACTCTCCACCTTTGGGGCTGCGGGTAACTCTTCTAGTCTGTTCAAGCTGAAGCAAGTCACCAACATCTTGACTTTCCCTTTTCTTTTACATATAGATTGGCCATAAATTTAGGCTAGCTTACAGTTTTAGAATGTGGTGAGCTATGAAATCACATTTGATGCCCGTCCCATGAAATCCTGTTGATTCTGCCTCTGCAGACACCCACCCTTTCTTTCCATCCCCAAGAAGCTGCCGAGCTGAGATTCCTGCCACCTTTGCCCCTTACTTTTCTCACCCCGTTCACTGAGGGCCCTCAAGTCTGTTTCTAAGCAGCAGCCTGAGGGATCCATTTTTATAATCTGAAATCAGATATCATACCCACACCCCAAAACACACACACCCCTTCCCCATTCCAAAGAGACACACCCCTTCCCCATCCCAAAGAGACACACCCCTTCCCCATCCCAAACAAACACACCCCTTCCCCATCCCAAACACACACACCCCTTCCCCATCCCAAACACACACACCCCTTCCCCATCCCAAACACACACACGCTTTCCCCATCCCAAACACACACACCCCTTCCCCATCCCAAACACACACACCCCTTCCCCATCCCAAACACACACACCCCTTCCCCATCCCAAACACACACACCCCTTCCCCATCCCAAACACACACACCCCTTCCCCATCCCAAACACACACACCCCTTCCCCATCCCAAACACACACACCCCTTCCCCATCCCCAAAACACACACGCCTTCCCCATCCTAAACACACACACACCTTCCCTTCGCAAACACACACACCCCTTCCCCATCACAAACACACACACCCTTTCCCCATCCCATGCACACACACCTTCCACTTCCCAAACACACACACCCCTTCCCCATCCCAAACACACACAACCCTTCCCCAATTCTAAACACACACACCCCTTCCCCATCCCAAACACAAACACCCCTTCCCCATCCCAAACACACCCACCCTTTCCTGCATCCCAAACACACACACCCCCTCCCCATCCCAAACACACACCCCATCCCCAATTCCAAACACACACACCCCTTCCCTATCGGAAACACAGACCCCATCCCCAATTCCAAACACACACACCCCTTCCTCATCCCGAACACACACACCCCTTCCACATCAGAAACACACACACCCCTTCTCATCCCAAACACAAACACACCCATTCCCCATCACAAACACACGCACCCCTTCCCCATCCCAAACACACACACCCCTTCCCCATCCCAAACACACACACCCCTTCCCCAATTCTAAACACACACACCCCTTCCCCATCCCAAACACACCCACCCCTTCCCACATCCCAAACACACACACCCCTTCCCTATCCCAAACACACACTCCATCCCCAATTCCAAACACACACACCCCTTCCCTATCCCAAACACACACACCCCTTCCCTATCCCAAACACACACACCCCTTCCCCCAGCCCAAACGCACACACCCCTTCCCTATCCCAAACACACACCCCTTCCCTTTCCAAAACACACCCATCCCTTCCCCATCCCAAACACACGAACCCCTTCCCCATCCCAAACACACACAACCCTTCCCATCCCAAACACACACACCCATTCCTCATCCCAAACACACACACCCCTTCCCCTATTACAAACCCACGCACCCCTTCCCCATCCCAAACACACACACTCCCTCCCCATCCCAAACACACACACCCCTTCCTCAATTCCAAACACACACACCCCTTCACCATCCCAAACACTCGCACCCCTTCCCCATCACAAACAGACGGACCACTCCCCATCCCAAACACATATATCCCTTCCCATCCCAAACACAAACACCTCTTCCCCATCCCAAAACACACACCCCTTCTGCATCCAAAACACACACGCCTTTCCCAATTCCAAACACACACACCCCTTCCCCATCACAAACACAGGCACCCCTTCCCCATCCCAGACGCACCCACCCCTTCCCATCCCAGACACACCCACCCCTTCCCATCTCAAATACACACAACCCTTCCCCATCCCAAACACACACACCTATTCCCCATCCGAAACACACACACCCCTTCCTCATCCCACACACACCCATTCCCCATCCCAGACACACCCATCCCTTCCCCATACTAAACACAACCACCCCTTCCCCATCCCACACACACACACCCCTTCCCCAATTCCAAACACACACACCCCTTCCCCATTCAAAACACACGCACCCCTTCCCATCGGAAACACACCCACTCCTTCCCATCCCAAACACACACACCCCTTCCCATCCCAAACACACACACCCCTTCCCCATCCCAAAAACACACACCCTTTCGCAATCCCAAATACACAAGCCCCTTCCCAAATTCCACACACACACACCTCTTCCCCATCCCAAACAAACCCACCCTTTCCCCATTCGAAACACACACACCCCTTCCCCAATTCCAAACACACACACCCCTTCCCATCTCAAACACACGGACACCTTCCACATCCCAAATACACACACCCCTTCCCATCCCAAACACACACATCCCTTCCCCAATTCCAAAAACACACACCCCTTCCCCATCCCAGACACACCCACGCCTTCCCCATCCCAAACACACCCACCCCTTCCCATCCCAAAAACACACACCCCTTTCCCATCCCAAATACGCAAACCCCTTCCCTAATTCCACACACACACACCCCTTCCCCATCCCAAACACACATACCCCTTCCCATCCCAAAGACACACACTACCTCCCCATCCCAAACACATATGCCCCTTCCCCATCCCAAACACATACACCCCTTCCCCATCGCCAACACACACACCCCTTCCCCATCCCAAACACACACACCCCTTCCCATCCCAAACACACACCCATTCCCCATCCCAGACACACCCACCCGTTCCCCATCCCAGACACACACAACCCTTCACCATTTCCAAACACACACCCCTTCCCATCCCAAACACACACACCCATTTCCCATCCCAAACACACACACCCATTTCCCATCCCAGACACATCCACCCCTTCCCCATCCTAAACACAACCACCCCTTCCACAACTCCGAACACACACACCCCTTCCCCATCCCAAACACACACACCCCTTCCCCATCCGAAACACACACACCCATTCCCCATCCCAAACACACACACCCCTTCCCCATCCCAAACACACACACCCCTTACCCATCCCAAACACACACACACCTTCCCATCCCAAACACACACACCCCTTCCCCATCCCAAACACACCCACCCTTACTCCATCTCAAACATGTAAACCCCTTCCCCTATCCCAAAATACACACATCCATCCCTACACACCCTCACCCATTTCCCCATCCCAGAACCTATGAACCAACTCAGTTTATTTGAACATGCCAGGCACTGAACTAAGAGAACCAAAGTAGCAGGAGGAATACGGTGTTGTCCTCCCAGAACTTACCCCCTGCGCGGGAGTCAGCCAGGGAAGCAGAAGGCTACCAGATAGTTGTTAAACGCCATGAGATATCCCACTGAGTCTGGAGTGAATCTAACTCCCTAGGCCCAGGCTTGCCTAACTTGGACCCAGCAGCCTCAGCTTTACCCCAGCCCTCCCTCAGCCTCACCATGTGGCCCCTGCTGGCCCTAATGCACCAGGTCACCTTCACTCCTCCTGCAGTCTCATCACGGGGCCCCTGCTGGTCCTAACACACCCAAGTCACCCTCATCCCTCCCTCAGCCTTACCATGTGTCCCCTGCTGGCCCCAGCGCACCAGGTCACCCCTCACCTCTCCCACAGCCTTACCATGTAGCCCCTGCTGGCCCTAATGCACCAGGTCACCTTCACTCCTCCCGCAGCCTCACCACGTGGTCCCTGCTGGCCCCAGCACATCAGGTCACCCCTCACCCCTCCCGCAGCCTCACCACGTGGCCCCTGCTGGCCCTATCGCACCCAGGTGGCCTTCACCTTCCACTCCTGCCTGGAGAGCCCCTCCTCTGTTACTTTCTGGCGAATTCCTCCTTGCATTCTCAGGTGAATTTCATGTTTTCGCCTATAGGAAGTCTTCCTAGAGGCTTGCAGGACTGAGACGAAAGCCTTTGAATCCTTCTTCCTATAAGAATCATGCTGACCTAATCTGGGCCAATGCTCTTTTAGCCCTGAAATGGTGGAAACGTTCTGGACACTCACCGGGAAGAGGCAGGGGAAGGAAGCAGGGAGAGGAAAGGAGGAGAGAGGGAGGAAGCAGGAGAGAGGGAAGAGAGTGTGGTGTTGGGTAAGTCACCACCCCTATCTACAACATTTATTGGGCACCTCCTGACGTTGGAACAGTCGCCACCATCTGTGTGCTAACCGGCTGTGGGAGGAGACAGCTTCTTGAACAAATTTGTGTCCGTATGCTAGTCAGGCCCTGGGGTCTAAGCTCACAACATGGATTTTGGTGGCTAAAGTTTTTTTCCCCCCCACAGGACTATGCTAGCTGTCTTTAAAAGAAGAAAAAAGAAATAAGCACAGTGTGGAATACTCAGTAAGTCGATACATTTTACTGAGTAAAATTACTGAGTAACTCACAGACAGTACAACTCACCCTTTCCAACATATGGTTCTGTGAGTTTTGGTAAACACATACAAAATGGTATCCTCACCCCAAAACATCCCCTCCTGCTGTGCCTCCTAGTCAACCCCTCCCCCACTGCACCCCACACTGCTCCGCTGGCAACCACCGACCTGTCTTCTGTCCTGTGGTTTTGCCTTTTCGAGTTTGTCATACGAATGGAATCTTATAGCAATTATAGGAAATAATCATCAGGAATTTATTGCTTGACCCAGTTCTCTAATGCTTTCTGTCCACTTTCTTTTGTTGCATTTTCTTTGATCATCTCTGCATCAGACAATGACATAACATCATCTTCTTTAGAGAAAATAGATGTTAGGATTTCCTTGACATCACAAATTCTTACTGGAAATGCCACAGCGTGTGGATGGTGCTTCCAGCCTAAGGGCAGGTCCTGGGGCAGGTCTTTGATCTCCCCTTGCCCCCACCACTCTGCAGCTGATGTGGGGATGGAAGCTTCCTGGGGGCCTCAGTGGCATCACCACCAGGGGTGGGGGGATCCTCAAGCTGGGGCAGAACTCCCCAACCCCACCCTTCTGTGAATGGCCCGACTGCTGCTTTCTTTCCTGTCTTCACGGGAGCTCTCTGGGACCTTGGAAGGAGTCTATGCATGTGAGAGGCTTAAGCTTGAATGTCTTCATGTTAAACCTACTTCTGCCTTTGCCTTGCCCTTAGGATATCACAGAGGGGCTCAGGAAGCAGCAATGCCACCAAGCTTCCACAGACGCTTTGCATTGTTCACAGTGCTTCAACACTGCAGTGCAATGATGGCGCATCAGCCATTCTCAGTCCTTCCTGCTCACAGAGGAGGAAAAAGGGGGCACAACTCAGACACCTAGATTTGGAAGGAGAGACTTTTGTTAATAGGGTGGTGGAAAAGGAAGATGAATCTAAATGCTTGCACAGATTTTCTGGATTATCAGTGTTTTGCTATTCCCTCTTTACCAAGTAGGTGGTGGTTATAGAGATTGCTGAAAATATGTTTTACTCTATTCAGACTGCCCCTGCTGAAGAAATCCCACTGTTAGCTGAGTTCCCCTGAATTCATAGGTGTGGTTTTGCCTTGTCTCCACTGATAAGCCCTGTGACAGTGCACTTCTCAGATGGCAGGCAGAGACCATTACAGCTCCTGGCACCTTCACTGCAAACAAGATAAAGCTTTCTTTTTGATCAGATGTACTCACAACTACTGGTCATCCCTCACAACCATGAGTTGATCGTCTGTCATTGATACTAGGAAATTTAATGAAAACAAATGAAGTTCTTTGAGCTTCCTGGACAGCATCCATTTCAAGAGGAAGACAAACACCAGCCCAGCCATTGTGGGCTGGATGGAGGGGTGAGACCTTAAAACAAGCAAATGTTCAAAGTTCATTTCACTTCCTGAGGATTTTATTACAATATTTAGATACATTCGAGCCCTGGAGCTAGAAGCCTTTTCTATGCCATCAGAATTATTTCTTGTGATGTGGCCAGTTCTCTTCCCAAACACGTTTCCTAAATAATTCCTCCACCTCCACCTCCTCTCCCACCCCTCTGATCTAACTTTTGGCATAGGTGAGCAGAAAAGCTCAAATGGGAAGTCAGCTCTTAGATTCATGGCTTGGCAAGCTGGCCTCACATCAGAACAGTAGTCATGCAGAAAAACCAGTCAGAGGATGGGAAAAACAAGACCAAACTATACCTCCCATGTCTGCTTACGGGATATTAGTTATCTTCAGGAAATAGCTATTTACAAGTTCTGAAGCTCAAAACAGTCAGGAAAACAGCTGCTTCAGGTCTCTGAAGGTCAAAGTCACGGCCCAGTGCCAGGAATGTTATAGCTTATCTTGCCTCTCAGGATAAACACAGAGAACTAACTTACTTCTCAGGTGAGTAGCACTTCAAGTTACTTGGGTAGAAGAGATGAACCTGCCCACCTTGAACGTTGAGGCTGTGGGGAACAGAGACGATTCTAATACAGATTAGTAAAGGACTGTTGACAGCTGCAAGAAGAGCAAAGAAACCACTGCGTTTCATCAGCAGCATATAACTGCGGGTCACAAAGCCCTGACCCATAGAGCTTACTCTCCAGTGGATGCTCTAGAAACATCCTCATCTTTTGCCCACAGGGCCTATCCACAACCTGGCTCTGTCTCACATGGCCATGGAACTAGAGCAAGTCCTCCCAGATCCATTTTTTTAGTTACCAGAGCGGCTTTCTTGGTCATGGAGGGAAGAATAGAGAAGAAACTATCATCATAGTCCAGGAATGCGTGCCCTAGGATGCTTGGGTTCCTTTTCTAAAGCAGCTTTTGAAAAATTCTTATCTCAGGAAACTAAACCCATGGTACAGTCTGGGTGAGGCAGAAGACGCAAGTGGGAGGATGGACACTGCACCATGCAGGCACCCATGGCCATGGCTGCTGCTTCAAGAGAAAAGTGTCCAGTCTCTTGGGCCACCTAATAAAGGTTTGGGACAAATTTTGCCCTTGCTGGGTAAGCTCCCAGAGGGCAGAGGCCATGCAGATGAACTCCCAGGCTTGGGCGTCCCTGGCCCAGCAACCGGCATAGGCAGTAGCTCGAGAATGCCCAGTGATGAACTGTGGTGTGGCTTGGAGGGTTACAGCTTCCAGATGGGTCTCCTGGAGTCAACTGAGAGCTGGTGAGGATTAGTCCCAGTTTCAACTGAAGCAAAAGCTCAGGGTGCCAATTAGTAAGCTCCTATCTCCCAGCTTTAAACCCATCCTTCTCTCCTCTGCTATGGGATGCTGGGGCTGGGAACTGCAAGCCTGATTCTTGCTTTGCCAGATGCTCCCTGGTAGGCTCTGCCAAGACAGGCACTCAAGGGAGAGCGCAGGGCTGGAGGAGGGAGAAAGGACCTGCTCCTTTGTATTTGTTGTCTGTTCCTGTGAGCAGCCTCCAGCAGCACTTCCTGCTTGCTTCCTTTTCCTCAGGAGATCACTTCCTGTTCTTGTCAGCATCACCTCAGCCACACTTCGTCCCCCAGGCAGTGCAAGTGCCTGCCAGGAGCAGTAGCTGGGTCCAACTTGCAGCTTTCTCAACATTTGCCAACAAGCTTCATTGTGCCCTGACCCTCAGAGATGCCAGCACACCCCTTCAGGGGCCGTGGTCCCAGCCCCACAAGACCCCTCCTTCAGCTCAGAGACACCAGCACCAGCGGCTGATGTCCCCTCCTCCAGGGTGGCCTAGTTTCAGTGCTGTGGGGACTTTTCCTCCATGTTTCTGCATATTAATAATTCCATGCTCCCCCAGCCCTAAGGGAGGCAGCTGCTTCCCAGTTACAACCTCCATGACAATTTGGAGTTCTTGTATTTTTTCCCTTTTTCAGTTAACTGTAATTATTTTAAATTCTCTTTATGAAAACAACTGGTGTGACTTCTACCTCCTGCCTCACCCATGACTGATGTACTCAGTGTTTTTCTCTAATCCAGGCAGTGGCAGGGAGCCTGGAGTTAACAGAATGTTGAGACTCAGGTCCCAATTAGCTCTGTCACTTGGGTAAGTCAGAACCTCCTTCAGACGGTTTTACCTTTAGAGATCATTTTACATTAGATTTTGAATGGTGGCCATGGGCAGAGTGCAGCCTGTGTATGTGACAGCCTGTGTCCAGAGCCTGGGTGGACACTTTTATTATGCAACCTGAATTTCTTTTGATGGAGCGCGTCTTCCCCATTTGCATCTATAATGTCTGTCTAGCCCCCGAATGGCCCCTGGATCCAGATTGTTTTCAAGTCTCCTTCTAGCTCTGACATTCTTTTGTTTCCAGCCAGGTGCAATGCTGTCCTGCTCATGACCTGTGCTTTTGCTGGGAGCTTGGAGAATGTCTCACAAGGCAGTATAAGTGATGTAATTGCTCCCAGTCACAGACATAGGAAAAAATGCGAGAAATAACTGGTCCCCCTGTTCCCTGTCTTGGTCACTCTGAGAAGTGCAGACCCCCAGGAGGTATAAAACAACATGCTAAAGTTGTGCTCTTTGGGGTCCTTAGGGGCTGTAGCCCATTCCTCATCTACAGTGGTTACTGCCTTACTAGCAGATTTGCTGGAACAAATGGAGACTTTTCCCCTGACTCGAGCGTGCAACAAGAGGCTTGGCCACTGGTGGAAGAACGGTTGTAGTTTTCTGGGAAACTAATAGGGCTCCTGCCACCTCTAACCATCATCAGGATCCCTGCCTAGCTCATCAAGATTGCAGCCCGCGTGTAAGAAAGTGGCATGTGGAGATGATGTGGCATCCTACTTCATGTCAAAAAGTAGCATCACGTGCAGCTGGAAAGCCCTACAGAGTCCAGCTCCTCCTTCCTCCTGCTTTTAACTTCAATAGATTTGTCCCTGGGCAAGAGTTACTCAGAGAGACTGCCTTTGAAGGATCTTCACTTCCACCATAAGAAACTCTTGCTTTAGTATACACTCTGAGAAAGAAGGCCTTTGAGGTGGAACAGCTGTGAGCATTGTCAGCATAAAGGAGAAGGTGTGTGGGCCTGGCTGTTTGGGAGACACAGAGGCTGCAGTGAAGCTAGGTACCCCTCTCCCTGCCTGAGCACGACCTGCCACCCGCATCCTGCTGCAACTTCTCCTCACCTGAGATACGTCCTCGCCCCTCAGGGCCTCTTGCTTGTGTGGGAAGCTGTCACTGGCTGCAACCACGGCCAGTGGCAATCTGTGCCCCATTGGTGAAGATGCCATTGGGAGGGACTAGGAGGACCTTTTCTGCTTGCACCAAACTGAGAAGTTAGTTCACTAAATGTTCTAGTGAATTAACACATGAAGCACAATTGTCCTTTTGACTAACAGCACTGAGTTCATACAAACTGGACCATGCTGAAATTTTTTGGAGGCCCTAGGTTAGGAGTATTGTTATTGAAATGCCAGGGTTTTGGTCTAGGTCCTGTTGCTTACTGCACAGAAAGCCAATCACTGAGATGAGTACTGCCAGGGAAGAAGGCTTTAATTGAATGCTTCAGCAGAGGAAATGGGAGATCAGTCTCAAATCCATTTTCCTGACTGACTAAAATTAGGGATTTATATAGCAGGGAAGAAATGTAGCCATGAAACAGAAATTAGGGAGAGGCAAGGAAGAGGGGTTGTTCAACAGGAAGCAGGTGATCACTTGGGTAGTCATGCTGGGTGAGGGGTCTATGTCTCATTGTCCAGATGTGGTGCTGTGGTGAAGTCCAGCTTCTTGATGCCATCTGGGAGGTCTGATGGTTGGTTTCCTGAGAAAGGAACTCAGATAAGACAAATGTAACTTTCTCAAGTTTTAACTCTGGGAGGATCATTTTCTGTTTATTCAAAGAAATCGTAGACATCAGTTCTATGGGACCACTGGGCTGGTTTCAGTATCAGCCTATGAGTCATGTGCTCCGCAGAAACTGATCTGCTTCACTGAACCACACACACTCAGTGTGGCTGAGCTTTGTGTTCTATTCCAGCAAAGGGGCTCTCTGTAAACACAAGGCATGGATTGAGCAACGCATTTCTGATGGCCCCACACAGACACATCGTATTAACATTAATTTATAGGCCGTCCTGTTGAATCTAAAAACAATCTTTTCATTTATGGACGGGGCCGAGATGATTATGTTGAGGCCCGGAAGGTACACAGATTATTTGATGCCCAGGCATCCTGGGCTTGAGGACACAATGCTCCTGTGCAGCTGCTGGTCTAAGTCATAAACTGAGCCCCACAGCTAGCACGTAGCTTTGTGACAGCTGTGTCTGCATGGGGCTTTTGTCTTCTATTCACAAAGCAAGGATTAGGTAGGAGCCCAAAGACAGGGCGGGAACTTTACTTGGGCCTGCTGGTGCTGCAGTACGTAAGTTGGACACACCGCAGCTGGGCATCTGAGGGTCTGAGGAAATGGTCTTTCTCCATGGCAAGAGCCTCTGAAATCTCAGAGCTCCAAACGCACCAAAGGTCAAAGAAAAAGAGCAGAACAGCCAGCCCCTGCATGGCGCAGGACAGCACTCTCCGCTGCAATCTTGTCCTTCCGTTGTTAATATTTAATTCAGAAGCTTGTTTCTTTCTCCCTATTATGTGGGACTTTGAAGGCTGAGTCTCAGCTGTCATATGCCCTTATCTTTCCTCCCCCAGAGATATCCTGAAACCGTGGTAGCTAATGGGAAAACATGATTCCTTTACAAAATTCTGGTCAGCAACCTTTCAGGCGCCTTTAATCTGGCCTGTACCTGCCTCTCCAATCCCACGCTGCCCTGTTGTTCTCTTCATATCATAGCCAGGATGGGTGATTTCTGCCATTCGAGGTCTTTTCTCAATCTGGGGTGATCTCTCTGGCACTCAATTCTCATCTCTTAGGTCTCAGCCCAAACTTTGCTTGCCAGGGAGCCTCCGAGCCTCCCAGACTAGAGCATTTCCCTAGCACGTGCTCCCCAGCATCCTTGACTTTTCCATCATGACATGTATCACAATTTGCAGTCATACAGTTGTGCAATTATTGGTCCATGTCTTGAGTGGAATGGGAGCTCCCAGAGGGAAGACCTGTGGCCATGATGCCCACGCTGCCTACCGCTGCGTGTCCGGCACTGGGCCCTGGGCCAGGATATAGAAGACACTCGTGAATGTGTGTTCATTGACTGAATGGTGGATTGCGGGGCCCTGATGAGGAGCCAACTCTTCTCTAACAAGGAGTAAGGAGGACACAACCAGCTTGCTCTGCACTCTCTGTGCCATGCTCCTTCTCAACTAGGTGGCCAGTGGAGCCACAAGAATGGCCAGAGTTCCTTCCCCTCTCCCACTGCAGGAGGAGGAGCTGGGGAGGCGGCCATGACATGAATCAACACAGGTGGCTTCAAGTAGGGCAAGCGTCCTCCATTCCTTATGAACTTTCTCAGGCCAACTTCAAATACCCTTGTCATCTCACTCTCTTTGTCCCTCCCAACTCCCAGCCCCCAGCCCCCAAGGGTTACAGAGTGAGAGAGGGGCCATGGGGATGGCAGGCAGGGAAGAATGGCACACGGCGTATGCTCACGAGATGAGGACCCAAGCTGGGGAGCAGGCTTGAGGTGTGCGGTAGAAGATCCTGGCTGGCACCGGTGTCTTCTGGGCAGAGCTGTACACACGGGCAACTCTTCCGATGCCCAACTCGTCCAAGTTCTTCGGATAAGAAGTCTGAAGGAATACTCCAGGTCCCAAACCCTGAAGGGAATGCTGCACTCCTTGACCAGAAATCCTTTACTAAAAACAAACAACTACACATAGGTGCTCTGAGAGACTGTTGCTCTAGGAGAAAGCACTGAAAACCCTTCATAAATGTAAACACGGCCTTTCCCATTCACTTGTAAGGGATAAGTAGCCATTATTTTAATCACTCTGCAGCTGAAGGCTTGCACCCACTGTGGGTCAACTCTTCGTATTACATTCATTGAAATCAAACTTCAAACACCACACCAAAAAGTCATTTGTGATGGCAGGCCACCCCACTCCTTTCTCATGGCTTCTAGCTTGTTTTTAGGAGAAAAGCTAACAGAGTTTAGAAATCAACCAAAGTGCAATTTTTTTAAAACCCTTAATTACCACAAACTGGTATTTCTTATTGTTTTCTGTGATTCTTTTCTCTGGAGATTGTCCTGGCAGCTTTGACAGAGCAGTTACAGCCTGCCCTCCTTCCTTCCTTCTGCAAGAGTGGGAAGGAATGCTGGAGTCACAGGAATAGCAAACCCCGAGGCTATTCTCCAGTGAGATGCTCTCAGGCACAACTGTAAGTGCTACTGGAAAGACACAAACACTTCTGCAAATGTTAATTGTGCATAAGAATACTGGACACTTTGAGGAAAAGAATTCTGCTTTCAAGCAGTGATGTTTAATTATATTTTTCACATTTTCCCCACAGGATTTAATTTCTGGAGAAAGGCTTCCCTCTTTCTGGTGATATGTCTTGATGTTACCAAACCATTTCCTGTATTTAATCTTGTGGGGCTTTCTGCATTTTCCTTTATGCATTTCCCATTTTGTACCCAGTGCACTTCCCCATCTTTGATGCTTAGCGAAAGATGGCTTGTGCATCTTTTTGCAAACATATCCATTTGTCTCTCTCTGAATGGGGAAGAATCTGCCTTTTCGGCAATGGAGAAGGGGAAAACCAAGTCAATGAACTTCAAATTCCCAGTGTTTGGAGAGGTAATCCTTAGGAAAAAACCTCATTATTTCATTTTCAAATACAAGAGTATATTTCAAATGAGGACAGTCAAAGAAAGGATGTTTTGCATTTAGTCAATTTTGCAAGAGTCACACAGGAGACAGCTTTCTAGAAAGGCATGGGGTAACCTTGGGAGATGTGCCACAGCCTAGTGCCCAGAGTTCCCGGATGGTAAATGCACGCATGTGCTACTTGCAGGTAACAAGGATGAACTCACATCCTTCAACCCCTTCAGTTCAGTCAACTGCCTTTTTGTTCCTTCTACCATTTTAAAGTTTAACAGGGTTCTACTGGATCCCAAATGATCATTCTCAAGGTAACACCCTGGTCAACACTAACATCACCCCTCTAACTCAAAGGTACCACTACGGGATCAATTTGAAACAGGATGCCTCAGAAATTTGTAATAATAGGCAACTTTTGTCAATTTGGAAATAATTCCCTATGTGCAAAGTTCAAAATTGTGTACCACAGAATCATTTCCTATCTAATGAACTGTCATCAGTAAAAGCAGTCTCAACAGAAAAAAAAAACCAAAAACCAACCAACCAACAAACAAAAAAAACCAAGAAAGTCAATAGCCAGGTCTTCTTGCATGTGAAAAAGGAGGAATACACAAGGTTTAATTTGCGAGAATGAGTCTCTGTAGATTAATGGTCTTTAATTAGTTTTCCCAAAACCTAAATCACCTGTCATGATAAGCTAAGTAAAACTAAAGCAGTTAATTTTGCCATCTCACTGTCTTTGTCCCTTCCAGCCCCTAGTTAATTTTGCCATGGATTTATTTTGCCTAACTTTTCTACTCCCCTTCTTTTATTTAACATGAAAAAAGAAAGACCTTTCTGATAAAGCTGGATCTGAATCACTCCTATAGGTGTGTGTCAGATTATGGAAGGAGAAGGGTCTCCTGCGGCAGAGACGTTCAACTGTCTACTGATGACACCTCAAGGCAACATTTTAATCAAGGCAACATTTTAGGCATTTATAAACGACAGTGTACTTGAAAACCTAATGCTACTGTTTGAAGCATGTCAGGCCTGAATCGCTATGCACATTCTCTTTGAGGGGACAAGGCAATCCTGTGGCAGGCTCAGAGTATCAGTAAGGAGCCACATCCCCTTAGCACGTGGCTCCGCATCCCTGACTGCGCACCTGAGGAAATGGGGTCTTGTGGTTTTGTGCTGCAGGAGATGTGTCCAGAAAAAAAAAAATCTTGTCTTTAAAAGTTGAATCCAGAACACCAACATGACCCTACACCACAGCTGCTCCCCAAGGGTGCCTCCACCTCTGAGTCCATGGCATGCTCTAGCTGTGAAAGCTTTTGGCTGCTTCTGCTCAGACTTGGACACATATGCTGTCTACAGCTCTGAGTAGATCAGGGACCAAATTGGGCAGAACTAGCTCTTTGTGCATAAAATTGTAAATAGAATCGGCCCTGGGGTGGGATACCCTGTTTGTGTATCTTCAAAGCATCCCCCATTATGAGCCACAGAATCTTCTAGATGTCAATCATTGGGGAAGCCAGCATGACTTGGTTACTCCCTATTCATATGCCAAAATTAATCACGAGGTTAAATGTGAATCTTTCTAATTCAGCAATAGCAAGGTCTGAGTGGGAACTGGGCGGAAGGTTACAATACCAGTGATATAAACAAATTTGGTGCACATATTTATCATGCAAGCAAGACCTAGGAGTGAATGTCAAAACTACTTAAATAAAAAATTGTTTAAGTTCCTTAGATTTGTCCAACTGACTGCAAAAGTATTTATGTTCATGGCACTTCAATTTGAATTGCCTAAAGTGGTCAGCTTGGCGTTACTTTGTTATTTGATGACTTGAAAGCAATAAAATATCCATTTGCTAATTTTCTTTCACTCTTTTAAATTAGTCCAAATCAATGGAGTTTCCATTTGTTATCCTAACTCTGTCATCTGTCTTATCTTCATTCCAGAAAGGAATTCTGTTGTTTAGATGTGACTTTTCATTTGCTTTTCAACTTTCCCTCATGCTTTATTCAGAATCAGCTGCCTTTAAATCAGATTGGAAGTATGTACTTCATGTCCACATATGAGGGACTGTAATGAGTCCGAATGACATGGTTTATTCCTCTGCTGTAACCATGAGCTGGAATGAAACTCAAGAGACCATCCAGTACCACAGCTTCATTTTCAGATGGGGAGACTGAGGCCTAGAGAGGCAAAACGACTCCCATGTTATGACCGGCCTTGGCCAGAGCTTGCTAGTAGTACTCAAACTCCAAACTCAACTATAATTACTTAAGGTGAGGATTAGAATAGAAGGATCTTCTGATTCCAGCACTTCTTACAAACACATGTCTATTTATTCTTGCCAAACCTTCTGTGTGATTTTAACAAAATGCTTACCAGGAGCCTAGTCTCCAATACCGGTCTCAAAGGCCAAGAGATAGATTATCTGGTCAGTTTGAAGAGAAACCACTTAGTTTACTCAGCAAATGAGGGACCATCTTTAGGGCTTAAGACTCCTCTTAAATAAATGACCTATGGTTAATTATTATCTACCCAGCTCTTATCCCTTAATCTCTAGTTTGAAATTCTCTGGTAGTAATTGCTCCTAAACCTATGCCTGTAATCACAACTGCAGACAAAAGCAGGTCCTTCTGCAGCAAAAATGTCCTCATTTTTTTTCACACTATACTATGATATTTAATTAGTGCAATACTAGTTTTCCTCCTTACAGGGATAATTGCACATTTACGCGTATTTTTCAGGTTGGAGAACTTTGTTGTGAAGGCATTCTCTAGAAGATGGAATGCAAACATGTTCTGTTAACCATTTATGACTTCAATCATTACTATCACTGCATCTTCCGCAACACAAATGCTGAGTTATACATTATGTATATTTCCAAGAACATTAGATCAATGTTTAAACAGACTAGTATGAATGATCATGTTACAGACTTAAAATAAGCTGAGCTACAGGGTAGATGCCATAACTTCATTTAATATTGATAGCAGCTCAATTTAAATTTTGAAAAAGCAAATACATTTAATAAATTTGGTGTGAATTATTACACATTTTGATGGAACTACTGTACAGAATGTATACATATATAAATCTATAGATAGAATTATATACATTTGAGTATATACCACATACATATTTTTTCCACTCACATTTTTCTCTTTAGTAAAACAAAGCAGTTTTACTGTACACAGAAGTGCAATGCTACATTAAGTCCTGAGTAATTTAAGGTATCATTAATAAACTGCTATAAATTCTAGTTTTCCAGCCAGAGATCCAATAGATTCTGTAACAAAAAATGTGAATAATACTTAAAAATATGCATTTAGCTTTGCGTTCATTTTGTGCTTAGCAGAAAAAGCTCAAGAATGCACAGTAGCCATTTAGATTTGGGAGAATGTTCTTGAATATTCAAGGTTAAATAAATATCCTAATGGTAGGGATTTATAGAAGTTTTTTTTTTTTTTTTTTTTTTTTTGAGACGGAGTCTCGCTCTGTCGCCCAGGCTGGAGTGCAGTGGCGCGATCTCGGCTCACTGCAAGCTCCGCCTCCCGGACTACAGTCATGATTGGATCAAAAAATCCCTTTTGCAGAATATGAAATTCTGTGTAAACATCAGTGTTTGGGTTTTATATAAAAGTTCTGATTCAAATGAGGGAAAACAAGAAAAAAATACAATGAAATAATTTAAAATGCTTTTCTTGGAATATAGCCAGCCACATGGAAGAAATATAAAAAATACGAGTATATTTTGGTGAAAGAGGAAACCAGATGAAAGTCATTTAAGGGTGGTCTGGTAAGCCACCCACTTTGGGAGGTCCCAGGCTGGCTGGGCTCAGGGAACCCACGATGGCCCAACCACATCTATCTTGCCACAGGGGACGAACTTTGCTGCGCAGTGAGAAGGAAGCACTGTGGGAAAAGGCCACGTTCAACCGCAATGGAACGGTAACGGCTGCCTGTCAGGGCCACATCAGCAGGCAGAGCATCCCATCCCCAAACTCAGGCACTAGGTATGGAAACGTGAGGTGGCCCGGGCCCGCTGCTGCATGTCTGTCTTCAGCAGGAGGAGGCAGACCCGGATCCTCGCATGGGGGAGCTGCCCTGCATCGGAGCCCGCTTCGACGAGAAGGCACTGCTGTGGTGGTTCCTCCATCACCCCTGGCTCTACCCCGTCCCGTGGCTGCTGTAGTCAAAGACTCCTTTCTTGAAGAATGGTGAAAACTCACAAATGGTATGTTTCGAGAGAGTCAGTCCCACTTTGTTGATGTGGAGGGGAGATGTTGCGGACTGGAGCATCACGCTGAAAAAGTCCCTGAGGTATTTCTGTGGAAGAGACAAGAGTTAAGAACATGGTCAATTGGGAGGTCAAGGCGGGTGGGATCGCTTGAGCTCAGGAGTTTGAGACCAGTCCAGGCAACATGGAGAAACCTCATCTCTACAAAAAATAAAGAAATTAGCTGGACAGGGTGGTGCACTGAGGCAGGAGGATCACTTGAGCCCAGGAGGTAGAGGCTGCAGTGAGCTGTGATGGTGCCACTGCACTCCTGCCTGGGTGATAAAGCAAGACCCTGTCTCAATCAATCAATCAATCAATCAATCAATCAGAATACGGTCAAGATACTGTTGGATGGTGTCAAGAAGAGAAAAAATTTCCAGAAACAACTTCCCACCCACCTGGAAAGTGCTATCATTGTCATTAAAACCAGCACGTGAGGAATGTCCTCCACTGTCCCACCTATCATCAGACCAACCACAGAAGACGGAGTCACAAAACACATATGCACAGAAGAAATATCTTTGGCTCAGCACTGATTCTGGGCAGCACTGCCTCAGATCTACAGCAGACAATGCCTAGGGAAATGTCAAGGGTGCCAGGCACAGGGGATCTGCCTCTCAGCCACAGTGTCACTAGTTAATCTCTTATTTAAAAAAGTCATTTCCTCCCCGCTCCCAGTTACTCATTAAATAGAAAGATGATTAAAAAAAAACAAAAACAAAAAAGGCCGGCCATCTGTACAAGGTTAAATGTGCTGCTTACTGGTATTTTAAAATTGCACAGTCAGTACCTGTTTTGAATCCTTCTTATAAAATAAAGGGAAAGCAATACTGAGGACAAGAGGGTCAGTTCCAAGTACTGATATTTACAGATCTTTTTGCATGTCCTATAATCATCAACAAAAAGGAATCCTTACTACAATTAATTGCTCCAGACCCCTGCTGCATGTTTGTTGCAACATTATCTGCCGTTTTTGGCAGTGAGAAAGCAAAGCATATGTGAGACTAGGCTCTGGGAACTGGGGATAAAATCAGATGTGGGAGCTGGAGGGATGTGTTCAAGGAAAAGAGGGCACACAAGAATAGTTAATATATTTTAGGCCAGGCAAATCTCATTTGTAACAGAAAATGGGCTGGAGGGAAGGGGTTAGACCCAAACCTTTATTATTGTCTCAGTGTGCTTAAAAAACCCAAACAACCCTGGCACAGTCTTAGGAATTACACATAATAATTCTGGACTCTGAGTAACAACAAAAAATTTGTGAAAGCAACATGGCCTAAGCCTGGAGCAGTAGTTCCCAACAAGAGGCAGTTCTGCCCCATAGGGTGTTCAGCAGTGTTTGGTGGCAGTTTTGAGTGTCACATAGGGGTGCACAGGCAGTGCACCTGGTGGATGCTGGCCAGGGATGCTGCTAACATCTGCCAAAGCACAGGACAAAGAATTATCTGGCCCAAATGTCGACCATGCCACAGTTGAGAAGAGGAAGTAGAATTTAGCTACCTCTATGAATTGCCAACCTGAAATTTCCTTCTGAAAGAAGACATTCTACTCAACGAGAATTTGTTAATTCTCCTTCAAAATATTAATGAGGACTACTAATAACAACACTTGTAAAATAACTTAGTTTCTAAAAATCTTCTAACATCCAATGTTTTACACTTAATGGAAGTAAAACTGGTGCATGATAAATTGTACTTTTTTTTTTTTTTTTTGAGATGGAGTCTTGCTCTGTCTCCCAGGCTGGAGTGCAGTGGCACGATCTCAGCTCACCACAACTTCTGTCTCCTGGGTTCAAGCAATTCTCCTGCCTCAGCCTCCTGAGTAGCTGGGACTACAGGCATGTGCCACCATGCCCAGCTAATTTTTTTGTATTTTTAGTAGAGACGGGGTTTCACCATGTTGGCCAGGCTGGTCTCAAATGCCTGACCTCAAATGATCCACCCCCCTTGGCCTCCCAAAGTATTGGGATTACAGGTGTGAGCCACTGCGCCCGGCCAGATAAACTGTACATTCTTTAAATGTATAACTTCATGAGTGCTGACCCATGTGAAACCACCATTAAATCAAGATAAATATTTGCATCCCCTTCAAAAGTTTCCTAAGGCACCTAACTTTATGTTATCCTTACACTTGGCCTGGAATCACATCTTCTTCTGGTATTACCCATTTCCTGGTAAGGAAGCTATTGCCAGGAGAGGTGAACAAGGCTAGTAATCTAGAGAGAAGACTTGAAAGCAAGTATTCTCAACTCAGGATGTTTTTTCTTGTTCCATATCCCTAACTTACTGGTCTCATGGTACCCTCTCAAGAAACGATCCTGAAATTGAAATTAGGTATTGGTAAGAAGTTATGAAAATCAACTGCTGAAAAGTGAAGATCTTAATCTTAGTAATTATTTTTATCAGAGGGGCAAAGAGAGACCTGACTTCCACTTTTCTGCGGGAAGGGACCCTGAGAATATCAACTTTAAAGGGACTTGAATTGCATCAAACAGGGTCACCAGTATATATCGTAGACTACACTCAACCAGCCAATGCTCGTGGTGCAATGCCTGTGCACAACTGATTGTTCTGGGAAGATCAAGGGTGAGATGATTTGGAAAACGGGAGATGCAGAGCTTGCTGACTTGTGCGTGGAGCCACTGCTCTTTCACAGTTTCATGCACGATAGAGCAAGGCTCGCTGCACAGGCCTCATCTCAGGTAGCTCCTGTGGGCTCCGGCTTCAGGTCTCCCACAGGCTGCATTAACAGGCAGGCTGATGTTTACAGCAAAGCTGCCTTCAAGATGAACTCTGACAGACTGGAAGGCAATTTAAATCCGGGAGCAGATGTTATATCAGCATTTGTCATAATTAGTACACAAAGTAGGGTCCCTATAAAGGGCCAATAAAGCCTAAAGGGTATAATGAGAAGAGAAGTAAAAGTTAAAAATATAAATGAAAGGAAAAGAGGAAGTATTTGAGACACCTCCCTTCAAGAGCACCACCATAAGAAGAGAACAATACAACTGTCAGGTAATGTCTTTTTCTTTAAATAAACTCATTAGTGTTGTTTGACAAAAAGTCCAGATAGAGTGATCTGATTTGACTAATTCTAAACATTACAGAAGAGTTTTCTCTTCGCAAAACAAATTTCTGCTTAAGGAGAATTAGGCAGCTTTCGCCTCCTTTACATAGCCTGCTTCCTTGGTGCAAAGAAATGATTTGATTAGGAAGCGTTCTTTGCAGCGACCTCAAAGTGCTCTAAAGTCTGTTAAGATGAGGCATGACCTTTGTTGGCCATGTCCAGAGCCACATGCTTCAAATGGGCTGAACAAATTCTGGCAAATGAAAAAAAAACAAGGGACTGGGGCTACAGCTGGGGACACAAGACAGAACTAAAATTCTAGAAAGTTCTTAAGGTCACAGACAGTGTCTCATTCTTCTCTGAAGCCCCCTATCATCCCTGGAACACTGCCAAGCTTAGGAAACGTGCTGAGAAGAAACCTTGCTGATTTTAATTAGTTATCTTTTTTGAATTAAAGTATATGCACAGAAAACCACACACAAGTGTACAGTTGAATACAGTTTCACAAAGTTAATATATCTATGCCATCAGCATCTAGATATGAATTATACAACACTTCCAGCCCCCAGGCAGCCCTCCTCGTACTCCCTCCTCCAGTACAAACCTTCCCTCAAGGGCAATCGCTATTCTGATTTCTAGCACCAGAGATTCGAATTGCCAGTTTTTGAACTTCACATGAGCGGAATCATTTGGGATATACTCTTTTGTGTCTGGCTTCCATGGCTTAATGCCATGTCTGTGAGATGCGGCCATGCTGTGTGCATAGCTGTGGTCTGTTGAGTACCAGCACTGTGCAGTATTTCACATCTGAACAAAACCACCGATTGGCTTTAACACAGGGATAAGCGTTGGTCACCGCTTTGGTCCTTTAGTCCGAACTCTTCTTCACTAACGAAATCTACTTCCCAATATTACTGGTGTCTGATGAGTCAAGTTTATCACTATCCTTCCAATAAAGAACTTTCCTGTAGAGATTTACACTCAAATCTAAGCTTAGCCAATGTACTCGAACTCTGCTATTTTATGTACATATTATATATATATATATATAAAATATTTAAAATATACATACTTACCTAACAACACACATTCATATTAGTAATTTTTATTGCCTGTGCTCACAATGTTTTCCACAGCATCTGTGGCTGAAGGGAGAAAATTAAAATCCCCCTGTCAAAGCTATCCCTTGTTGTTGACCCCAAAGTCACCGTAGCCCTCCCAGGATGTGAAAAATCAGTCCAGGTGTCAAGCTGCATCTCCCCAGGTCAGCACGCTTTATAAAAGAGCATTGCGAAAACTGAAGGATATTAGGAGTTTAAGTGACTTATCCAGGTCAGAAGGGCAAAGTGGGAAAAAGATTTGTGAAATCCAATATCCAATGTGTTTCTGACTTTCACAGGACATTTTCTCCATTATAAAAAGAAATAAAAGCAGGCGTATTTAAATCTCTAGCACGTCAGGGACCACAGAAGGCCTGCAGCTCTTGCTCACCTGGTGGACAGTGACACACCTGAGTCTTTGCTTTGTCAAATGTCCTGTGTCAGGGCCACTGAGAACAGCAAAAGCACCTCCTAGGGTTGCACAACATTACGGCCCTGACTTGGATAGTTGGAGGAGGAAAGTCAGATTAAACCAAATCTTCTTTCAATACGATTGCAAACCAGAAATAAGATGGGATGGCGGAGCCAAAGGGGGCCTAGGAGAGGGTCTGTCTCACAGTGAGTGATCATGAGAAAGAGAAGAGGCTGAGAGAGAAAGGGGGCCACAGAGAGACAGAGGGGGCTGTCTAGGGGAGGACAAGAGAAACAGGGCTGGGATGGAGGGGAAGACAAAAGAGGTGGAAATGAAAAGGAAACCAAACCAGCACAACAACGTTGGAGACGGGTACCCATGATTTATTTGTTTACCAAGCTGGCAAAAAGAATTTAAGAATAATAAGAAATATATCAGATATCTATCTAGGTTATTTACTTTTTGTGACTTGGACCAATACTGATGTAGGTGTTTTCTTATCAATACTTTCAGAAAATCAAATTTAGATGGCTAATCTTTACGGTATATTTCAGTGCTGACATAGAGTACCTCGATTTCATGAATTGCCTTTCTTCTATAGGTTTTGGGCATATTTTGTTGCTCAGGGGCAGTGAGCAGGGGGTACAGGTAACTGGGAGACATGGACCCCCATGGGTCTGTTCCAAAGAAAGTGTGACCCTGGCACATGATGTTTAAAATCCCCCCCAAACAAACAAACACAAAATCCTGTACAGGACTATGAGCTTTTAAAGTGGAGGCCAGAAGACATGAGCAGAAGAAGAGGGGGTGTGGTGATATGAGAGACACCCCAGACTCAGGCTCCTGCCTGCCACCCACAGCGCCCACCATCCCCTGCTTCTCAGTCAGGTCCCCTCTGCTGAGCCACACGGTCTCTCACCGGGCAAGTCTGTCTACACCGGGCATCTTAGCTGCTTGGGTCAGATGCACTGCCTTTCCTAGGCCTGATGGTGCTTTCGTGGGGACCAGCGGGCACTGGTTCTTCAGAGTTAAAAGTTCCTTACAAACATGGGGAAGGTCCTCTTTCTCTGCAAGGCTCACGCTCTTCTACAGGGAGCCAAGGCAGCTCAGGGAATGCTTCGATATCTCCCTTACAGTGCCTTGGTGGGCACTGGCCATTCTCTGACTGCCCTGTATCCATTTCCCTTCCAAAACAGCAGCCCAATCCCCTTCTGAAGAAACACCTTTCCCCTCTCTGGGAATTTGGTTAACTGGTTGACTTAAGGCATAGGACAGATAAGCTTTTCCCATGATATTCTGGGTGGACACCTTACAGCCAAAGAGCTAATCAAGCTACTAGCACTTGGAGTCTCCTGGAACCAAGGGTCCTTTGGGGGACATCTCTTCCAGATTGTGTAGCTGCTGTTATGGAGCATTTTCAAGAGTTTGAGAAATTCAGGAAAGCTGGGCAGTTTCAGGAGAGCTTTTGGTCTCTGTCCATTCCCAAGGCTAGGAGCGAGTGATTCCATCTGTTTACTGTGGTGACAGTCATTTTCTACTGTTTACCATCAAGTTAACTAACAATAATCTCACAGCGCTGGCAGGGGGCAGACAAGGGTCAGGAATCAGAAGAAACCTTCCTTGTAGAACACAATCAAGCTCCTCCAGGGCTAGTCTATGCTAAGATGGAGGTATCTGCCTATCACGCTCTTCTCTTAGGAAGAGGTCGATCCTAGGAGGCTCTGGAGAATCACATTTCAGATAGGTCAGGGTATCCCGGTGGTCCATCCACAGCTAGGCCTGAAGCTGGAAGGCTCCTGCCCCAGACCCTGATCTACACATAGCCCAATCTTTAAATTTCCAATGCCATTTCAAAAGACAACTACTAAACATTATCAATCTTTTGAATCAAAACACAGGCTAATATGGTCTACTGGCTGTGTTAATAAGTTCTGAAAGGCAAAATGAACTCCCTACAGCAATACAGAGTAATTCAGCAAGAATTTAGTCCATTATATTAGAGCTTTAGCATGGCACCTCAATTAGTTTATGCATCAGGAAAAAAAATTGAAAATATGATTTGCTGCTACATGCTATTCCATTTAGACATTCTTGAAGGTCATTATATTACTATGATTCATGTGTGACCTACAATACAATTTCAGTCTGAGCTCTGCCTGAAAGGAAACATGCTTTGGAGTTACTGGAAAAATGTGGGCAAAATCTGGCCTTTAGGCAGCTTCTTTTGGGTTTTTCTTTTGAACTGTAAATCTTTTGGGTGAAATGCTGGTTTGCTCACAGGAACTAACCATGGATTTCATAGTCCATCCTGGCAAAAACCTGTGAAGTCAACAAGGAGCTGCATGGTGTGGCTTCCCCCCTCTCTTACACCCATTCCCTTTTAGGTCTGTGACCTTGAAAGAAAGGACAATTTTAGACCAGGGGATGGAGGGAAGGAGGGGTGGTGTCCAAGTTCAGCTAACAGTCTGAGCAAGAGAGCAAGGCCAAGGCCAGCCTGTGCAAGGATCTGGGTGGGAAACAGCAGGATGTGAAGCAGAATGCAGAGGGCCTTGAATATGGATTCAGCCTGCAGGTACTTCGTACAAAGTTTCTGGTTCATGAGCTTATGTGAGCCCCTAAGACACCCTTAGGAGAGGGACAAGAATGGATGTCCTTTGTTTACAGAGGAAGTAACTGAGATTCCAAGAGGCAGTGACTTGGCTAAGGTCAACAGGTCATAAGAGGCTGACAAAGTGACCAGCTCTTCAAATGTAGGAGAAAGCCATTATTGCCTAATTTAATTCCGAAGGTTCAAGCCCGTAAGCCTGAAATGTAACATGGCCTTTCTTTGGGGCTGTCCATACTATGCACATGCAGCCTCCCAGAATTTTCCCTGAATTTCAGTGAACTGCTGCGCGCACGCGCGCGCGTGTGTGTGTGTGTGTGTGTGTGTGTAGAAAATGCAAGAATGAGAATTTGGGCCTTCAGATGCCTTTGAAAGACCTAAGCCTCCTTATCTGCTGGCTCTCTGCCTTCTATTTTAATTATCAGGGAGATAAAATTGTGACCATTTTATGTTATTAAAAAGTTTCTGTTTTAATAGGGCTCATGACTATAACTGCAGCCTACTGCTTATTTCATGTGCAATATATCACCTCAGGCATGTCATTCTAATGATTTTTCCGGCCATCTCATTGTTGTGAGGTCCTCTTTATTTTACAAAATTTTAACATAAATCTATAATTTAATTTAAAGTTACTGAAATTACTAAAATTGAAATGTTCTTTAAAAATGTAATGGACCTTTATCCACCTTTCCATAGTGACATATTAACAGAGAAAGGAGTTCAGTGGCATTCCTCATTCTCAGAAGTCATTAACCATGGTGGCGGCTTAAAGACAAGTATCAGTCTAGTAAGACTTAGAGGTCTCATTTAACTCGCGGTACTTGGAAAATTCATCATCCACTGATGGGCCCTGAAGATGGATCAGGCCTGAATGGAGCTACCCAGGGATGTTTCTAGACCTGAAAGAGTTCAGGTCACCCCTGGCTATGTATCACGCATCGACCCAGTGTGGTCAATATGATCCATACAGTCAAGTCTTCCCAATTCTAATCTCCCATAAATTCAAGTCTAAATACCTCTTGTTGGCTTTTTAGGAATCCTAAAGTTTGGCTACACTGGGTCAAATAGGCTGGGTTCCCTTTCCAACATGCTCCCAAATGTGCTCCACACTCCAAGGAAATCAGGACAGCTTGGTTTGGGTAACTCATCCATCCAGCGCAGTCACTGCACACGTGTTCTCCTAGAAGCAGTAAGCCAGGCCTGGGTATTGAGCTGAATGAAACAGACACGGTGCCTCCCCTCCTCCCCTCACAGGTGCATGCTGGCTGGCACCATCCTCCACTGCTCAGAGTCTCTCCTTCTTCCCATGGGTGCTTTGCTCCCATCATCTAGATCCTTCTCATCTTCCAAGGACTGGCTCAAGGTGTGCTCTGTACTGACTCCCTTCTCTTCAGACTTCATTCATGGACCCAATAAGTACTTACTGAAAGCTTTCTACACACCAGTGTTGGGCTAGGTGCTGGGCATTCTTTTTTTTCTTTTTCTTTTTCTTTTCTTTTTTTTTTTTGAGACAGAGTCTTACTCTGTCGCTCAGGCTGGAGTGCAGTGGCATGATCTCAGCTCACTGCAACCTCCGCCTCCCAGGTTCAAGCAATTCTCCTGCCTCGGCCTCCTGCGTAGCTGGGATTACAGGCATGCGCCACCATGCCTGGCTAATTTTTGTATTTTTTAGTAGAGATGGGGTTTCACCATGCTGGTCAGGCTGGCCTCGAACCCCTGACCTCAGCTGATATGCCCGCCTCAGCCTCCCAAAGTGCTGCGATTACAGGCATGAGCCACCGCGCCCGGCGGTGCTGGGCATTCAACAGCTAATACTACTCAGTTCTTGCGCCAAGTAACACAGTCCTGCTGCCTGGGAGACAAGTAGGTAAAGCAGTAATTACAACTAAAATATGACTATGAGAGAACTGCAATGAGGTGACTTGGGACCCCAAGGGAAAGGAAAGGCTGTATGCCTAGTCCTGGGAATTGGTTACTTTTATGCCAAGACCCATAGGGTGATGAGAATCAAGCAGGTGAAGACATTGGAGGAAGATACTGGAGGAAGCCTGTTCTGGGCAGAGCAGGAAGCAGGTACCAAGCCTAGCAGCTGGGAGGCAGGGCTTTGGGGCATCACCAATTGTCTAGCATGACTAGACCAGGCCCACAGGCACAGAGGATTCAGCAGATAGGACAGACTCCTGGGAAGAGGACTGCTCCCGGACCTGGGCTCTGCCAGTCCCCATGCTGGGGGCCCTACACAGTTGGGTGGTGGCACTGTGCGCTGGTGGTGGTATCTCTTCTCTATGGTGAAGTCCTGCCAGGTCTTCAGGAAGTCTCTTCCAGCTGCCATACACAATTGTTGGTCAAATGATGCTTATGATGCCAGAGGACTTTCACGAGTCTCCAAATGCTAATCCCCAACTTCTACTTAGTCTACCACTTGCCCGAAGGTACTTGAAACCACCATAAAACGTCATTGGAACCTCCAGTGTGAGACTTTCATTGTGTTCATTGCAGCAAGTTTGGTGTGCCGACACTTGCATACCTTTTCCCAGCCTCTGTCAGTCTAACTCAGGGCAGGGTAAGCTTTTTCTATAAAAGGATGGATGGTATACTTTGGGCTTTGTAGGCAAAGAGGTGAAATTAAGGATATTATGTAGGTGTTTATGTAATAAGAGAGAAACTTCCGGCTCCACCCCATCCTGTTTTCCTGGGGTGGGCTACCCAGGGTGGAAGGCGCATTTTGCACCCAGTGCTGGGCAGGCCACTGTCATGGTCAGTTTCACTCTCTGCCTGGTGGTGCCAATCCTAGTGTGCCTCCCTCTTTGCACAGAGCCTGGCCATCTCAACTGGGGCAGCTGACCAGAGGCAAGACAACTTCCCAGACTGAGACTCTACTGCTTGGTGACTGGCAGTTGCCAACAAGTCCCCAGTGTGTAGGCGGTGACCAGCACAGGCCCTGGGGAGCAGCGAGCTGTGGCTGCCAGCTGAGTGCCGGGAAAACAGGCAGTGAGCCCACCAGGTCTCCATGGATCACAGGTCTAGCATATTCAGGCCATGCTCACAGACAGTATGAAAACAGGTGGCAAGGTGGGTGTGACCTGAGGGCCTATATCAGTTTTCTATAGCTGTACAACAAATTACCACAAACGTTGTGGCTGGAAGCAACACCTATTCATTAGCTCATGGTTCTGTGGGTCAGAAGCCCTGCCACAGTGCAGCTAGCCTCTGCTTATGGTCTCAAGGGTTGAAATGAAGGTGTTAAAAAGGCCGGGCTCCTATCTGGAAGCCCTGGGGAAGAACCACTTCCAAACTCCTTCAGGTTGTTGGGCAAATACGGCATTCTGTAATCACAGGACTGGGGTCCTGCCTGAGGTTCCCTTGCTGACTCTCAGCAAGGGGCTGCTCTCAGCTCCTAAAGACCACCTACATTCAGTGGCACCCAGCCTCCTCCACATTTGAAGTCAGCCATCAGATTCCCTTCACGCTTCTGCGAAAGTTGTAAGATTCCAAAGACAGTAACTTGTGTCAAACCCTGGCAAGCGGAGCTGGGGAAGGCCATGAAGAGAGGGCTCGCATGCTTGATCTGCCTGATCACGGGAACTATCACAAGACATGAGTCACACCAGGACAGCCACTGGCACAAGAACAGCTAGCTAATTACACAGGAACACCTGCCTGGCACACTGTTTTGCAAGCCAATCTAAAACTGTAAGGACCTAATTGTACCTCCAAGATTACAGGTCCTACCTGGCAACTACTGATATTTGCCACTCAGAACTTGCCAGCCCTTGCAAGCTGCCACCAGCACCATAAGCTTTCTTTCAAAACAACTTGCAAACCCTTCTCCTTCCCCAGTAAGCCTCAACCTTTTACTTTTTTTCCTGGACATTGCCAGAGGCCACCCTGGTCTGTATGTATGTCCTGGATTGCAATCCTCTCTCTTGCATATTATCCCAAATGAAACAAGTTTTACTTTCACTCTCTCTTTTTTCACACTGACACTTCAAATCTCTGCTTCCTCTCCTGTTACCAGGCAGAAAAAACTCCGCTTTTATGGGGCTCGCATGATTAGACTAAGCACACAGGGACACTCTCCCTTTCGCCACGTCGTGTAGCACAATCACAGTTCCTCACGAGCTCAAAGAGGGGAGGATTACAACGGCACCGGGGGGTCATTCTTAGAATTCTCCCTACTACAGAACTGTAGTTTGCCAATCCCTGGTCTAAACTGTAACCCAGAATATAATAAAACATATGGCAGAAAAATAGGCCACAGCGCAGTAGACGCCACCTGGCAGAGAACACACCAACTCAAGAGGGACCACGCATGCACACTGGCTGGGAACACCCACGGTCCAGGCCTGAGACTCACAGGGTGAGCACGCACCCTCCCACCTCCCGCACTCACACCCACAGGCTTGTGGTGTGCCCAGTACGAAGCATCCCAGAGCAGCACCATCTTCTGGAGCTTTCTGAGAGGACGGAAGTGTCTGTTATCTGTGCTGTCCATTATGCTAGCCATGTGGCTACCGAGCACTTAAAATGTGGCTGGTGAGACTGAGAAACTAAATTTTTAAAATTTTACCTTAATCTTCATCTTACTTTAAAATTAAATAGCAACATGTGGCTGGTGGCTACTGTACTAAGATTCTGGAGTAACCATGCCTTCAAATGTGTGAGTTCTGAGCACAGAGTATGCATTAATATTCCTGTTTTTAAAATTTATTTTTAAAATGTGTAATACTTTACTGACTGAAAATGTCATACACACAGATATTTATGAGTTGAAAGGGAACTTTTCATTGTTTGTACATGCATGTGTACATGTCTTCACTACAGTGAAAAGGATTCCTTCCAATTCACCTGTGTTTTCCCAAATCTCCAGTGCATCCAAAAAAATTTATTGTTATTAGTTTTTTTGTGTATCTTTCTATGGCATTTTAATGCCTACATAAACAAGTACAAATATAGACACCCAGCCAGGTGCAGTGGCTCACATCTCTAATCCCAGCACTTTGGGAGGCTGAGGTAGATGGATCACTTGAGACCAGGAGTTTCAGACCAGCCTGGGCAACATGCTGAAATCTTGTCTCTACAAAAAATACAAAAATATTAACCAGATGTGGTGGTGCACCTGTAGTTCCAGCTACTTGGAAGGCTGAGGTGGGAGGATCACCTGAGTCCAGTAGGTTGAGGCTGCAGTTGAGCCATGATCATGCCACTGCACTCCAGTCTGGGTGAGAGTGAGACCCTGTCTCAAAAAAACAAAACAAAACAAACAAAAAGCACCAAACCCCTAAACCCCACAAACACAGATGCCTCCATTTCAACTTACACAAGTAGGTACATAAGCAACATACTCTTCTGCACCTCACTTTGTTCACTTAACAACTTATACTAAAGACCTCTCCAGAAGTACATAGTTTCTCATTCTGAAATTGGTTGTACTAGCTCATTATTAATGAACACGTAGGCTGTTCTAATCCTTTGCAGTCCTGCAAGTAGGTAAACTATACATGGTCGATAATTTTTCACTACTTTAGTCGAATGATGTATCCCCAGAACTTAACACAGTGTCTCGTACCCAGTAGGTACTCAGTCAATATTTGTTGAATGAAATAATGAAGAATGAAGATTATTACAAATAGCACTGTAATAAACAATCTTATACACAAGCAAGTGTATCACTTTACCCATAGGGTAAATTCCTAAAATGGAATTGCTGGGTCGAAGGGTATGTGCCTTTTAAATTTTGATAGATATTGCCAAATTGTTTTCCGTGGGCACTGTACAATTTATACTCTCTCCAGCAATGTTGGAGAGTAGACATCCAACATTTCTGTCTGACTACTCCAGAGTCTGAAAAAATCTTTGAAAGGTAACCTAGTCCTTTCTCTTATCCTCATAAAATCACAATGTTGTTGTAGCTGAGGAATCTTAGCTAGATCCTTTGATGCTTCAACAAAGAAGGAACTACAGCTGAGAGAGGTTGGATTAGAATTCTAGTATCCTTAAACATCCAGTCATCTTTCTCCTATACTTATTCATCTCTCTGGGCAGAATCATATCACAATTGAGATTCCTAATGTCCAGAATTCCCAGAATCATTTAAAAATAACCTTAGTCTAAGAGTGGAATCCATTTCTGCCCAATACAAACTTCCAACTAACCAGTACAAGGTCAAGCAGAGGTGAAGATGGTCATAAACAGGCAGCTGGCTGGGACAGTGGTACGTGTGATATTTGCTGTACTGGTGGCCCCAATGAACCACATCATGCTTCGTGGGATTCACACCCTGTGTGGCTCTCTTCATTAAACCTAGGTGGGGTTTGTGACTTGTTTTAGCCAATAGAATGCACTGGCACTAATGCCATGGGTGACTTGAGAGCCCCAGCTGAGCCTAGTCCTTAGTGGAGTCATGATCAAAATGCAGGCCCATAAGTGGCGTGTCTTGATACCACCTGGAGTATATAAACCATCCAGCTGGGCCCTGCCCAAATTTTCCAGAACCAAATAATCATAAGCAATAAAATGGTGGTTGTTTTTAAGGTGCCAAGTTTTAGGGCAGTTCATTATACAATGATAGATAACCAAAATATATGGGTTTGGGAATAAGGTAAAATATGAGGGAATAAATGAAATTAGTCAAAGCAGAATGAAAAAAGTTTCTTTGGTTTCTATTTATAATTTATGACTAAACATAAATTAAAGTCCAATTCTACTTCATGCCAATCTCTCTTCCAATTCTTTTAATATTTCTAATGAATAATTCTTAGCAGGTATTTCTTTGCTATGAGCTACTTTTGCTATACTAAGTTTTAAAGCAAATACTTGAAATATGGCATTTATTTCTTGATGTTATAGAGAAGTCTGAGAGCTCCAAGTTAAAATTCATCAGGGTGAAAATGTTAGTCTGTGATTACAGAATCAGAACTATTCATTACAGCTATTCAGAGAATCTTCTTTATGAGTTTAATGACATAAGCATATTATATTGAATTATTATGGTACTGCATCAACTGGATTCATAAATTTAATATACTCAGTCTGGTTCACATATTCTAATAAAATCCAGCAAGCTTTAAAACTTTTATAGGAAATGTGCATTTAAAATCCATGTGATATTCAATTTTTACAGGGTGACGTCCTTGCTCAGGGTATTAAGTAGTTTCAGTGATGATGATGACCCAGCCTGGCAGCAAGCTTCTGGGGAAACCTCACAAATAGACAATCCATATCAGAAAAACCAAAACCTGCTTTTCTCCAGAGCACAAGTCAAAACCATGGGGTGGAGGCGGGTGGAAAGAGAAGAATTGAGTTTATCCTGCACCTGTGGACCAGAAGTGAGGACATGTAAGGAAGGAGGCAAACAGCTTCCACACAATCTGACAGGTGCCACTCAACCTCACTTGGTTGAAGCAGAAAGTGGGAGGATGCTGGGCAAGAAGCCCAGTTCCCAGTACTCACTATGGATCTTTGACCTATTGATACGTTTGAATCTACATAAATGTTTGGCAACAAGCTCAATATAGATGCCATTAGGACTCAACTTCTTCAGCACTGGAAGAAGCCTAGGAGAGCCCTGGAGGCACACTATGGCTGTTTGAGCTCTAATGTAGCACCATGAGCAGGGATCCTAGGCACTCAGTCTTATGCAGCTACCATGCTGGGCACAAAGACATCAAAGCACTGTGGTTTGAAGTAAGCCCCTTAACTCCTCTGTACCTCAGTTTCCTCCTTGTCTGATTACAGTATTTTCTTTTTAGGATTAGAAGATTAAAGGAGCTATTGTCTACAAAATGCTTAGGACAGGGTCCAATTTAGAGAACCTTAGTAAGTACTGTATGTACTGATGATAAGGTTATTGGGATCCCATCATAAGTGGAAGAGCATCTGTATAGTATGTACCTTAGTAAACACAGTATGTACTGGCAATGGGTTTATTGGGATCCTATCATAAGTGGAAGAGCATCTGTATGGTATGTACCTCAGTAAGTACAGTATGTACTGGTGATAAGGTTATTGGGATCCCATCATAAGTGGAAGAGCATCTGTATGGTATGTACCTTAGTAAACACAGTATGTACTGATGATAAGGTTATTGGGATCCCATCATAAGTGGAAGAGCATCTGTATGGTATGTACCTTAGTAAACACAGTACGTACTGGCGATGGGTTTATTGGGATCCCATCATAAGTGGAGGAGTATCTGTTCTTAGTAAGTACATACTGCAGAGATGCTCCTCCACTTATGATGGGATCCCAATAAACCCACGGCCAGTTGAAAATACTCTAAGTCGAAAGTGCATTTAATACACCTAACCTACCAAACATCATGGCTTAGCCTAGTCCACCTTAAATGTGCTCAGAACACTTACATTAGCCTACAGGTGGGCAAAATCATCTAACAAAAAGTCTAGTTAGTGTTGAACATCTTATGTAGTTTATTGAATACTGTGCTAAAAGTGAAAAACAGAATGGCTGTATGAGCAGTCAAAGTATGGTTTCTACTGAAAGTGTATCGCTTTTACACCATCGTAAAGTTGAAAAATCTTAAGTAGAACCATCATCAAGTTGGGGACCACCCAGAGTTGATACTGTCTATATAACTTTGTCCTCAGGGAATTGAGAGGCAAATATGTTAATTTTCCCCTCTTTTAAATGTTTGGAAACACATGGGCTTAAAATGTGGAAGTGTTTAATGTTTTCTCCTTCAAAGGAAAGTAAAAGCAAGAATTTGAAATGGCTTTTTTCCAAATCACCTCATATCAGATACTGGCAGACCCTTTAAAATCACCTCATATTAGATAGATACTGGCAGACCCTTTATTTAAAGAGTTGTGTTAAGGCCGGGCGCGGTGGCTCAAGCCTGTAATCCCAGCACTTTGGGAGGCCGAGGCGGGCAGATCACGAGGTCAGGAGATCAAGACCACGGTGAAACCCCGTCTCTACTAAAAATACAAAAAATTAGCCGGGCGCAGTGGCGGGCGCCTGTACTCCCAGCTACTCGGGAGGCTGAGGCAGGAGAATGGAGTGAACCCAGGAGGCGGAGGCTGCAGTGAGCCGAGATTGAGCCACTGCACTCCAGCCTGGGTGGCAGAGCCAGACTCCGTCTCAAAAACAAACAAAGAAAAGAGTTGTGTTAAAACAAAGAAGGGTAAACATGTTTCAAAATGGAAAATCACATTTAAAAATAAACTGAAAATCTAACCCATGTCAGGTAAATTGATTCTAATTGATTCTCCCCCAAATCTTGTTTTAAGATACATTTTAGATGCTCTGATTCTCAAAAGTGCCATTTGGAAAACAAAAAAGATGTATTATTTTCTTTGTTTTTAAGCTCATGGTTCCTTCCTTCACTGTATAAACCTTCAGAGATTCCTGGCATTTGGAGATATAATGACTGCTCCAAACGACCAATTTGTCTGACAAAGGCTTTCAAATGAGAATCTTGCTGTGTGGTACCTCTTGGCTATAATGTACTTGAATTCAAATTCAAAGAATCAGGACCTAAAAGACTCGGCCATTGAGGAGTAGTTGTACATTATTTGATGGCATCACAAAGTCTCCCCTTCAGGGGAACTCCAGAACTGGATGCATCGGGAACACTCAATGACTCTATCGTGTGCCTCTGCAGCTGTGGCTGAACAGAATGAGCTATGCCTCTAATATGTCACCTAAGGTAGTTTGTGTACTGAGGGCAAATCTCCTTCGGTTAAAATTCAGCTGGCCTTGGCGGGCTGTCTGAATAATACTGAGTCTCTGAATTCAGGGCAAGAGGGTAAGCTTTTGAGATACCAGGAGAGATAACCTGCTGCCTGTGTTTTGTTCTCTGGACGAGGGGTGCCTGATGCTCCTGTGAGACTGTTTGCCTTGGAGATTACCCTCCTGCCTTGGGAGCTCTTCCTGAGTGTCCAGAAACTGCCCTGTGTCCCTTGGGGGAGTCAGGGTCAAGCCCTAGGTGTGATGAGGACTGTGGCCCCGAGTGGTGGGCCCTGACCCCACCCCATGAAGAAGATTAGCTAGGGATTTGAATTATTTGCACCAATGATCCCCTTCACTGGAGACAATGACTGAGGCCTGAATATGTCAGGGAAGAGGGAGGTAGGGAGAAAAGCCAGATCAAAACTTCTCAAATGCCAACATCTCTAACTCCAAAAAAGAATGGGGTAGGTGTCTATTTCATACAGGGAAATGCAAATTAAAAAGTTCCTTTTTCAAACAGATATTATCACCAAATTAAGAAACTAAGTTTTAGAAATTGGGCTAGGAGCTAAAAAAGAAAAAGAAAAAGAAACCAAAAGTATATACATTGAATATATGTACATCCAGCACAGTACTTTGCTTGTAAAATATTCGTTGAACAAATGATGCAATGAATAGCTATAGGCAATGCTGATAGGCCTCGATAAACAATGAGAAGCATGGGTTTTCTTTCCTTAGGACCTTAATTCGAAAAATTTCATAGGTTTACAATATCTTCTTTCTTCTGTGTAAGGGAAGTTTGTTAAATTACTCTAGAGAAGAAAGTCTATCAAATCTTAATTTGTGCTTCAAAGCCACACTCTAGAAACTCTTAAAAGTATCCTGGTCATCTCATTACTTAAGGTCTGAGAAGTTGCTGTAGACAAAAAATGAAGAATGGTGTTGATTAGGCAGCTGATTAAACATGCGCTTCCTTGGACACATGTGTCTGGCTGTGTTAAACACCAAATGAGCCTGAAAACTATGTAAGCATCAGTCTTTCAGTCATCAAAACTTTTAGCACGAGTGACTTTTTTTAGCTGCAATGCTGCAATAGGACACAGGAGTTAAAATGAAGTACTGGCAAAACCTGGATAGAAAGATGCCCCTGATCAAAGGGAAATCTCGTCAGCTAGGGGATCCTGAAGGAAGCTATGTGGCCATATAGTCTAAAAAATACTGGGCTAATTGAGAATAAGTTGACACCCAGTTTCTGCCACAAGGACATTGCCTTTCAAAGTAAGAAATGTCAGTATGTATTGACTAAGCTATTACTTAAATATGCCCAGATTCCTCCAAATAAGTCAACTGCATATAAATACAATTTTGTGAACTGGAAGATAAGCACTATAAGGATGAGGAAAGGTGAACATATACTAAGTAGCATAAATACCGCACACCCTGGAGATATTAAGGGCAGAAGCAGACTTCCTGTTGCTCACAGCATTTATCCAGAGAGCTCTGAAATACAAGCCCCGGGGTCTATGGGGGCTGTGTTTCCAGCTAGCTAAAGAAAAATCCACTGAGAAAAAGGCAATGGCTTCATTTTCTACCTTTTTCAACTTTGATTACCAAATGATTTCTTGATTCCAACATGAGTTTAATTTTACTTATAAATAATATGAAGCAGGTGATCTCAATTAGAAAGCAGATTAGGCAAAGTCTTACCTTTTTTTAAAAAAATGTTTTTGGTTGCCTGGAATGAAAAGTATATATGTAAATGTAAATGCATTGCAGGGGATTGCTGGTAACAAAAATAAGTATATCTAAAAATGGATGGTAGCTTTACATGGGCAAATGATAAAGGTAAAAAGTTGTGTGGAATTGGAACAAACTGATGTTCTCATCCATTCCCCCCCTAAATACTGTCTCAAAGGATTGCACCATATGCTGTGATTCATTAACATTATGAAACATAACTGACACATATAGAAGAAAAAAGTGTTGTCAGGGGAAAAAATAGCTAGCTGAATTCTAAAATAAAGATGCAGTTTACACGGGCAACAAAAGACAGCATGAGGTTCACTCGCAAAGACCACAGTGAGCACCTTTTATCTGAAAAAAAGCACAAGGTATTTGGAAAACAAATCTGAAAAAGAGGGAGTTAGGGGAATTGATGCATTTGCAAGAAAGCCTACTGCAAAGTGGGCAAGGCTTCATGAAAGAGGAAGGATGATTCCTGAATGTTGATACAAACAATGAGCAGAGAACTTAGTGGGCATGAGACAGACAGTGGTTCTCAAAATACATGAATGTGCAAGAAGAATTTTAAACACGTCTTTTAGGCTGTTGCAACAATGGGGCTGAATGGAGAGCAACTAAACTGACATCAATGGAAATAAATAAAATTGACTATTTCAGGAAGCAAGAAGTTAGGCCTTCAGGTTGATAACAGTACTAAAAGATGCAAAAGTAGCAAATGCAATGTTAAAACAAGCAAAGAATCAGGTGGACCACATAGTGCAGTGCTTCTCAAATAATATGCAGAAGGGAATCAGTTGTTTGATTGACAGAGATAGATGAGACAGAAAGACAAAGCAAGACAATGACAGAGATAGAAAATACAGGAGACAAAAAATGAAAGGACCAGACCACGAGGTTCAACACTGAACAAATGGAATTCCAGAAACAACAGGAAAAACAACAACAACAAAACCTTAAGAAAGCAAATCATTAAGGCAATTTCCCAGAAATGAAGGATATGGCAGAAATTGATAGAACCCATGGGTCAGATGAATCGATGAACTGTTTACCAGAGTAGAGTTCTATAGGTTCAGAACATTGAGAACAGAGAGAAGGCCCTATAAAGGCTGCTCTATGGGTTTTTGGTAGGGGAGGAGAAAGGGATAGGTCACAAACAAAAGATCAAGAATCAAAATGGCTTTGAACTGCTTAGCAGCAGCACTGGAGTTAGAAGACAATGGAGAAACCCCTTTGAAATTCTGAATGAAAATGGTTTCCAACTAACATTTTATATCTAGCCAGTGAGTGGGTAAATGAAGGCATTTTCAGACATGTTTCTAGAAACTTACCTCTCATACATCCTTTCTCAGGAAGCTACTAGAGACATGTTTCATTAAAGTGAGGGAGTAAATCAAGAAAGGGAAGACATGGGTACAGGAAGCAGGCGAAACAATTCAAGGGAGAGCCAAGGATGATGGAGAAGGACAATTGTGGGGTGGAAGGGAGCTGCGGTGTGGCTCAGTCTGACTAGAACAGGCAAGAGGGTTCCAGGGGAGGTTTCTGCAAGGAGGCTGTATTTATGAAATATCTGGTGCTCTGAATGTTTGAGAAGAGAATCATACAATTGAGCAATAATGTGAAGTTGAATTAGAGATGAGTATTGTAAACTAAGCAAACAAGCTGAGCTCACCACAGTCCTGACTCAGCGCATGGGAGGACCAGGCAGGGAGGGCGAGTGTCCCTGAATATATGAGGAGAGGGGCTGGGGGGGTGCGTGTTGGGGAGCCATCATCCATAGTGGGATGTTAACAGCACCTAAAATTTTTTTTAAAGTCAAGAAGAAGGAATATAGGAATGCAATTTTAGTTTGGAAGCAAATACAAAAAAGGAAGAAAATACCAAAATGAAAGAGTTGCTGCTGGGGAAGGGGAAATGGAGGGCATGAATAGGGGACAGGATACTGCTCTCCAGAAAAGCCTAATCAAACTGTATGAGCATTGATTTTAAAAATGTCACAAAAATTGCATATACACACAAAACAGCAATAAGTGTAAACACAGACACACACAAACACATGCACAGAACAACAGTCAGAAAAGATATATGCCCAACCACCCCATGAGAGCAGTTACCTCCTAGCACTCAGCTTGGTTTGAGATCCTCTGAAAGCAGAGCCTGAGGCAGTACTGAGGGGTAATGGTGATGCTGGAAGCAGAAGCATGGGGGTAGGAAAGTAAGTGAGAGAAAAGGAGAAAAGCCAACAAAGGGGTGTTGTTGAGCAGGTCCCCACTGTGGGTGACTCAGTCCTGCTGGGGTCCCTTTGAGAGACACAGAGCACGTGCTTCTGAATCGTTCCCATGCAGGACGGGAGGCAGGCCCACTTATCCACAGACTTTCATCCTCTCTTGTTTGAGAATGATCTCCAGGGCCTCGCCTGCTCCCAGCCTTTGGGACTGCCTGGGTCAGGGACCATGGGGGCTGCCTTGGCTTCAGAAAAGGGTGAGGGAGAAAAGCTGACAGACCTGGTGGGGTGCAGACACCCACACCGGAAAAGCCCAACATGGCCATGGCTAATGTCACAGGCAGGGCAACAGCACAGCGTATGTCAGCCTGTGGGATGGAACTGGGGGCTGTTGGTGAGTAAGGGGGATTCCAGCTTTAGCCATAAATGGGCGCCCTTCACGCCCATTTATCACGAGGGTGCCTCTGTTAGCCACCCTCATGAGCTAGGACAACGCAGGGAGCCATCTTTTGCTCCTGGCCTCAGCTGCTTTGTTTCCACCTGGTTGTTACCACTTTGTCCTTAGCGTCCAATTTTCTGATGAGGACTTTTTGATTCACGGCAAGCTTGCTCATTATTTTCCAAAGGATAAACAAGCAGTTTTAGGAAATTAAAATGCAAGTTTAACTGCAGCCTTGGGAGGTAAGAACCCAGGTAAACATGACTAATACACTGAACCTAAGCAAATCCATTATCAAAAAGATTCCAAAGCATCTAGAGAAGATAAAGAGCAGCCCATAGGCTCCCAGCTTGCCCAGGGTCATAGTGCATATCCCCCGGGCCAGACCGTGGTGTCTCCATGGGGAGCAGGCCACGGTGGCTGCTGGCCTGAGGTCTGTGCAGCTCTGGGCTATGCTGCAATCCTTCCAGGAACTTCTTTTATGTTTTTACAACAGTGAATTAATATTGTATTCTACTGCATAACAATTCTATCTAGATAAATCTATATACTATATACAATATTGAATTATATCTCTAATTGATATCTCTATACACATCTATAATCTATATAGCTATAATCCATTAGTATAACTATATGACTATTTAAAATTATACTTATAATTATATATAATCTACTGACACTTAAATCTATATATTTATATAATTATATCTTATTATACTATGTTTTATCTTATTTCATAATTAATAATATATCATTATACATCTCTTCTCCTAAGAAACATTAGGCAGATATTGGCTGTATTTAAAATAATTCAATTAGGCGGCTCTAAATGACAATCCGGTCACCTGATGGTGGCAGGAAGGGACTATGAACCTTACTCATGGGCCATCCATTTATTTACACACAGGACGAGGAGTGTACTGAAGAAGAGGAGAAAAAGCAGGTTCTGGCAGAAATGAGCAGCTACAGCTGAATAATCAATACACACCATCGGCGGAAAGTAATGATACTATGGTACATATGATTCAAAATGGTCACGAATTTCAAAACTATTTTCATAACTCAGGCATCATTGGAAGGTAGTCAGTGTTTTTTCTACCACCAGTCAGAGCATCTTGAGTATGGCTATTCTTTTCCCCCATTTTTAGCGGTATTTCTATCTGACGCTTCTCCCAAGGGCCCGGGAGCTAATTAAGAGCTTCAGTTTCAAAGACCTTTCCTTCTCACCCCTGTTGTGCCACAGCATCTATGTGAACTGCAAAGGGCAGCAAAATGAGAAAATATTAAAAGGGTATTTAATTAAGCAAAGTAAACAGTGAGGTCAATAGCAACTGGAAGCTAACATCTGTCTTCGAACAAGGCAGGCGAGCCACCTTCAGGTACAGGCAACAGAGGAATGAGTTTATGCAGGATGCTCCTTTTGTCTATGCCACTTGTGATATCTACTTCTGCTTCAGAGGCGATGAGACATTTAATAAAAGAAAACAAATAGTGATGCCTTGCTTTATCTAGGTGGAGAGGAGAAACAACCCTCCAGCTGTTTAGCACTGTGATGTTCAGGCTTCATTTTGCTTTTAAAATTAACCCAGGAAATGAAAAACGTTCTACACTGAACTCCAAATAAACAGCATACACAGCTCTAAGTCTGCCATCTTGAGTCGTTCTGTGCTACTTTCTTCTGATGCTATTTCCATAGACAGGAAAGAGTTGGAGAATCCCTGTTATGTATTTGCCAAGCCTCAAACACCTTGTAAATGAGCGTGGGAGCTGGGGAGATGACAGATGTTACCAGTCTAACGGGGCTGCACATGAGGTGGGATTGTAATTGGGATTGATATTAGAATATCTAAAGCTCAACAAATGGAAAAATTACCAACACAGCCGTATCTGGGGTGAATAAAAATGGCTTCCGTGATGGTCAATTTTGCGTGTTAGATTGGCTGGGCCATGGTGTCACTAGATATTTGGTCAACATTATTTGGGATGTGTTTATGAGGGTGTTTTTGGATGAGATTAATGTTTGAATCAGTAGAACGAGTAAAGCAGACTGCTTTCCTACTGTGAGTGGGGGCCTCATCCAATCAGGTGAAGGCCTGAACAGAACAAACTCCAGAGAGTAAGAGGGAATTAAATCCTGTCTTACCGCCTTAAGCTGGAACTTCAGTCTTTTCCTGCCTTTGGACTCAAACTGAACCATCAGTTCTTCTTGGGACTTGAGCCTGCTGGCTTTCAGCCTGGAACTTACACGGTCATCTCTCCTGGTTCTGGGGCCTTCCCACTCAGATTGAAACTACACCATCGGCTTTCCTGGGTCTCCAGCTTGCCAAATGCAGATCTTGAGGCTTCTCAGCCTCCAAAATCACATGATCACATGAATCAGGTCTCTCCCCATCATTGCTTATTGCTTGCTGGTTCTGTTTCTCAGGAGAACTCTAACAGAGCTTCCAAACCACAATTTGTGAAGTGGTAAAAAAAGCACTACTTCAATACCATGGGTTATGTGTGGAAGTGTAAAACTCACAAATATATTTAACACTATATTTCACTGTCTAGTTAAGATTAATGTCCAGGCCAGGCGTGGTGGCTCATGCCTGTAATCCCAGCACTTGGGGAGGCTGAGATGGGCAGATCACGAGGTCAGGAGATCAAGACCATTCTGGCTGGCTAACACGGTGAAACCCTATCTCTACTAAAAATGCAAAAAATTAGCTGGGCGTGGTGGCGGGCACCTGTAGTCCCAGCTTCTTGGGAGGCTGAGGCAGGAGAATGGCATGAACCCAGGAGGCGGAGCTTGCAGTGAGCCTAGATCGCACCGTTGCACTCCAGCCTGGGCGACAGAGTGAGACTCCATCTCAGAAAAAAAAAAAAAAAAAAAAAAGATTAATGTCCTGGGTTTTGGGTGTTCATACCAATTTCATCACTGGTCCCCAGGTCTCATTCAGTTGAACGACAAGCCATACTGATTCTATCTCATGTGTATGTCTCTAACCTACCAGTTTTTCTCATCCCAGCTGCCAGTGCACCTAGTTTAGGCCACAGTCATGTCTCCCTGGAAGATGGGAATACCCTAGTCACTGCTCTTCCTGCCCCCAGGCTCCCCTGATCCCACCATTCTCTCCACAGTGATAAAGCCTCATTCCTCCACTTCACTGCTGACAACATTCCATTGGCTCCTGGTCCTCTGGATCAGGTCCAAAGTCATGGAGATGGCTTGTGGAATCTGGCTTTTCCTTCCCTGTCTACCCTCAACCACCAATCTCACCTTTCCACAGTAGATCCAGATTCCTGAGTCCCACCCTAGTCCTGGTGAATCAGAATATACTGGAACAAGGCTGCAGAATCTGTATTTTTCAAAAAGCTGCTCAAGATAATTTCAAAGATTAGGCCAGATAGGTTTGAGAACCACTGCTTTGGGACTCACGTCCTCTGACCTTAACAAAAGAAGTCCATGACTATCCCTGCAGTTATGACAGTCTCCTGTAATGATGTGTCTCTGCTCCATTAGAATTGTGAGCTCCTTGAAGACGCAAGCTATACGACTGACTGCATGCAAAACTTGTTACTGGTTTATTCAGGGATTCAGATTCTTTCTGGCTTAGACTTGGGAGGATGTATGTGTCCAGGAATTTATCTATTTCTTCTAGGTTTTCTAGTTGATTTGTGTAGAGGTGTTTATAGTATTCTCTGATGGTAGTTTGTATTTATGTGGGATCAGTGGTGATATCCCCTATATCAGGTTCAGTGCAGTCAATGGGAAGCAGTCCTGAGCATGAACGGTGACTGTCACAGTCACTGAATGGCTTTAATAAAGACAGCAAAGACCCTAAAAGAAAGACCATCAGACATCAAGTGCTTCCTGTAAAATGCAATTAGAAGTATAGTCCCACCTATAAAGTGTTCTTGCAAAAAAAAATCAAACCTGAACTTAATCAAGCCTCTGGTTTTCAGAAGATGCAGTGTTAGAGGAGCATGGTGAACAATGCCACGGAGTTGCACTCAGCGAAACCCAGAACATGAGGAATTCAACAGGTAAATGACATGCTGTCCTCATCAAATAAATGGTGAGTAATAAAAAAAAAAAGAGAGAAAAACCTACAGATTGTAAGAAACCAGAAAGACGTATCAACCAATGCTATGTGTAAATATGTTGGTCATGATTGAAACATACATGTTGTAAGACAGAAAACTGGTATGGCTTCAACACTGACTGAATATTTGTTTATGTTGAGAGATGAATTTGGAGCGTGTGTGTCTGTATTTGACAATAGTATTGTGGTTACATTTAAAAATTAAAGTCTTGCTTTCTTAAGAGATATAGCTTAAAATATTTATAGATGAAATAATATGATGCCTGATATTTGCTTTAAAATAATCCCGTGTGTGTGTGTGTGTGTGTGTGTGTGTGCATATAAATAAGATTGGTCCCATGATGACTGTATGTTGAAGTGGGGTGATGGAGAGGGTACATTGGGGTTCATTACATTATTCATTCTGGTTTTCTACATATTGTCATAAAATGAAAAAAGAGAAAATACAGGCCATTAGTTTCTACATCACAGTATCTGAGATTCCCTTTAATCCAATGAGGCTTGGAAAGTTTGAGATGGTTGTATTACCCTTTGCATGGTAGAAATTGGCTAGTATAACAGAGTTGGATTATTTGATTTTAAGAACTCATTTAACATCTGATATTAACACATCCAACACTCTTAGGTAAAGGCAATTTGCTCTTTTGAACCAGAAAGGGTTGCAAACAATTGCCACAGAAGGTCACTCTGTACCAAAGAGAACTTTGGCTATGTCCTTAAATGAAGACATTCTCATTTCCATGAAAAATTATAATCACATTTTGGTATTAAATTAATGTCCTCAAGTACTTCTGGCTCTGCACACAAACTAAATAGAAGATTCTGTCAACTTTTCTGTCTGACAGAACTAAGGAGAATTTAGTTTCAGTACTGTAGAAAGTTAAGAGGGGGAGGCAGGAACAACCTTTATTAGATTTCTTAAGTGACCCTTGAATAAAAAACTTTTACAATTTATACTAACAGTTAAATCTAATAATAGGTCACTTAGAATATCGCAAATGATACTACAAGATAGAAGAACATGAAGACCCTCAACCAAACACCGGTGTGAAAAAGTCTTTGCTGTAGTATATGAAAATTATAGGGGAAAAGGATCTTTACAACTGTTTGTCCAATTACATCAGTGTTCCATGCGGCCTCTCACCTACTTAATGGTTACATGTGATTATGACATATTTCCTTCTTGGCTTCTGTGTTCAAACATTTTAACACGGAAAGGGAATCCCACTAGGTCTAATTTTCAGACTTGGGAAGGCAATGATTGATTCATATAGACAGATGTTGAACTTGAGTTTGGGAAGAACAAGTGAATAAATATGGTGCTTGATAAAAGATACAACAGTGACTCTCAAATTTTAGAGTAATGAGTGAGCCACTTCTAATAAAATATAAATTATCATATGCTAAGCAGTGGAAAATACGTATGAAAAACATAACTTGTTTGGAAGATGTGTTCCTTTTAATAACAATTTAAATTACACTCTCAAGAAAAAATGATTAATAGTGTCAAATCTACCCATCTGTCCATCCACCCAGCCACTGTTCTTCTCTTCCCTCTTCTTCTTTTTCTTTCTTTTTTATTTTTATTTTTTTAAGCAAAGCAATAAGGGCACAGTGGAAAAATAAGAGGTTGGAGGAAGGATAGAAGTGAAAGAGCAATTAAGAGAGAAAAGGAGGAAAGGACTATTATAAATACATAACTACCACATGATGATTTATTTTTGAACATGTACCTTTTAAAAAATAGATTTTACTTCTTAGTTTTAGAGGATGTTAGAAAAACTGAGTGTAGTATACAAATTTCCCATAGAACACTTTACCCCCCAAACATGCAGAGCCTCCCCCGCTATCAAAATCCCACACCAGAGTGGCATATTTGTTAGGACTGATGAATCTACATTGGGGTATCATTATCACCCAAAGTCTATAACTTACATTAGGGTTCACTCTTGTTGTACTTTCTATGGGGTTTGAAAAATGTATAATGGCATGTATCTACCATTATATATCATACAGAGTAGCTTTACTGCCTTAAAAATCCTTTATTCTCTGCCTATTCATGTCTCCCCTCCCTCAAATCCCTGGCAACCACTGATCCTTTTATTGTCTTATTAGTTGGGCCTTTTCCAAAATGCCATATAGTTAGAATCATACACCATATAATCTTTTCAAATTGTCTTCTTCTACTTAGTAATATGCATTCAATGTTCTGCCAAAATCTCTTCATGGCTTGAAAGCTCGTTTCTTTTTAGTGCTACATAACATTCTATTGTTTGGATGTACCACAGTTTATTTATCCATTTACCTACTAAAGGATATCTAAGTTACATCCACACTTTGGCAATTATGATTAACACTACTATAAACATTTATGTGCAGATCTTTGAGAGGGCACGTTTCAACTTCTTTGGGTCAATGCCAAGGAGTGAGAGGGCTGGATCATACGGTTAAGAGTATGTTTAATTTTGTAAGAAATCGCCAAAACTGTGCAAAGTGGCTATACTATTTTTCATTCTCACCAGCAATGAATGACAGTTCTTACTGTACATCCTCACCAGCATTTGGTGCTGTTTATGTTCCAGCTTTTGGCCATTCTATCAGGTGTATGGTGATATCTTGTTTTCATTTCCAATTTCCTAATGACATATGTTATTGAGCCTCTTTTCATCTGCTTATTTGCCTTCTGTGTATCTTCTTTGGTGAGATGTCTGTCCAAGTCTTTTGCCCATTTTTTTCTTTTTTTGTAGACAGAGTCTCACTCTGTTGCCCAGGCTGGAGTGCAGTGATGCTATCGTGGCTCACTGCAACCTCCTGGGTTCAAGCAACTCTCCTGCCTCAGCCTCCCAAGTAGCTGGGATTACAGGCATGCACCACCACACCCGGCTAATTTTTGTATTTTTAGTAGAGATGGGGTTTCACCATGTTGGCCAGGCTGGTCTCGAACTCCTGACCTCATGTGATCTGCCTGCCTCGGCCTCTCAAAGTGTTGGGATTACAGGCGCGAGCCACCATGCTTGGCCTCTTTTGCCTATTTTTAATGAGGTTGTTTGTGTTCTTATTGTTGAGTTTTAAGAGTTCTTTGTATACTTGGAATTACACCCCTTTATCAGACATGCCTTTTGAAAATATTTTTTCTCAGTCTGTAGATTCCCTTCTCATCCTCCTGACAGTGTCTTTTGCAGAGCAGAAGTTTTAAACTTTAGTGAAGTCTATCTTATTTATTTCATGAATCATGTCACTGGTGTTGTATCTAAAAAGTTATTTCCACATCCAAAGTCATCTAGGTTTTCTCCTATGTCATCTCCTAGGAATTTTATAGTTTTGTGTTTTACTTCTAGGCCTATAATCCGGTTTAGTTTTTGTGAATGGCATAAGGTCTGTGTCTAGATTGGTTTTTTTGCATGTGGATATCCAATTGTTCCATTTATTGAAAAGACTATTTGCTGAAAAGACTATCTTTACTTCATTTTATTGCCTTTGCTCCTTTGCAAAAGATAATTAATTATATCTATTTCTGGGCTCTCTGTTCTGTTCCATTATCTGTCTATTCTTTCACCAGTACAACACTGTCTTGATTACTGCAGCTCTGTATTAAGTATTGGAGTTTGGGAGTGTCAGTCTTCCTAATTTGATTGGGAGTGAGTTGAATCTATAGACCAACTTGCAAAGAACTGACATCCTAACAGTGTTGAGTCTTCCTACCCATGAACATGGAATACCTCTTCATTAGTTTGTCTTTGATTTCCTTCATCAGAATTTTGTAGTTTTACTCATATAGAGCTTGTACATATTTTGTTAGATTTATAAACAAGTATTTAGTTTTGGGGGATGCTAAAGTAAATGGTATTATGTTATTAATTTCCAATTCCATTTGTTTGTTGCTGGTATATAGAATAGCTATTGATGTTTATATATTAACCTTGTATTCTACAAGCTTGCTACAATCATGTATCAATTCCAGGAGTTTTTTTCTTTGTTAATTCTTTCAAATTATCTACATAAACAATCACGTCATCTGTGAATAACACAGTTTTATGTCTTACTTTCCAATCAGTATATATTTTTTCTTGTCTTATTGTATAAGCTAGGATTTCAAATGTTTACTTGTAAAATTATACTGTAAGTCACTACAACACAGCTGCAAAGTAGCAACAGCTTAAAAAAACAATAATCATTTCTAGTGTTTGCTATGTATCAGGAACCTATCCAAATATTTTATATGAATTATTTCATTAACCATTACAACTATATAAGATGGGTAATATTATTTCCATTTTATGTGTAATAAAACTGATTCACAGAGAAGTAACTTGTCCAAGATTACTCAGTCATTAAGTAGCAGAGCAGTAATTCACAACCGGATCTAATGGCTCTATAGTGTATGCTTTTAACTTTATTGTATATCAACTGAGGATATATTACAGACTATATTTTCTATTAGGTACTTTTTACATACCATTCTCATTTGATCCCCTCAACAATCCTGAAAACTAGTTGTTCTTATCCTTGTTTTGCACTGAGAATAATGATGCTCAGAGGGGTTAAATAACTTGCCCAGTGGCATTTTGCAATGTGGTAGAGCAAGCACTCAAACCCATGTTTACAAATGTGCTCTCATTTTGAATTTTTTTGTATTTTTTTGTCAGAACAAATATCTGCTATTTGCTGTTCAACACGGTTTTAACTCGACACTGAACAAATATTTACTGAGGACATATTAACGGGCAGATACTGTTCTAGGTGAATGAAGCATCTGGAATCCTGTCTTCACAAACTCAGCCTCTCATAAAACATAAAATACTTTGTAACAAAACCAACCAATCAACAAGCAAAAAACTTTCCAACAACTGATAAATGCTGTGACCAAGAAATAACAGGGGAAATCTGGTGGATGGCATTAGGGCCAGGACTGCTTCTACTTGGTGGGCAGGGCATGCCTCTCTGAGGAGAATACATCTGAGCTGAGGGAAGTATTCCAAGCCCTGAGATGTTTTGGCCGACTAAAAACACGATCAGTAAAGAAATGAAGATCCTGATTTCCAGCTTAGAGTTTAACCTGGGAGCCCAAAGATGGAGAACAACTTTCGGCTTATAGTGTGTTTTGATTCCCTGAGTGGTTAGCCATCATCTCAATACTGAATGTCATTTGGGGAATAAGAAGGAGAAAAATGGCAGAGTACAACTGTTTGATGACAGTGTGGGGAGTCCTCCCTTTTCTCCCCTAGACTTCCATCTGAGTTTAGAAGTTGTTATTATTCTTGAGAATAGTTGTCTTAATTTTGCTTTCCTCTTACACCAATTACTGCTCATGAAAACCAAAGTGAGATTTTTCCCACATACCCTCCAATTGGAGACTCTCACTCATTGGTGCATTCATAAAGCACTAACACATATACATAGGATTTCTGTTGTATAAAATGATTTGACAGGCAATTAGCCTCAGGATTGCAGCATCTTCAGCTTCTCTGACTCCAAGAGCCACCAACATGGAAAAGCCCCCACACTCCAGTTCAATTTCCTTGAATACTCCAACAGCCACTAAACATAACACCTTTCAAAAATGCTTTGCTGCTGATGATAGTAGTAATGGACTAATAACAGAAAACAGCTCCTGCTAATGTAAATAACCAGATAACCAGAAGAAAAAAATAAAAACCTAAATGAGGAAGAAAACAGTTTTTCCTATGAGGTATTTATTTAATCTCTATGTTTGATAATGGTTCTATTATTATATGTTTTGTAAGATCAGCAGAGAATAGATGAAAAGAACATTAAATGTAGAACTGCCTAATATCTTTCCAATAGGTAAATGACTGAGAAAACTCAGAAATCCTAGGATTTTTACTTCTTGATATTTACTTTGAAACCAAAAAGGCCCAATCTATAAAAATGTCTAAACCAAATAATTCTATTATTGAAAATTTGAGGTTTGAGAGTAAAATAAAACTAAAGTAGAATGAGAAAGTCTTTTTAGTCAGGAAAAACTAGGCTGTGTGTTGCAGGCACCATAAGCCAGAAAGGTGACTGCTGGCCGTGGAGTGGTGGTGGTGGTGATATATCAATACTGACAGCCATTACTAATACCTGTATTTGGCAGATAAGTCATTTGAACTACCGAGACTTTATTTTGGAAACAGTTCTTCACTTAGTTAACATCTCCCATTAGACAGGACAATGCCTATAAACTCTGGGCATCCCTTTACTGCGAGAAAAATAAAAGAAAAGCAGTTAGGAACCGGCCTGGCATTCTCACAGCTAAGCTGTATTGTTCTCCCGTGGACCACAAACAATTTCAAAGAATATCAACGCCAGACAAGGTTACTCTGTGACCATGAAGGATCAAGCCCAAAAACTAAAAATAAAAAAAAAGACCACTCCATAATAGTGTCAGATCAAAGACAAAAACATGAACATTGTGATCAAATATAATCAAATATTTCCTTTTCTGGGCTAATATAGTGCTTTTTATCAACCATACTTTTTATTGATATGCTATAGTTGTACATATTTTGGGGCTATATGTGATGTTGATACCTGTACAAAATGTGTAATTTCAGGGTAACTGGAATATCCATCAACTCATTTTTCTTTACTTTGTGTTAGAAACATTGCAATTCATATCTTCTAGCTATTTTGAAATATACAATAAGTGATAATTAACTATAATAGCCACACTGTATTATCAAATGCTAGAACTTATTCCTTCTAATTGTATTTTTGTACCCATTAACCAACTTCTCTTCACCCACCTTCATCCCCTTCTCAGTCTCTGGTAACCACCATTCTACTCTCTATCCCCATGAGATACACGTTTTTTGCTCCCACATATGAGTGAGAACATGCAATATTTGTCTTTCTGTTCCTGGCTTATTGCACTTAACATAATGACCTCCAGTTCCATTCATATTGCTGCAAATCCTTTTTAAGGCTGAATAATATTCCATTGTGTATATATACCATATTTTCTTTATCCATTCACCCATTAATGGATGCTTAGGTTGATTCCATATACCATATTTTCTTTATCCATTCACCCATTAATGGATGCTTAGGTTGATTCCATATCTTGGCTTATCAATCATGTTTTAAACCTCACTCTGTTCTTCCTGCTTTCTGGGTAAGAATTATTAATACACTCAATCAGAGAATTGCCCCCAGCATCCAATCCAGAACAAAGCCCTGCTTTCCTGCATTCTTCCCCAAATTACCTAATACAAGTCCAAATTCTTAATAACTTCCTTTTAATACCTTCTTACTGAGAAGCTTGCATGGTTCCTGTGGTTCACATGGTTCTTCCTTGTTGTGGTAAATCAATAAATCTAACATTGCTTTAAAATACATCCCAGATGTATTCCTGGGATTTTTTGGCTGAAACTCATTGATACTTATCTATTTCTTTGACAAGCAGAAGTCCAGGGCATACACCAAGTCAGCCAGGGACTTCACAGTGGGCAGTCTTGCAGTCAATGACCTGGTAGACATGCCAAGAGAACTAAGTAGCTGTAAATAACACTGTGTCAATCTGGAAGATAATGATCCTATGCCTCTAATCTTTATCGTTTTGGACAACAGCTCCACCATGATTAAATCTTTCAGAAAGTCATTTTTATTTTTCAGATTACAATCTTATAGGTTGAAAGACAGGCTGGTATTACAGCAAGAGTTCCGGTATCTTCCAGGAATCATCAAGAATAAGAATAGTGACACGATTTTAGTGTCTCTGCTGTCATTGACTTTGCAAGTAAATATAACAAACTGAGATACTGCTATTGTTACATTTCATGATTGCTGGGGAGTGGTGCTCTTTTGCCTTCCCCTGGCTCTTAAAACAGCTCTGAAATGCACCATAAGGCTCCATCATTTTCCTTGTCATCATTATCACCATCACCACCACCACAATCATCTCTATCATCACAGGACCAACGAACATTTTTGAGTGTTTTTCTTTGTACCAGATTCCGTATTGTATATGCAATCACATTTAATTCTCAGTACAACTCTAGGAAAATGGTATTATTATCCTCGTTGTTCGGAGAAGGAAACTGAAACAGTGACATTAAATAATTCCAAAGGAGCAGATCAGTACTCAAAACTAGGATGATCTGCTCCAAGGTCCACACTCTTAGCTATCACATTTCTTTCGATCTATCTTAATGCTCAAGCTAAAGAGATGAAAATGGGGACAGAAGAGGTAGATTTCAGCTGCTGGCTGCTCCAGTTTTCTAGGCAGTTTTGAAGAAAATTTCCTAGGATGGCTCAGCTTCTTACTTCCAAAAGTGATTGTATTATTCTGGAAACTTTTGTGGTTTTAGAGGATTTCATTTTTTTCATTAATTATAGTTACTCCTTGTAATGACAGATTATTAAAATGATTAGTAGAAATATTTCCAAGTAGATAATAATGTTCTCTGAAATTAATAACCCAAAATGCACCTTTCATCAATGAACAAAAATAAAACAGAAAACTCATTAACTTGGGGCTAATTTGGCCAGATTTTCTGATAATTCAGTGAAGGTGAAGCATGTGTGAAGTATAATGGGAGATTAGGAATTGAATTAGACATCAATTCTGCCAACTTCATGTATTGAAGAGCACAGCAGGGAAGATGTGAGACATAAACATAGCTTTTGATACAGGTAAAAAGTGACAGGAGTCTTAGAGAAGTAGAGGTGAGGTTTCATGAATGTTCCAAAGCAGTGCTACTCAAAGTGTGGTCCATGTTTCAGACACTTTTACTGCAATTTAACTAATTTTATGTCTGTTGAATCTACATATAATAAAGAAAAGAATTGTGCTTCTATTTTGTATGTCCTTTTTATTTATTTTTTCTTGTAATTAATTGTCATTCATTGTGCCAAAGTACTGATAAGTGATGGAATTAAGTACCTGGTCCTTTACCACTGGCAGTTCGAGAAATAGAATATTCTAGAACCATATGGTTCAGCTTCAGATGTTTCAGGCCCGTGGTTAAGAAATACTATATACCACATTTATTAGAACTCAATTTGATATCCATTTGGATATACATATTTATATACTACGTATGTGTGTATATTATATATGTATATTTTATATAATATGTACAATATTTAAAGCCATGAAAATGTCTTTAAAGATATTCTAAGCTTATATTTTTCAGTAATTCACATAAAATATCCTTTTTTATACTTTAATGAATTTGACATACTCTTAAATCTGCGCAAGAACAATGTGACATCTCATAAATAAACAAAGCTGTAAGCAACAGAGATTCAGAAACTTTTATTACTCACAAAGTGAATATTTGAAGTCAACAATCACAATAAATATCTTTCCTTAAACAACGAAAATAAGATTATAAATAAAAGCCATCGTTACTGTCATGGTTAGTTAAGAGATGAGGAAAGGGGCTTGTGTTATTAACTAGTTTCTTCAGTTCTAGAACACTGCTTGGCACAGAGTAGGTGCTCAATAATTGCTGAATAACTGGAATGGCACTTAAGAATAAATAATTAGACAGTGGATCTTAGTTAACACTGTAGTGATAACACTGGGAGGTGACTTTTTTCAACAGCAATGGCCTTTCTTTACAGGAAGAACCAACTCCATTCCAAACTTAGAGTATGCTGATTAAAAGAAGGGGTTTGTTCTAAAAGACAACTGAGTATGAACTGTGGCTTTGCCACTTACTACCTTTGTGACCCTCTTTCTCCTCCCCAAGACATAGGCCTTCACCTGTAAGATGAAGATAATGGCAGAACTCACCAAGTTGGTTGTGAGGAATGTGTGACAGGATATCATAAGCATTTTCCACTCATGCTTGGCCTTAATAAACAGCAAGCAAATGTGGGAAAGCAGGCACTATGTGAAGCATATGAAATTGCTGATACTCCACCATTTCTGGCCTACAACACAATGGCAGTTTCTAATGGCTTGACCTAAGTTACGCTATCTCACTGAAAATACATTAAGAAGCAACTTTTGCTCAAACTAACACATCAGAGACTGGGTACATTCTTTTCCTGTTACCTCCACTGCTCTATCTACCAACACATGTCTCCCAGGCAGCTGTCAGGGCTACCGGAAGGAATGTCTGGAGCCTGGGAAGCATGTCACATATGAGGAGCGTTGTTAGCAGAAGCCTCTGACTGACTGAGGGCAGAGTCTGCCCACAACATGCACAGTTACACTGAACTGGTTGAGCTGGGCCAGGATGGCAGTGTAGGGAGATCTACCCACATTAGAAATCTTCAAAGATTCTATAGTTCTTTTTGAACAAAAATGCTGGGAGCATTTGAGCATGAGATGTAAAGCAATTATTAGCCAGATTCTGAAAAAACTGCTCCAGCTACAAACTAAAGTTGGCTAGGTATCAGTGGAGCAGATAGAAGTTTGGCAATGAGATGAGCCCTTATGACCCAATTTATACTCCTCTACTTACTATCTTACCATCATCACATTCTTACTCTTGCCTTTATGTGGTGCAATATGTTAAATGTTACAATTTCCAGCCCCTACACTATCACCACCCACCACCAGACACATAACCAATGCTCCTTGCTCCAAGGTAAAAAAATTAATCTCCAAAACATCTGACGACAGTGAGAAATTTCTGTTCCTAGCCATCATTTCTAAAAATAAATATTTTAACAGACTTAACTTTTATAACTTGAGAGTGCCAAAATGGTGTTTATGTCTTTAACATGAAAACATTTTACACTTTTTGCTAATGAACTCAAACACAAGGTCCAAATCTTAGAAATATCTTAATGGAAGATCAAAACACAACTGAATGCCTACTTAAAACACTATTTTATACAGCTATATCACGGTGAGGTTCAGAAAGTTGCATTTCTGGATATTAATAATCAGTTGGATAACTTCTTTTAAGCAGACATCACATTTATCAGCTAGTGCAGATGTGTCTTACTTGAATCCATATGTGTTTATGTATTTATATATATGACTAGGTAAAGTTTCATATAGGAATTTAAACATACACACTTAGAGGAAAGGAAATATCTCATTTGTCTTTGTATTCTATGTAACACCTACCACTGTCTCCAGCATGTAGTAAGGAATTAAATGAATGTTTGTTGAATTAAATGGGAAGTTCAGGGAAAATAACTAAGTTGATTTTCATATGATTTTCATATGAAAATAGTCGCAGGGAATTAACTCGAGAATCTCAGATTAACTTTCTATTAAAGTGAAGGTTACTTATACTTGCTCCTTGAAAAGAAGATAATATTCTAAGATTTAACAGTCAACATTAGGTGAAATGCATTAAATTTCAAAAGTAAGTGCTTATTTCCATAAGGTGTGGAAGCTGTTCTCTAGAGGATAATGCCACAGATAAATAACAGTCACAGCCAAGGGAAGGAAGGGTTCCTTGCCTAGGCAGAGACATTAACATAAAACTCTGCTCATCAACAGCTGATGGTTTAGAAGGGTTCAGTGATGAAGCAGCAGATGCCAAAAGGACAAACACAGGTTCCACCTGAAAGCATTAACAATGAAAGAGTGCCCTGAACTTTGCTCTAAGTCAAGAAGTTGGAATGGAAAACCAAGGGTACCCAGTGCTGTGCTCACAAATGCATGGCACACAAAATGCCCAATCTGTCATGGCACAGCTGTGCACCATGTGAGTTTAACAAGAGCCCTGAGTAGCCAGGGATGACAACAATTTATTTTCTGTTGGCATATAAAAACAAGTTTATAAACCATCATTCTCCATGTTTCCATTAAAGGCAGGTCTAGTTAATGAAGGCAGGGAAGAGTTAGGTAAAGAAAATCATCCCTAGTTCTACTGTAATTTTTTAATTTTTTTTGTATGATACAATCAAACCTTTGAGAAAACTTGATCAAGCAGACTCACCACAATAATCTTTTCCTTGAACACAAATTCTTCAGTTGGGTATAAGATCATGCCATTCTAGGTTGAATTACTTCTTCAGATGTGTAACTCTGTAGTCTAACTCAAATGCCTCTAAGCATGGCTGTATCCCGAAACTCCTCTTTTCTCAGAGTGGTTCTATATTCAATATCTCAAAACTCTAAAATGCTCCTCATAGACAACAACCTCCCAGTCTTCAATTTCTCCTTTGCTCCCACTTCTCTCCTTCTGCTCTCACGAGAACCTCCAGCCTCTAGATGTTTCCCTAATCCTTGTTCAGTGGCATTAAGTGCATGCCATGGGCAGCCAATTTTAACTGGCTGTCACCAGCAATGAGAATACCTACTTTTTATACAGCACTTCACAATCCAGAAAGGGCTCTCTCAGGACTTTCCTTATTTGACTTTATTTCCAGTAGGTCTTACTATTATTACTCTTAAAAGAAGTAGCAAAGGGCTGGGCGCGGTGGCTCACGCCTGTGATGCTAGCACATTGAGAGATGGAGGCGGGAGGATGGCTTGAGGTCAAGAGCTCGAGACCAGCTTGGCCAACATGGTGAAACCCCGTCTCTACTAAAAATATAAAAATTAGCTGGGCATGGTGGCGCACGCCTGTAATCCCAGCTACTCAGAGGCTGAGGCAGCAGAATCGCTTGAATCTGAGGGGTGGAGGTTGCAGTGAGCTGAGACTGTGCCACTGAACTCCAGCCTGGGCAACAGAGCGAGACTCCGTCTCAAACAAAACAAAAACAAAAACAAAAACAAAAACAAATGAAGTAGCAAGGGGAACTCTGAGAGTCTCCCTGAAAGCTTGCTAACACTAGGTCGTCATCAGCTATTTGCACTTCTGTCCCTTGTCTGCCTCAATGGTTCACAATGGCAAGAGAGTGGCCAACAAGCAAGGACTAGCCATGATCATGTTTTCACCATTCTTAAAGAAAACAACTGGTCCCTGCCTTAGTGAAAAGACTCAGCCTCATTAGCATCTCCAACCAAATAAGCAACTATATCCCAAAAAAGAAATACAAACTAGATAAAGCAGTCAACAATGTGCATTGGCAGTGAGGCAGTCAGAAAAACAACACTTGTGTTAAACCAGAGTTCTACATGTAGTTGGCTTGGAAGATTAAGTTAAAATAAGTCAAATGAAACCTACCCATGACTAAAATAGGTATGTCTTTTTGCTTCCAACTCTCCTGAAAAAGCAACAATGATGTAATACTATAAATTTTCAGTTAATTAATTCCAAGTTTTTGCAGAAAGCTTTGTACTCTCATCCTGTATCACGTACCATCTGTCTATGGTGAATATTTAGTTCTCACTCACATCCTGCTTCCTAACCCTTAGAATAAATGCATCTTCTTAAAAATAAGAAAAATGTTCCGCTAGACCAGAGGAAGATAAGGACTTGTATTTTAAACAAGCTGATATCATATCTTCATAATCTACTGCTGCCATCTCCTGTGTTAATGAGGCAGCATCTTCACACTTGTGAAGAAATTTAATAGTATTTAACAGAAACAATTCTTACCGGTCAGATGGTATATTTTCTACATACACAGAGGAAAAACAGCTTAATTCTGTTACCTCTAAGTGACTTCGTCTCTCAGCAATCACACGTTCATCCTTATTTCCAAATAGTTTCTTTGGAGGAAATTCAAGGGCAGCAAGCTGAAATAGACATTTTAAAAGACGTGCATTAATAGCATACCTGTTAATTGTTGGGCTATTATTAATCTATTATTTGAAATCTCTTCCATGGGGTGAAAAGAAAGAGGCTGAAAGTTTAAAGATGGTGGGTCCTGCCTTGCTTTATCACCAACTGTGTGACCTTCAACAGATAAAGCAACCTTGGGTCACATTCCCCAGTGGTCAAATGAGAAGACAGGACAATGGGAACTCCATGGAAGAATGAATCTGATTCTCAACATTCTGTCTCAGATGACATATCAGACTCTGTGCCAGGTGGTATTTTATACTTTTTGTTTTTTAAAACACATGTTTGTTCTTCTTTCAGTCCCCCCACCCTTTTTTTTTTTTTTACTAGAATCCAATTAGTTTTGTGTTGAGATAAGAATTTGAAAATTCAACCTACATACTACCTGAACATTTTATAAAATCGTTTTCAGACTATTGCTAAGGTTCTCTAAATATTCAGTATTGCCTTTTCAGTTGCCACTGTGAATGAAGACTGCCCATGTGAAAAGAGGACTTCTCTTTCCATCTTTTCACCTTGTTTCCTAAAAATGAAGGTTCAGATTTCGTTTAGCCTGATCTTAGCATTTCATAGTATTTCTCTTATGCTTTTCTTCTTGAATGTACAAAAATTATAAACAATAAGTTTTACTACAGATTCCCAGGCAAGATAGGATTCTATAATCTGATGAGAATCCAACTAGCCAGTGTTGCCTTGGCTGAATAAATGCTAAGTAGCAATAATTGCTGCAGTTGCAGAATTCACTATTTCCTTCCTTTCTCAATTTGTCAGGACCAGACAAATTGAAGCCAATGAAGCATTACCAAGAAAAAATGAGCATTTCTCCCACAATGTAGGGCACAATATGTCACAAAATTCCAATTTTATGCCTATGCAAATCACTAAGTTGATTTAAATGTATATTGCCACAGTGGGAGTCAAGAATTAAAGACTAGCATCTGTATATATAATACTTTTAAAACATAGTATTAAAGTATAATATACATACAGAAAAGTGCACATATCACAAGGGAAGAACTAGATGTATTTTCAAAATCTGCACACACTGTGTAACCAGCACTCGCATCAAGAAACAGAACACTGCCAGCACCCCCAGAACTGCACTTGCTCCCTTCCAGGCACTCCCTCTCACCCCTACGAAAGTTAACGCAGGCCTGACACTATGACAATAGCATTGCTTGGTTTTTCCTACTTTTGAACTTCATGCAAAAGATGTCATACAGTATGAACTCTTTTGTGTCTACCTCCTTTTGTTCAGCATCATGTTTGTGAGATCCAACCATGTTGTTATGCATAGCAATAGTTTGCTCATTTTCACTGTGGTACAGTATTCCACCATGTGAACATTCCATAATGTATTTGTTCATTATCTTGCTGTTGGGCTTTTTGTTAGTTTCCAGTTTGTGGTTACTAGAATTGTGCTGCTATGATCACTTTCCCATAGATCTTCTGATAAACATATGTACATATTTCTGATAGTCATACTCTTACGTGTTGGAAATGCTGGGTTATAGAGTGTGTGTGTGTTCAGCTGTATTTGAAACTATCAAATGGTTTCCAAAACAGTTTTAGTAACTGACACTCCTATCAGAAGTGACTGAGAGATGTGGTTGCTCCAGATCTTCACCAGCACTTGGTACAGTGGTTGTCCTTCTTAGCAATGCTGGTGGGTCATGTCTACTGTGGTTCATATTTGCATTTCTCTGATGACTGATGTTGTCAAACATCTCTTCACCTGCTCATTGACATCTGGTTAGTCATTTTTAGGAAGTGTCTGTTCAACCCTTTTGTCCATTTTTAAATTTGTTGTCTGCCTTTTCCTCAAGTAAGAATAATTCCCCCTTTTCACTCTCTTAAAGGTGTCTTTGATGACTTTATAGCCTGTCTGAAAAGTTGATTGAAGTTGGGCAGATGTTTGTCTCATTTCCCCTAGTGTTCTTTCTACCAAAGCAGAGAAACCTTCGAGTGGGTTGAAGGTAACACCAAGGGATGGGTTTCCCCATCTCTGTTTCTCACCAATGTTTAGTTGGCTGACATCAACTTTAAAATCAGTTCAAGGTAAAGTGAAAGACCATGGGCACTGAGGCAAGACAGACCCAGTCTGAATCCTGGCTTGACCACTAACAAGCTTACTAGCTACATTTCTCTGAGCCCAAGTATTCTCTGCTGAAATAAAACCACAGAAAATGAAACCAAACTTTAAAAGGATTCCGTGAAGATTTAGTGACTGGATTTTAGCTATATTAATAGCTGTTAGAGATCTGGTAATTACTGAGCAAGTGGCACGCCCACATTCCCCTGTGGCCTCTCTGCATCCACTGGGAAGCCGTAGTGACATGGCTTCAAGGAGCAAAGGGTTTTCCGGAACCTGGACTCACTGGCACAAACACACTCCCCCCATGTTGCAGCTCAGAGAAGACAGGTACAAGAAGAGCTCATCTTCTGGCTCCCTCCAGCTTCCATCTCCTCCAGTACAAACGTGCCTCCCGCTTCCCCCGATGCTGTGGTGCTGAAAGCTTGGCAAGCATGCTTTCACAGTTGGTTGTTTTGTCATTTTCTTATGTGGCTGATGAGGTGATGTGGTTTCTGTCAGGGGAAATTTATAGTCACACTCACATGCTCAATCAGAAGTCGTGCAATAAAAGGACTTTACGCAGTGGAAGCGGGGAGGGAGCAAGCATTCACATCTCCTGCTAGTCAACAGTGGCGTTCCCTCTCCAGACCCAGATGGAGGAAGCATTCTGTGCTATTAATATTCAGCCTGTGAAATAACTATGTGTAAATTATGTGCAACACTGTTGTTCAGATTTTAGGAGGAAAAGGCCAATTCTAAGTGACTTTCAGGCCTATAATCACAGGACCATGATACTCAACTAACTGTCTGACTTTAGAGTTGAAGACACCCAAGCCCAGAGCTAAGTGACTTGGAAAGGCTCAGAGTCATGGGGGCAAAGTCAGGACTGACTCCAGGCCTCTCGGGACAAAGCTGTAAGGAGCGTCTGCAGTGCATGAAAGATACTGTTGCAAAGTCTTTGGGGATCTAGGGTAAAGATGAAAAAGAGTGATTCCTCCTAAGTGTATGTAACCAGAAACATGAACATACCACTCCAAGGCAGTCATCAACAGTTCCAACAAGAGTTGTCAATGGGACCCTGCTGAGGACCTGCACCCTTGCCCAGGGTCAGCAGAGCAGTGGAGAACAGCAGGAAGCAGGATGGGGCTGGAGCTCCCCAGAAGTCCATTCCAGGACATACAAAGTTAGTTAGCAACTATCATCTTACCCCTCTCCAAGTAAAAGCTAAGAATAATGGTAGCTATCCTTACAATAAAGAACGGGTAGGATGGAGAAAAGGAACAGCTGCAAAAGTTCCAATGTGGCTCATGATAGAAATGTGAGCTAATGGGCCCAGGTCCTACAGGTGGGGCTGGGACATGAACAAGCCAAAGAAGAAAGCCAAGGCCATAATGTAAAGTATAGGAAAAACATGCCCCCATTAATATAATGATGTTTCCATCAGAAACAGCTTCAACTGCAACGTGAGTGAATCCCTTCCCTCTGATATAGTAGAAACCACCTCCATGTCTCCTCTTTAGAGAATCCTAACAGTGCCACTTAGGCCTTGCTATCTATAAGCTCAGGTTGGACAAGATGAAACTGCCAGTTCTGTAAGTTAAAAACTGTTGAGTATCAGCAATTTCATCTATCTAAATCCTGCATAAAACTTCGAGACTTTCCCCATTGCTTGTTTTTCTCAGGTTTGTCAAAGATCAGATAGTTGTAGGTAAGTGGCGTTATTTCTGAGGGCTCTGTTCTGTTCCATTGATCTATATCTCTGTTTTGGTACCAGTACCATGCTGTTTTGGTTACTGTAGCCTTGTAGTATAGTTTGAAGTCAGGTAGTGATTCCCTATTTAATAAATGGTGCTGGGAAAACTGGCTAGCCATATGTAGAAAGCTGAAACTGGATCCCTTCCTTACACCTTATACAAAAATCAATTCAAGATGGATTAAAGATTTAAACGTTAGACCTAAAACCATAAAAACCCTAGAAGAAAACCTAGGCATTACCATTCAGGACATAGGCGTGGGCAAGGACTTCATGTCCAAAACACCAAAAGCAATGGCAACAAAAGCCAAAATTGACAAATGGGATCTAATTAAACTAAAGAGCTTCTGCACAGCAAAAGAAACTACCATCAGAGTGAACAGACAACCTACAACATGGGAGAAAATTTTCGCAACCTACTCATCTGGCAAAGGGCTAATATCCAGAATCTACAATGAACTCAAACAAATTTACAAGAAAAAAACAAACAACCCCATCAAAAAGTGGGCGAAGGACATGAACAGACACTTCTCAAAAGAAGACATTTATGCAGCCAAAAAACACATGAAAAAATGCTCATCATCACTGGCCATCAGAGAAATGCAAATAAAAACCACTATGAGATATCATCTCACACCAGTTAGAATGGCAATCATTAAAAAGTCAGGAAACAACAGGTGCTGGAGAGGATGTGGAGAAATAGGAACACTTTTACACTGTTGGTGGGACTGTAAACTAGTTCAACCATTGTGGAAGTCAGTGTGGCGATTCCTCAGGGATCTAGAACTAGAAATACCATTTGACCCAGCCATCCCATTACTGGGTATATACCCAAATGACTATAAATCATGCTGCTATAAAGACACATGCACACGTATGTTTATTGCGACATTATTCACAATAGCAAAGACTTGGAACCAACCCAAATGTCCAACAATGATAGACTGGATTAAGAAAATGTGGCACATATACACCATGGAATACTATGCAGCCATAAAAAATGATGAGTTCATGTCCTTTGTAGGGACATGGATGAAATTGGAAACCATCATTCTCAGTAAACTATCGCAAGAACAAAAAACCAAACACCGCATATTCTCACTCATAGGTGGGAATTGAACAATGAGATCACATGGACACAGGAAGGGGAATATCACACTCTGGGGACTGTGGTGGGGGCGGGGGGAGGGATAGCATTGGGAGATATACCCAATGCTAGATGACGAGTTAGTGGGTGCAGCGCACCAGCATGTCACATGTATACATATGTAACTAACCTGCACAATGTGCACATGTACCCTAAAACTTAAAGTATAATTTAAAAAAAAAACAAAAAAACTTCGAGACTTAAGTGACTGCTGGGGTCGCTTCATTTTCCATCAGCTGCGTTATCTGCCAAGTAAAATATCTCATTTGATGGTTGCTGATCAGCTATACCTAAGCCAATCCATTTCAAAAGAATATTTTTCTTAAGGCACTCAAAAGTAAAACAAAAACTAGAAGTATCTTATATTTTAAAACATACTACATTAAAATAGTGAAAGTGTTGGGATAGCAGGGCAGGTGGCACAGGAGGCCATTTGGAGAACAATAATAGCTAACATAGAAGATATTATAGTCACATTCCTAAGTCCATCTTCCAAAAAGAAAAAAAGAGCATCATCTTTACTTGGATGGGCTTCCTCAGCTCAAATAAAGGAGTCTCTGAAAAATGAGGGCCCTGATGCTGACCTGCTGAATGACTGGAATGAAGAAGGTGGGGAGCAGGCGCAGGAATTACCACTTCATTCCTAAAATAATAATATAGCTAAACCTCTTACCATGGGTTAGATGGCCAGAGTACAGAAGAGGGCTGGACTTTTTTTTCTCTCCACAAGTGCAAAGCTACTGCCTCATTTATTTCAAAATAGATCAACAAAAGCAATTCTCTGTAGGTTTCATTTCTGAAGTGTAAATGATTTAAACTGCCTAAATAGTTTTTAAAAATGGACAATTTACCAAGATCAAAAGAGACACTGGTCAGGACAAATAACTGTGCCTGGAAGACCAAAGAAAACAACCGAACACCAAAAAACCTTTTCCATTTTGCTGAAAGTGCTGTTTTCTGAAATGTAACACTTCCAACAAATTAAGAATATAAGAAAGGTTCAGAGAAGACGTGATTCTGAATTGTCTCTGACCTCTCTACTCATGTCCCCCACACACCAACATCTTTTATTTGATTTCTCACGTTAAATAAAAAGTTTAAAATTAAATCAGAAATATTATCTGAACATTTTCATTCCCTCTCAAGTACTTTATATTTACACATTTTCATTTTTATTGCCTCATTTTTCTAACAGAACAGATATTCTAGTTTTGATTTTCATGAGAAGTACTGTCAGGAACAGTGAATGACAATCTGTAGGTGGAGAGACTCTTGGATTTCCTCTGTAGCCTCTGACAAAGGAGATACAGTGTCCTATATTTAAAGAAATTAAAGTTCCTGAAGTTCTATATATTCCTCTCAACAACTACATTCTAAAGCGTCTCAGGTAAGTATTTCTGAATTACATAAAAATGTTCAAGATACTTGGGATTCAGTAATGGAAGAAAAAGAATTTCTTTCTTTCTGTAAGGTTTCATTTTCGTAAAGAACAAGCATCATCATTTCCCCTTACAACTTTTTTGGAGAGAGTCTCATGTTGAAAAGCATGACTGCACCAAAAATAATCTTTCTGCAAAACCATAAAAATTGGTGAAACCATTCTGGTTAAAGATGGTGGAGCAATGACTCGATTTGTTCCTCTCACCTTCTTCAAAAGCACTGCTACCACCGCAAACACTGTCTCTGAACTGGGAAACCGCCACAGCTCAAACTGTCGGCCAGGCAGCAGCATCCAGAAGACCATCACAGAGAGAAGAGATGACGGGAGACAAGGGTGGCCTGCCACCCTCACCCTCACCTGCATTCTGCCCATGCTAAATATGAGGATGAGAAAAAGATCAGGATGCAATTCCACTCAAGGAGGAAGGCGAGCAGGGGCTGTGAGAGGAGGAGCCTGGGGAAGTCCCTGTCTCCAGAGACAGAGGCAGGAGATGCCAGAGAGCAAGCGTTTGGCTTTATCGCCCACAGCCAGCAACTCCACAGCCCCCATGAACCAGAAAACAAGAGAAGATGTGTCTCAAAGTGAAGGAAAAAGTTGGTGAAAACAGTTTCAGGACAATTCTAAGTGGTCTGCGCATGCCATAGCTGCCCTCCTCCTCCCCAGCTTCTGCCCCTCCTTGCTCCCACAAAGTACTGGTGTTTTCCCACAACAATTAGTCCACTTCCCTTAAAGATGAGAAATAATTAGAAGGAACCAAAACTGAAACTATGTGTAAAAAGGGTGAGGTGAGGTGACATTGAATGAAACATAAGCAAAAGGCAGCTCAAGAGGATACACCGTAAGTGGGATCAGCCAAAGCTACCCAGGAGGAATTCAGAGAATTAATAGTCACGTAGGAACCACAAAATCCATCTCTAAACAGAGCCCAAAGAAGTAAATAATACACACATTGAAAGAAGAGAAAATAAGGGTAATAAAGAGGAAGCAAAGTGAGCCAGTTCTTGGAGAAATGGCTGATTCCAGGATGGGGCAGGGAATATACACGATGAGCCTGAAGCAACCTATGGCGCCAGAAAGCACGAAGTGCTTGAAAACAAAAACACAAGACGCGGTGTCTCAAAGGAACACAGACATCAAGTGAAAGAGCTCCCAGTGGCCAAAGCTGAGACAATTTGAAAAAGAAAATTAAAAAGAAAAAGTATTGGTGGATAACCCAAAATAGAATAATTGAATAAATAAATAAATGGGGGATTCAGATTCACTTTGAAAAATAAAATAAAGTATCGGTGGGTAACCCAAAATAGAATGACAGAATTAAATAAATGGGCAACTCAACTATCACTTCAGAATAATTCCAAATAATTTATGTAGATGTTTCACCCTCAAGAAAGTAGCCCATTATTTCCCCACTCCTGAAATGTGTGCCATGCATAGTGACTTTCTTCCAAATAATACAGTGTGGAAAGGAAGAAAAACAAGCAACTCTACAGTAGAGAAACTTCAGCCACGTGATCAAGTATCAACAGTGGTAAGACATACTGATAGTATATATCCTTGAGATGATATGATAAAAATGGCATTTTTACCTCTGCGGTCTCCCTCCCAAAAATGCATAACAAGTCTTCCTCAAGAGTGTCAAGGTCACTGAAAACAAGGCAAGTATAAGAAAATGTCACAGTGAAGAGGGGCCTATGGAGACGTAATGACTAAATATAATGGGGTGTCCTGGGTGGGATCCTGGAACAGAAAAAGGCCATTAGGTAAAAACTAAGAAAATATCAATAAAGTATAGACATTAGTTAATAATAATGTACCAGTATTGGTTCACTAGTTATGACAAATGTACTATACTAATGGCAGATGTTAATACTAGGGGAAATTGAGTATGGTATATGAGAACTCTGTACTATCTTCAGATTTTTTCTATAAATCTAAAAGTATTCTAAAATAGGACTTCTGGTTTCTGATCCTACACACGAGGAGCTGAAAAGTTACTCCTGTCCTCATGACAAGAAAAAAGCTGAAAAATAAATGAAGATCAACAACTCTTTTTAGATCCAGTGGAGAAGTGAGATCACAGGGCAAACTACTGCCCTCAGACTGCAGAGACAGACAGGTGGACACAGAGAATCATAACTCAGCCTGGCACTGAGGCCTGCTGCTAGAGCCAGTATTGGTAGAAACACTATAAACAGTAATTCCAGAATCTCTGGAGGCTCAAATATAGACTAGTGTGATTGTTAAAATCTCTGAGGGGGGCCAGTCTTGAGGAAGTCTCCACACTTTTGAGAGTTTTACTTCCAGGAGCCCCACCAGGTTCTCACTGTGAAGTTGGATTCTAGTTTTCAAATGATGTGTTCTCACTGTGACATTGGGGTATCGAGCAGGGGAAGGAAAAAGTAACCATTTTAAAATATTCCCAGAGCTCTCTGTTCTCCTTCACAAGGCTTGCTCTTGAGAGAAAGTGTTTTACCAGAACCTAACTACCTTAGGTTTTACCAGAGCCTAACTGACCAGGGCTAGGTGAAACACTCAACGCAGGCTCATGAAAAGACTGCAAACTACCCTAGGACTATAGAAGGCTTCCTCTCACCATACCTTACCATCACATCATGAGGCTGCTGTGTAACAGGGATTACAGCGGAAATAACTGCAAGCCTCAGACCCTATTTCAAAAGACTCCAGGAAAGCCCAAAGACAACAATGGAAGACAAAAACAAGGGCACTACAGGAAATTTTAGCCTCTGACACCACATCTACATCAATCAATAAACCTAGCCTATATCTTAGCCAGATAAACATAAAACCTCGCGCTAAAAATCAATCTACCTCAATTCCTTTTACCCAATATATCGTGTCTAGCTTTCAACAAAATATTACAAGGCAAATTAAAAGGCAAAAACACAGTCTAAAGCTATTCTAAAATGAAAAAAAAAAAACTTTAAAAAAATCAGTGCCTCTGCACCCTCCTTCCTTCCACAAAAAAATGTGAGCCAGCAGGACTTAAGAAAGAGGTGGAAGAAACAAAAACACGATGGGAATGAAAGCCCCAGTAGAAGGAACAAGTGCAGAACAAGCACAATAAAAACAGATTAGCACGCAGCACACAGAGCGGAGAAAATAACAACACAAAATAAAATGTGATAAAAGAAATGTGACCCAAAAAGTTTATATCTAACCAAAGGGTCTTTCGAGTGCCACAAATACACATTCTCAAGCAGATAAGAACTCAGATAAAACACATCAAGGTGCATCTTTCAAAAACATACTGAATGACCAAAATATCCAACCACAAGATAGCACAATGTAAAGATCTCAGAATATAACTTAAAAAAATTGGGAGGTGGGAGAAAATAATTTTATCTCTGTTAGAAGAGTCACTTGGTAATTTATAAAATGGAAACACATCATTTGAAAACTAGTGACCTTAACATTTCAATTTAAAAAATAATCTTAAAGTCACATATATCTTAGAGACAATATATCATGTGGTGAAGAAAATTTAATTTGAAGTTCAGCAATTTCTTCAGTTTTCATTTTCTTTCACTTCTGTTCAAGTAAAATTAAATGTAATGTTTATACTTAAAAATAGCATATCTAGAATAAACACAATGTCGTAAAGTTATTTCACTCTTTTCCCTATTCTTCGATTTTAATTTCTTTTTTGTCAATCTACATCTCCATCCTCTTATCTGTGCCTATTCATTTAGATACTTAAAATAATGTTCATTAAATGGTAACATTAATCATATTTATAGAATCATTTTGGGATAATCTGTTCCTTTTTTTCTTATATTTCCTTGTATTATGTAAAGTTTTTATAAATGAACATGCATCATTTTTATAGAAACAGTAAAAAATGATTATTCTTTTTACAAATTTAATGGAAGAGTTAAATTAACACCATATGTCTTTTTCTTTTAATAACCTAAGATTTGGGGCAACTGGATTTCAAGTCTCAGCTTAGCAAATAGCTGGTTGTATAACCTGGAGCAATGTATAAAAACTTCTCTAGTTCCTAGTTTCATCATCATGAAAATGAAGAAATTGAACCAAGATGTTTAAGTTTCATTTCAGTTCTGAAATTCTATAACTCAGATGCTGATGATTAAAATCTCCCTACACAGCGTTAGAAGTAACACTTTAGATACCATGGAGATATTTTACCTATTATCTTGGCTATACTGCTTTTGAGGAAGGTATCTTACTTCCTATGAAATCTTCACAGTATTCTCATTTGAAGTAAGGCTCAGATGTGCAGAAGGAAAATGGGGCCTGATATAATAATGAAACATATTACTTTTTCAAGAGGTTGTAGAACAGAAAAAGGACAGACACAAACAGAAATGCAGTATTCATGAGAAAACCCTTAAAATGGCATCTTTTCCTGTTATAGCTATTATCCTTACAGCAGGAGTGGGAAATGATGCAAAGATATTTGAGCTCTTATGGGAAAACTGTGTATTAAAGTTAAAAATGATGACTGAGGTCAAATAAATTGGATATTTGTGACAGATATGATAGGCCTAGAGAATGCTGAAGGAGAGCTTAACAACAGCCCTATGGCCTACTTTGTCTCATTATGAAATTTGGTTATGTAGAGTAAAACACAGGAAACAAACAAATGAGGATTACAATAGCATATTTCTTAGGCCTAAGAAAAGCATAATGGCAAGCTTGTTTTGCAATTCGGTGAATAAAATATATTCAAAAGACAAAAGACAAAATTCCTATGGAATCAAAAAAGAGCCCACACAGCCAAAGCAAGACTAAGCCACTAAAAAATGAAATCAATAATTTGAGGCCTACCGATTTCCAATGAAATTTGTCTTTCCCTTCTTCAGTGCTTGTGAAGTCTAAAAACCCAAGTAATTAGCTTTATTTTGGATGTTCAACCAACAAGCCTCTAAATTTTTGGTTGAAAAACAGATCTATATGAAGAATTTTCAAAAGAGTAAGCTAAGACAATTAGTATTTACTTAAATCTTTTAAGCTATTTTATAATATAAATTATTTTATAATTATTCGTGAATCCCAGGGTTGGGAATTATGAAAGCGTTGAGTATCATCCATCTAGCAAGTTAGCTAGCTATATGTATATGTATGCATATTAGAAATATAGTCAGCATTCTCTCTGCTGATATTGTAATATTTCTTAATGATCTCAGAGTGAAATTTTCATCTATAAGTTGATTTTTCTCTTTCTGATTCCCAGTGAACTGACACAGCCCAATTTTCTTCTAAGAGTTATCAGGCTCAAATCCTGACTTCAATGTTTATTACATTATAATAAGATAGGTCAGCCAGTCTGCTGCCATCAAGAAGACATGTAATGGAAAAATGTAATGGAAAAGTTTCCTGTTTTTGAAAGCCTTTTCTCTTGGCAAAGTTCACATTTTAGTTGAGCCAGACCCTGTATTAAGTGCAGGTGGTCTTGGAGGCAACAGACAGCATAAGCCATTTTGATAAATGGCATCGCTATTACTTTGGATATAAATAATGGCAGCCCTAAAATATAGAAAAGAAATTAAAATGGGTAATAAAAAGCCTTGCCTATCTTTTATGATTTTTAACAATTGAGCAGCTAAAACTGGGTTATAAATCACTGAAAGGAAATTGAGAACTAATAAAGTTGTGGAGTCTTTACTAATAAAAGGAAAACATTTGACTTCTGTTAACACCTGATAAAAGTGTACTTTGTTGTCATTCCTCATTTACTAGTCATTTTCTTTACTCGTGATATTTGGCTATCTAACTTTTACCCAATTTTTAAAGATTAGAAGAAAAAATACAACATAGCACTCGAATTGGTCAAATCTGCTATAACCTGTCTTTTGCAAGTAGACCCACCTACATGGTAACTAGCAGCTTTTGAAACATCTGCACCCTAAAGGTTTGTGGCTGTAAATTTAAGCCATTCTAGCTTTTGAGAAATGCAAATAATAAAAACTCATCAAAAGGCTCCATAATTCTCACATCTGACTAGATGGAAGCATTTCTGACTACTCAAAATTAATAGCAGCTCCCAAGGCCTTATAAGAACAGCTGTCACTGAGAAATATACTCACAAACGAATAAGCAATTATCTTCCAAGTTTGATTTGTTAGAGGCATAAAGCAGCAACTCTTCAGGACAACCTAGCTGGATTATGAAGGGAGTAATGAGCTACCTTTAGACTTCTGATAGGGTAACTTAAGCCCATACCACACAATATTTATGAACATCTCTTCTGAACCTAGACCAGAGTCTGCAACATACTAGACTCTCCTGAAGTATGAACTGACTGAAGGAACAAGACAGAATTCATTGTTGGTGGTCAATATGAAGCAGCCAGTGATTAAAATCAGAATATATCCCTAACAGAAGCTGCTGTCCTGTTGTCACCAAAAAGCTAAAACTTAGAGTCATCCTAGATATAAAATCAAATTTGGAAACATAGTTAGCACTACACCATCTTTCAGTTATATTTGGTATAAATACTGTAACTTTTCCACATGAAGTCTCATTTTCCCCAAAGCCCAGTGTCAGTTTCATTCAGGCATGACCCAGTGAATGTAAACTTGAGGACATTCATATGTGCCACAAACATTTTTTAAAGTGAAAGATACTTCAGATCTGTGAATATTAAATATTTCACTTTTAAGAATAAATATGCAGATGAAGTAACTAAAGTGTATTTTCAATTTCTTACTACGATTTGAATTGTTGCAGAGACAGACATGACAGGAACCTGTCATTGTTATCATCCATGGAGACTTGCTATGTAACAGATTTTTACAGGGAACAGGCTTTCTTTTCTTTGGTCTCATCTAGAGAATTCTGTGAATTTTCCCTTTTAAAGTGAACATGGCCATGGAGAGGGAGGTTCAGACAAAGAGCATGGGACCAGGAATTAGGAGACATGAACCTTGCCCCATGTCCTAAATCTTGGTGTGACCTTAACAAAACTCTCCATAGGTATTTGATTCCTCATTTCTAAAATGAAAACTGGACTATTCAGTCGTTATGATCCCTCAGGGTGCTGGCATTTCACAATGTGCAAACAGTTCCAAGCTCATTGCTGTGGAAGTTTCCTTGTTTATTGCAGAGGAAAGAGTAATAAAGTCCACATCTTTGGTGATCAAAGAGACAATTAACATTTCTTCTCCACTGTCTAGGTTTGAATGAGTCTGTCATTAATTTTGACAAGAATATTTGTCACTGGAAATCATCTTTTAGATCTGGTGCTTTACACTAATGAAAAATCAACCCGCAGCTGAATTCTATCAGACATTCAAAGAAGAAATGGTATCCATCCGATTGAAACTATTCCAAAAGATAAAGAAAGAGGGAATCCACCCTAAAGCATTCTTTAAAACCAGTATCACCCTAATACCAAAACCAGGAAAGAACATAACAACTAAAAAAGAAAACTACAGGCCAATATCCCTGATGAACATAGATGCAAAAATCCTCAACAAAATACTAGCTAACCAAATCCAACAGCATATCAAAAAGATAATCCACCACGATCAAGTGGGTTTCATACCAGGGATGCAGAGATGGTTTAACATACCCAAGTCAATAAATGTGACACACCACATAAACAGGATTGAAAACAAAAATCCCATGATCATCTCAAGAGATGCAGAAAAGGGATTTGACAAAATCCAGCATGGCTTTATGATTAAAACCCTCAGGAAAATCAGCATAGAAGGCACACACCTTAAGTTAGTAAAAGCCATCTATGACAAACCCACAGCCAACAATATACTGAACAGAGAAAAGGTGAAAGCATTCCTACTGAGAACTGGAGCAAGACAAGGGGGATGCACACTTTCACCAATTCTATTCAGCATAGTACTAGAAGTCCTAGCCAGAGCAATCAGACAAGAGAAAGAAAGAAAGGGCATCCAAATCAGAAACAGGAAGTCAAACTGTCACTGTTCACGATGATATAATTATATGCCTAGAAAACCCTGAAGACTCATCCAAAAAGCTCCTAGATCTGATAAATGAATTCAGTAAAGTTTCAGGATACAAAATGAATGTATACAAATCACTAGTGCTGCTATATACCAACAGCAACCAAGCGGAGAATCAAATCAAGAAATCAACCCCTTTTACAATAGCTGAAAAAAAAAAAACTTAGAAATGTGAATAGGAAGTGAAAGACCTCTACAAGGAAAACTACGAAACACTGCTGAAAGAAATTATAGATGACACAAACAAATGGAAACACATCCCATGCTCATAAATGGGTAGAATCAATATTGTGAAAATGACCATACTGACAAAAGCAATCTACAAATTCAATGCAATTCCCATCAAAATACCATCATCATTTTTCACAGAACTAGAAAAGAAAAAAAACCCTAAAATTCCTATGGAACCAAAAAGAGCCCACATAGCCAAAGCAAGACTAGCAAAAAGAACAAATCTAGAGGTGTCACTTTACCCAACTTCAAACTATACTATAAGGCTACAGTCACCAAAACAGCATGTTACTGGTACAAAAATAGGCACACAGACCAACACAACAGAATAGAGAACCCAGAAATAAACCCAAATACTTACAGCCAACTGATCTTTGACAAAGCAAATAAAAACATAAAGTGGGGACAGGACACCCTATTCAACAAATGGTGCTGGGATAATTGGCAAGCCACAGGTAGAAGAATGAAACTGGATCATCAGCTCTCATCCTATATGCAAATCAACTCAGGATGAATCAAAGACTTAAATAGAAGACCTGAAACCATAAAAATTCTAGAAGATAACATTGGAAAAACTCTTCTAGACATTGGTTTAGGCAAAGCCTTCATGACCAAGAACCCAAAAGCAAATGCAACAACAAAAAAAGATAAATAGATGGGACTTAATTAAACTAAAAAGCTTCTGCACAGCAAAAGAAATAATCAGCACAATAAACAGACAGCCCATAGAGTGGGAGAAAATCTTTGCAAACTATGTATTCGACAAAGGAATAATATCCAGAATCTATAAGGAACTCAAAGAAATCAGCAAAAAAAAAAAAAAAAAAAAAAAAAAGAAAAAAAAAAACCCAAATAATCCCATCAAAAAGTGGGCTAAGGACATGAATAGACAATTCTCAAAAGAAGATACACAAATGGCCAACAAACTTATGAAAAAATGCTCAACATCACTAATTATCAGTTAAATGCAAATCAAACCCACAATGCGATACCACCTTACTCCTGCAAGGATGGCCATAATTTAAAAAATCAAAAAAATAAAAGATGTTGGCATGGATGTGGTAAAAAGGGAACACTTTTACACTTGCTGGTGGGAATATAAACTAGTACAACCACTATTGAAAACAGTATGGAGATTCCTTAAAGAACTAAAAGTAGATCTACCATTTGATCCAGCAAGCCTACTACTGGGTATCGACCCAGAGGAAAAGAAGTCATTATATGAAAAAGACACTTGCACACACACGTTTATAGCAGCACAACACTTCAAAATTGCAAAAACATGGAATCAGCCCAAATGCCCATCAACCAAGTGGATAAAGAAAATGTTATATATATATATATATATATATATATATATAACATATATATGTGTGTGTATGTGTATGCATATATGTGTGTGTATATATATACACACACACATACATATGTATGTATATGTATACATGTACACACACACACACACACACACCATGGAATACTACTCAGCCATAAAAAGAAACAAAATAATGGCATTTGCAGCAACCTGGATGGAATTGGAGACCATTATCCTAAGTGAAGTACCTCAGGAATGAAAAACCAAACATCGTATGTTCTCACTCATAAGTGGGAGCTAAACTATGAGGAAACATGATACAATGGACTTTGGGGACTCAGGGGAAAGGGTGGGAGGGGGGATTAGGGATAATAGACTATACATTGGGTACAGTTTACACTACTCGAGTGATGGGTATACCAAAATCTCAGAAATCGCCACTAACCACTAATGAACTTATCCATGTAACCAAACACACCTGTTTCCCAAACATCTATTGAAATAAAAAAAAAATCAACTAATGCTCCCAAGATAGATGCAAAAGAGGACAGCCAATGTCTTAATCAGTGGTCCAGAGAACATCCTATGGAGGATTTGCTCCCAATTACACACTCCTGAGCCCCAAGTCAGATTTACTGAATAAGAAATTCCTAGTTTGGGGCCTGAGTCTGCATATTTTGGAAAAGCTTCCCAGGTAATTTGGATGCTCATTGCGCCTCCACTCATCCTTGAAAGCAGTGATTTAAATGCTAGTTATCTACCAGTTGAAGAGAATGGTGTGATACAAACCACACAGTGAACTACCTGGGCCTCTGATAATGTACAAGGTCAGGAAGCTGGCTGTATTCTATTTTTGTCTGCATAGCTGTTTGCTATTTAGAAATTCAAGGAGGCTGAGGGCTTGGTGCAACTGAATTTATCTAAGGCTTACTGGGTGCTCTCTGTGGCTGCAGTTGGTAGCATTATAATTTGGGTGGTGAGCAGATTTGCAATTTTTATATTAAACTTGAAATGCTAGTAATAAAACTGTTATAATGCATTTGAATAATAGATGGTCAATAGTTGTCCAAGACAAATATAAGGCCAACAGCCAAATTCTTTTCATTTCTTTCTTTGGTGCTGCTCAGAAAATAAAGAAGGTGAGAAATGGTTCATCAGCACTAACTGAAAGTCCATCTACAAATTAAGTAACCTCTTGCCTAGTCGTTTTCTTCCCTCCCACTAGTATTTACTGGGCACCCAGAGAATGCCAGATGTGAGAGAACAATTGCTCTAACACAGCAATTTTCCATTTTTATGGAAGGCTCTCAAAATATTTTTCTCTCAGCTTTGTGGGGAGAAGGGAACTCCCTAGGGATGTGGCTGATTGAGGCTGACTGTGTTTGAAACTTGGGGACTCTAATGACTCACTGTGATAACTTAGTTATGATGAAGACAAGCAACATGAACTGTTCCATGTAGCTTATACTCTCATGATGCACAGGCATCCCCTAGCACTTGTTTTGATTGTACATTTTAATACATGAAATGTCTCATTTTCAAAATTCATTCTCTTGCCTCTAAGCGCAGCAGCACAAACTGGCTTCAGAATCATTTAGCCAAGAATATCATCAAAAGACCCTCAATGATTGATTCCAGTGCTTCATCTGTTTCACAGTGAGATTTACGTCCTTGAAAAGTAAGGTTCTGACTTAGTCCGTTCGGGCTGCTATAACAAAATACCTTAGACTGGGTAATTTATAAACAACAGAAATTTACTGCTCACAGTTCTGGAGGCTGTGAAGTCCAAGATCAGGGTGTAAGCAGATTCAGTACCTGCTGAGGTCTTGTTCTCCACAGATGGCCCCTTCTGTGTTCTCACATGGCAGGAGGTGGGGGCAAGCTCCCTCAGGTACTAATCCCATTTATGAGGGTCTCATGACCCAGTCACCTCCCAAAGGCCCCATCCCTTAATACCAACAAATTGTAGGTTAAATTTCAACACAATCTAGGAGGAACACAAACATTCAGTCCATAGCAGTGCTCATTAGGCTCTAGCATTTGAAAAGAAGGACTCCTTGTTAAATGTATGAAAATAAAGTCTTTTTAAAAAAGTCAGACAGGAGTTGGCATCTGTGAATCTCCTGGAAGCAGTAACTCTCCTGATGACCTCTGACCTTCCAGCCTCATGTCATCCAACTTTATTAAAATACCAGACCAGTCATCCAAAAAGCTAGGGGGATACTAGCTCTTCACTACTCATGCTAATGGATGAAAAAGAGATGTGGTTTTAAAAGTTTTTTTCTCTTCAGCTTGATGAGCTATGTTTCTGTTTTGCTGGACTCTTGGATTGTGACCTGGATCTACAGGTAAGCTTCATGAACACCAGACAGAAACAGTAACTCTATCTCCTTCTCATAGAAACAAAAAGAGAATACTTCATGCGGGCTTTGTTTCTGAGAATGTAACTTGATTGATATTTAAAAGCCTTACACTGATTTTAATAGAGTCAAAAATACATAGTTTTCATACAGAAAAAGCACTACAGAAATTATTCGCATGATAAAATTTCAAAGATCTGCTCTCTGGAAGATGCTGCATAATACTTCATAGTTGCTTTCAATAACACATTGTATCTGAGGCTCTCACAATCTTCTACAAACTAGCTGTGGCATTATCACTTTACAGACGTGAACTGGAAAACACAGGTTTAATTTGATTAAGATTCCATACAAGGTCAATGAAGGGGAACAGAAAATGAATGCCAGAAGGAGCTATTATCTTGCATAATACATGTCAATAGATGAAGAGGACAACTTAATTCAAAACAAAAGAGGAAACCCATTTGAAATCCAGAAGAAACTGCTAAGATTAAAGAAAATGAATAAATAAAAATAAAACAACAATGTAAAAAACCCTGAGTCATCCCATTACTGGGTATATACCCAAATGACTATAAATCATGCTGCTATAAAGACACATGCACACGTATGTTTATTGCGGCATTATTCACAATAGCAAAGACTTGGAACCAACCCAAATGTCCAACAATGATAGACTGGATTAAGAAAATGTGGCACATATACACCATGGAATACTATGCAGCCATAAAAAATGATGAGTTCATATCCTTTGTAGGGACATGGATGAAATTGGAAACCATCATTCTCAGTAAACTATCGCAAGAACAAAAAACCAAACACCGCATATTCTCACTCATAGGTGGGAATTGAACAATGAGATCACATGGACACAGGAAGGGGAATATCACACTCTGGGGACTGTGGTGGGGAGGGGGGAGGGGGGAGGGATAGCATTGGGAGATATACCT